>NC_134207.1:250744173-251053280 GCF_965140235.1 Caretta caretta
AGTGGATTGGCTGCTGACAATCTGGTTTTCAGAAGCAATTCTTGCAAGGGAAGTTAGCCCTACCTCCTCCTCTGCCAAAGGCTGAGTGGAGAACTGGGTTGGCATGTAGGAAGGTGGAAGTAGGGAGGGTACAAAGAAACCTCTTTGCCCAACCCTGTAGATCTGGAGGCCACAGACTTGCTGCTGCATGCTCTCCGCAGAGTTCTAACAAACATCCAAGTAGGATTTAATGCTATACCGTAGTAGCAACTCTTTCCATGTTTATAAGCAATTAGTGTGTTTTTGGTGGACAGACAACACCTGGAGGAACTACATTGAAAGATTTGGAGGCTACACCATATGCACAATTCCTAGCCGGAGGAGAGGACCCCCAAGAAGAATAATTTAGTGTAAAGCAGTTTTACAGTCTTGTGCCCCTCAGTATTTAAGTGTACAGATTATATCTGGGGTAGCTTTATGATCAAACAGGAGCATAAGCTTGAATGTTCGAGTTAAGTAGTTATCCATACAGGTATGCATGCCAAATTAAAGCTCTGATCCACTATCAGGGTTTGATCAGCATAAACCTTCTATACTAGGCTGTGGCAGGAAACTGATACAGCATGTACAAGTTACTGGAAACTAGAAATGTTGCATAATATTTAGCAGCCCATGAAAGGAAGATGTTCCACAAGGAAAGCTTCCTCCCAGTTGTTTCTGAAAAAAGCAATTGGAAACTAAGATGTGTTACTCATTCACTTTAGCATTGCTGCCAGACAGCTACTTTACAGCTGCAAGCAATGCACAAAAGTCTAAATTAAAAGGTGTATCTGATTGCTCTAAAAAATTTCCTAATTTAAATGTGTTCACCTTTTCATTAGTAGATGTTCAATCTATTAAGTCAAAGCATGGAAAACAGATCTCATCCAATAAAACTGGAGAGTTAATTTCCAAAGAAATTGCTTCATATACTTTTTTTTTTTTTTAAAATAGAGGAGACTTCATCTTGGTTTGAGGCATTCTGAACATTTTGCAGTGGGAAGGAAATGGAGTCAGAACAACTTCAGCTGATTCACACAGCAGATGTTGCCACTACCTGTGCTGTTTCAGGAGGGAGCACTTCTAGGTACCATGCAGTTAGAGTACTTCACAGCTTCTTCAGCCTAACAGCTCAATGTTATTCTTGCCCCATTCAGTGCTCTGTGGAAATCACCTTTAATAGTATTTGAAATCATTACTCCACATTTTGAAGAGGTATCTACTAACTGATTTACAATGATAATCTGAAGCCAGTTAAAAACCTAGTATAAAAGGAAGTTGCATATAGCAGGGTAAGCCAATTCTCAAATGGTGAACCATGGTATACTTCCAGGAAGTCCTCAGTCTGGACACAGTGAAATTCTGAAAATTCCAGAACCTTAAGGGTTTCTAGAAGCTTTTTGCCCAAAATCTAAAAAACAGGCTCCTCTCCACACGCGTGAATGGCTGCATCAGGTCTTTTATTTGTGTTTGTTCCAATCTGATCAAGTTTGGAAGTGGCATCAGACAGTGGACAGATCTGTGTATGCACTAAGTGCAGCATCAGAATGCAAAATGCCTGAGGCAGCGGGTGTTTGCAGGAAGCAAGAGGAGATTTGGTACTGGTAAACATGCAGTCTACACCAAGGGAGAGAAAATAAAATTGATGAGAGGCCGAAGCCAAGGAAGCATGAGGGAGCCAAGAAAGGTTCTAACCTGAAATGATCTACAATAGGAGGATTAGAATCTACAGAGTTAAGTAATTTAGTCTAAATGAGACAAAATTGGCATTGTACACTAGAATGAACAGCTGATGATCTAATCTAGTGCATTTTATGTAGACCGCCTCCTTCATTTCATAAAACCTTATCTGAAAGTGACTGATAAAAAAGTTTATCTTTTTTTAAAAAAGAGCTTGGGATCAATTTTTAGAATGGTTAATGTGCTTTATTAGGAAACAAAAGTACCTTATGAAACGTTTCTCCTGACATGTGCACATAAAATGAAAGATGGATTTTCTGGAGCACTGCTGATCTCACTAATAATGAAACTTTTCTGAATTACCAATTACCAATACCAATAGAATGGAAATTTGATATCTAGAGATCAAGTGTATACATTTATTTATGAGAAGGTGTGCAAGATTTGACTTGAACAAAGAAAATGGTACTTACGCTTTTTTAATGTCTTCTGGTGAGGCATGCCTATGCACTCCTAGAACATCATAATAATCCACCATGTTTTAACAGTTGTCTTGTTAACAGCAAGTCCTGCAATTACAAGAACCTATTACTAAATGGGTACAGTACTACTACTGAGTAACGTGACATCTCTCCCTTTACATGATTTAATAGAAGGGATTTTTTTTTAAATCCAAACATTTCCTACAAACAGTAGTACAAGGAGGACTAGTCTGTTCCTATGTTGATAGAAAATAAGAAAAGTTATACGGATGCAATTTGGTTTTAGGTTCTCCAATTCCATCATTTAGGCAGGTATCCTACATTGAACTAGACAGGGAGTTAAGTCATTTCTCATTAGTGGATATGAAGTACTGACAGTATGTAACTGGACAGTAATATATTTTCTTGCATGCCAAAATTTGTCAAGATCTATTGCTAATGTGGACACTTTTTACGCAGTACGTCTATAGTGACAAGCCATTAGGAAGTCTGGCTACCCTATATTTCCGTAGCACCTTCTTCATACTAGAGTAGTGCTGCCATTGTAAGGCCTTGTTTACACTACCAGGGTAAGTTGACTTAAGTTACACCACTCCAGCTATGTTAATAACATAGCTGGAGTAGATGTAGCTTAGGTTGACTTATTGCTGTGTCCACACTGTGCTGCATCAACAGGAGATACTCTCCTGTCTACTTGCCTTACTCCTCTCATTCGGGTGGAGTACTGGAGGCGACCAGAGTCGCTCTCTGGTTGATTTAGCAGGTCTTCACTAGACCGCTGCTGCTGCAGCAGATTTGATCCCTGGTATGTGTAGATAAGTCTCCCTTCCAGGAGAGCATGCAGAACACATAGTTGCCTCAGAAGCCTGCAATGCTGCCAAATTTTTTTGGTTTTGTTTTTTTAAAAAACTAAAGGAACTAGACAGGTGCAATTTCTAGTAGCCATTCATAAGATCCCAAGGAAGCTTCAGAATGGTATTCTTTAAAAAAAAAAAAAAAAAGGACACAGTCATAAGTCACTTGAGAACCAATTCAGAAAGTTAATTATCTTAAGAACATATATATCCAAACCCAGCCATAAAGTTACTACAGACAACATTGGTCTATAAAGCATTATTAAATTCAGTTTGCTAGTCATTCCTCTCTTTTATTAGGAAAATTATAGCCAAATGAGAAGGACCCACTAGTCTGGCTCAAATCTAGAAGATGAATCAGCCAACATGAACACAAGATTAAGGTTATTAAGAGTAAAATACCCAAATGGAGTTTATTTTAAGATTAAGATTAGATGTATAATAGCCAAATAAATAGTTAAGCATCTTATGGTATGTAATTTTAGTGAACACCATTTTGACTTATTTAGCCTAGAGCAATAGTCTTGGCCAGTTTAAAAAAAGGCCATGATGTTTTTGGTCACTATTAAGAGACAGATATATAATATTAGAGGGAGTTCATGTAAATAAGCTGAATGGTCTCTGGAGTATATGGAATCCTGCCAGAGACCTCAGCTAGCTTTTACCTCCTTGTTTTATTCTGTAAATAATTTCCATTCCTTTCAGCATTAAAACTGCCCCTGCTTATTCCTCCACTTTAAGTTTTCCAGTCATCTCTGAATCCAATTGTTCTAGTTCTGGTTTTTTTTTTTAAAAAAAGTTTTAAATCCTGAATGACAATTCAATGGAACATCAAGCCAACATTTAAGAAATCATGAAATACAAAGTCACTCAAGTTAAATGGCAAAACTTCATTAACGCAGAGTAAAGGTTGCTCAGTGATAGCTCTTGCCCTTCCAGAACGCTGAGTTCAGCAAAACTAAAATATCTGAAAACCAGAACAGAGTTACGGTAAACATCCATACAACCGTAACTCTGTCATCTGGAGCTGGCAACAGCCGCTGGATATTATCTGCGTTCATTCCAGCTACATTTACTATGTTACGTGTAACTATACTGAATGGTGGAGGAATGAGTTGGAGTAGTTTGGGGGCAACTGTGACAGTGATATGAGGAGATCTGGGTTTGAGTCGTCCCACCAATCAACCTGTATGCGTTACCAAAGGAAAAGAGTACATGTGTACCTTGAGGTTCCAGTCTACATCATTTGTATCCTGTACAATTCTGTATTGAGAGTAGTCTGTGGATTTAATGATGGGTGGGGAAAGAATAACTAAGTGTTCTCCTCTGTTGAAGTATGAAGGGGCTGTAAGAGGATATGAAGTGGTTGTTAAAATAGAACAATGCAGAATTCTGTCAGCAGAGCAAGCTCAGGTGTTTCTATAGAGAAAGTGCAGGCACTGTCTATTACAATGAAGCGGAAAAAGTGTATGTGATATGAACATATTGGAGCACTGCTCAAAGAGGACAAAGTCAAGGCTGTGTGGGTGCTTATCTTACCTCTATTTCCTGGTTTTCAGATGTTTTAGTTTCACTGAACTTTATGTTAAAATATACTTTCAGCCTCCTTTATTATGGACAGTGGCCAAAGGTTACTTGCTTGCAATAGGAGTCCAGATGTGACTATGTCTAAGACAGAGGTGGACAAACTACAGCCCGGGGGCCACATGCAGCCTGTGGGACTGTCCTGCCCAGCCCCTGAGCTCCTGGCCCTTGAGGCTCACCCCTGGTGGTCAGGGGTCAGGAAACAGGGGGATTGGGGTGGGGTTCCGGGGGGCCTGTCAGGGGGCGGGGGTGTGGATAAGTTAGGGCAGTCATGGGACAGGGAGCGGGGGCAGGGAGGTTGTATAGGGGGTGGGATCCCCGAGGGGCGAGGCGGGGGGTGGAACCAGCTTCATGCCTTCCTAAACTGTATCAGCGAGATCGCTGGGACCACTACTGGTTCACGGACCAGTCGTTGAGAAATACGGCTCTAGTATACAGCACTAAAAGCATACTGTTCCACAATCATGACAATCCCAGAATATATAAATCAAGAAGTGAAAAATCCAGTGATAGTCGAGGCAGGAAACTTTTCTCTGAGCACAAGTGACTGTCACTGTAACAAAAGATAAATGACGTGAAAGCCAACCCATCAATGATGAGACAGCCTGCATGAGGAAGATCTGTTGCAAAATCCACCCTTGGAGCTAAAAGGCATGTGTTACTGAAAGAGTCAGCTTTTGAACAAGAAAAAAAAACCCTATAATCCACCAGTTGAGAAAAATCTGACATCTCCACATCCCTTTTGATGTAGGCTTGCAAAATGGTCATGGAAACTTACCAGCCAAGGCAAAAAGCCAATCTTTGCATTCTACCATGATGTAGACCTACTGATATTTTATTTTTCCTTTAGAACAAAAAGGTTACTTGCCCATGATAAAGTAGAATTTGCAAGGATGTTTAAGTAATTGTTCTGAACACCTGGGATTGTTTCATGTTTGAACTTTCAAATGAATTAGAAAAGAGTTGTCACAGATCAAGTTATCTTTTGTTTGAGATGGCACTGTACACAGTTTGTCCTTGTCTACATTTGCAGTTGAATGTTCCGCATTCAGTTCAGCTGCACCCAGTCATGGGTCCATTTTCCCAAGGTAAATAGTAATATTCAAAATAGACCTGTTGCTAATTCATTATTTGCTCCAAACAAGTAGTTTGTGGATTAGGGATGCAAGGAAGTAGAGACACAGAGGGCCACCAATGGCCATGAGTATTTCATGTTCCTCTATATGGGTACTTATACAGCCCCCATGACCATAGGTGGACGTATCCCTGTCCACAACACTCTTGTAAGGCAAGGAAGCTAATCCCCATTGTACAGATGGAAATGAAAGCATAACAATTAAGTGACTTGCTCAAAAGAGTCACAGGAAGTCCACATTAGAGCAGAAAATTTGAGCAAGATGTCCAGAGTCCCAGTCTAGTGCCTCAAACACAAGGGCATCCTTTCTCCTATACATATGGCTTCAAACAGTAAAATTAAATAATCCTTTTTTCCTACTTCATTTGCTTGATGGTAAATTGGCAGGAATAGGGCATCCTGCAGAAGAATTCAGAAGTGTGGAAAGGAGGAAACAATAGAGCGGGAGAGAAAAAGAAAATTAAAGAACATGATTCTTTATTAGCTACTGCACATTAGGTTAACAGCCAGAAGTCACTCCTTAAGTGTGCAGAAGATGGGCTTCCACCTTAAGTGCCTGGGATGGGAAGCTCTGGTGGTGTCTAGCCAGAGACGAAAACTCCTTTTACCATCTCTCCCTTAACCTTGGTTTTAAAACTTAGAAAATTCAACCCAAAAGAATGTTCTGCACCCCTCCTATGTTGAGCACATTATAACTGCAGGATTAAGTACTCAGTCAAAATATGTATTGCTAGGTTTTGACACATTTGTTACAATAGCACCCAGATGCTCTGAACAGGATCATGGCATCTTTTTATTAGGAGTTGTACTGAATACAAAAGACAGTTCCTGCCCTGAAGAGCTTTCAGTCTTTACTTGCATTATGACATTCTATTTCTCCAAGAGGCTACGTGCCTAAAAGTTGTGAGTCTATTACTGTGACCTGGTCTACACTTCAATCAGATCAACCTAGCTATGTTCGTCAGGGCTGTGAAAAATGCCACATCCTGAAACACACAGCTAGGTCAACCTAACTCCCACTGTAAACACAGCTAAGTCAATGCAAGGATTCATCTGTTAACCTAGCTATCACCTCTGAGGGCTTGTCTACACTTAAAATGTTGAAGTGATACAGCTGTACCACCGTAATGCTTCAGGAGCCAGTCGGTGTAGGCAATCCACCTCCCCAACAGGCAGTAGTTGGTCGATGGAAGAATTCTTCCATTGACACAGCACTGTCTACACAGGGATGTAGGTCAGCTTAATAATGCCACTCAGAGGTGTGGATTTTTCCACACACCTGACCAATGCAATTAAACCAACCTAATTTTCTAGTACAGACCAGGCCTCAGAGAGGTAGATTAACTACCTTCTGTCAATTCAAACATCTACACTACAGTGGCATAGCTGCTGCAGCGCCTGTAGTGTAGACATTCTTATGTCTGACATAGTCCATAAGAGTCAGAAACATAAAGACTACTAGTGAAAGTTTGCCGGCATATATGGGCCACCTACAGTTAACTTCATTATTAACTGAATCATCACTTGAACTGCACCCAAGTACTGATTGAAGAGAAGAAAATCGATAGTGAATGGATACTAGACATTAAATACACACCACAGAGAACTAAGTATAAATTAAACTGATTCTTTGTGAAATCAGTGGAGAATGTAAAGTTACGCGATATATATAATTATATTTTCTATAGCCCTAAATATGCATATATTAGTGTAGTTGCACTGTAAATATTTTATGCACAAGAAAGAAAAATCAAAGTTACCATACCAAACTTAATGTTGACGTGTCCTCTCTTTAGAGTGTTTAGCTGTACAACTAACATTATCTTTGTTTTTTTGTATGGCATATGTAATTAATTTATAGGAAAGCCAAACAGGGATTAGCTTTTAAAAGGATTTTGCTAGTTTGTACAGCATAATATAAAGATAAAATGACTAAGTTACCATATTTTATTCACACTTGTTTAGAGCAATGCTATTTAAAATAGCCAAGGTATGAAACCATATGAGGGGAGCATGTGACAAAATGAATTAAAGAACCTGTTCAGTAGTTAGTCCTGTTTATAGTTTGAAAAAAGTTATCAGAATTGCAGCAAATGTATGAAAGATTTAAAGTGCTAGTGAAACTGCATTTTCAAAATGAAGTCACCTATTGTTCACAAGTTTAGCAAGTATGGAACAGATTTTACTTCAACTTCTCAGTTGTCACAACTGTCAAAAGAAAAAACAGCACAAACTTTCAGCCTAAGTACGAAGTTCCAAGCTAATGTGACCCTAAATAAAGTCTGCTGTCCGTGGGGCCAAGTGAATGAAATTGCATATTACAAAGGAGGATGGAGCACCATTAAAGTAAAAATGGGCAGGGTGAAGTGATTTGAACCACCACTTTTCATCTTGTTTTGCAATTTACTTCACTCATTTTCCTAGAGAAAAGTTGATTCTCACTGGCTGGCATAATCTGGTATTTTTTCTATCCAGAAGGATGCACTCTATACACAGTTATTTAAGCAATTACACAGCTTTACATACACATCTTCAGATTGTTTACATTTTTATTACACAGAAAATGCTGAATGATGCATTTCTTATTTACTAAATAATCTGCATGTGACACTGTCAAGCTGCATTTGGATGGAAGTTGAATTAAAATGCACGAAGACACCACTTTACAATTTGATTTAACTAATATTGAAAGTTACTTTTATTGTGCTGGCCACAAAAAGTTAGAAATGGTTTGCATTTAAAACGGATTAAAAAGTATTATCTGTAATTAATCAAGCTAATTGTTCCCAGTCATCATATCCTTTGAGATTTTAGAACTAGAAGATCTAATCCTTTTAAATCTAAACATTATTCACAGATTGAACAGATTTTCAACTTCCTATCAGTTTCTCAACTTTGAATGAGCAATTAGTCACTGAACTGAACTAGCTGAATAAACTAAGAAAGTAAGTTCTCTTTACACCTGCAGAAAAGACTACGCTGCAAAAAGCTGGTTTAGCACTTCAGACTATTCCAGGTGACTGGCCAGTGACTTCCACTAGTTCAGTGGTGAAATTTAGGCCTTAATATAGGTTGCCATACTTCCCAATGTTTAGAAGTCATTTAAGATTTATACCTAAAATCCAATTTTAAAGGGGTTGTTTAAAATTCTTATCCACCCTGACAATGGGTTATGTTATTTAACATGTAGAAACTAAAATTGAAAGTACATTTGACTATCTCAGAAATGGTTCACATGCTTTACTAGAAAAGGAGTACTTGTGGCACCTTAGACTAACACATTTATTTGAGCATAAGCTTTCATGAGCTACAGTGCACTTCATCAGATATGCCAGTACATCTAACGAGAGTTCTAAAGTCCTCGTAAACATCTTCTTACAGAAAGGATCTACAGCAGAAGTAACAAAAGCAATCCTAACTAATGACTGCTGTGTCCTACAGTAGTCATAACTCCAGTCTAAGACTATACAATCTAGAAATAAGCATCATAGGGAAAACAAGAAAAGCAGGTTGATTGTGTGACAAGCTAGGTCAAAGGATTCTATGATTAACTTATCAGTGGGAATCGTGCCTTTCAGAGAACAGCTGACCTTTCCTAGAAATAGGAACTAGTCCCCATTTTTAAAAACACAGATTTAACTTAAGTTTCATTTGTCATTGGCTGGTAATGACTATTGGAAGTCCCCTCAAGGAGCAACTATGGCTCATCAGTAAATTGAACAAGTTCTAGAAGTAAACTACAACTCAGAAAAATTTCTCCACCTTTATTTCTTTTGTACTATCTTCAATCATGTTAGCTCAATTGACTGACGTAACATGACTGAAAAAAATCCTTTGTCCGATCATGCATCCAATGAAGTAAGCTGTAGCTCACGAAAGCTTATGCTCAAATAAATTTGTTAAGTCTCTAAGGTGCCACAAGTACTCTTTTTTTTTTTAAAAAAAATCCTGTTTAAGATGCCGGCTAACGAATCTGAAGTTGAGTTAGCTGGTTCCCCTCAAGACTAAAACGCAGCCAATGAGGTTAAGGTAACTTGAGTGAGCTAACAACTGAAATGCACCACCTTTCTGCTTGTCAAGAAAGGCCCTATGACAGAGGGTTACTGAAAGGCCATGAACTGCCTGAAATTGTGGGAACAGGAGTATCAATACCATGCTTAGTACTGCCCCAGATATTGTTAACCTAAAATGCAGCTACTTTGTTTTGGGCTGTTTGTTTCAGAGAAATCTTTAGGGGATTTAGTAATATCCCAGGGACGTTAGGGGGTGTTTTTATTTTAATATATTTAGTGTTGGCTGCAGAAAAGCCTACAAAAAACTTCATATAATTGACATTTTCCCCGTGGTACATTTCCATCAAGACAGAGCCCCTGTGTTAAGCACAGCTGGGTCTACAATTTCCCGGAGAACTGGGAAGTCTGTCCTTTTATTAGAACATTTAATGTATGTCTAACACTTACGGCAGCATGTACAGAAACTGCACACCCAGCTAGCACGGGTATAAATAGCAGTGGAGACAGTGAGTCATGGATTAGGCAAGTAGAGTGCCCTAGAGTGCCTGAACCCCCTAGAGAGTACACCCTACACAGCACCTCAGACACGTACACTGCTATTTGTAGTGCTGTTGTATCCCACGGCCTTGCTGGAGCCTTTCCTCACTGCATGTAGCTACATATCAGCAACAAATGTGGACACAGCCTGCCTTTCACGGCAGTATATAGCTACATGTGTAGTGCCTGTACTCTGTACATTTCTCGCCACCTAAGATTTACAGCAAAGACCTGTGAGGCTTCGTCTTTAAAGTAACCTGCTTGTTTTGTAACTACAAATTGTCTTGTCTTCACTGGGATTTCACCTCAAGTTAGCTAACTGGAGTTAAGGATACATTTTTTTTCCTTGGGAAGACAGCTATAATGATGCTGAAGAGGAACAGATATGTCTGGGGGTCTGGTTTATAAGAGTGAAAGTTTATAAAAAATATTTTGTCAGTTGGAAGTGTAGATTAAGTTCCCAAGGCTTCTGGCATTTAACACAGTAAAGCAGGTTTAATTAGAATGCTTGTAAATCCAGAGTAAAGGGTAGGAATTTTTTTTTCCCCCTTTTAATGTGGAAAAGGCCTAAGGGGAAAGTTCTTAGGCAGTAGCTCTTTATCTATGGGTAGATCTTGGTTCCAAAGAAGTGTGCATGAGGTCCTATATCCACTATTTTAACTTCCTGCATCTGTTTTGTAAAGACTGCAATTTAAGCTTTTTATTAACCCCCCAATTCAGCAGCTTACTCAGCCCAGTACTGACAGGAGCAGGGAATAGAGCCTCCAAGCTAGCTAATTAAAGATTATAGGTGAAACTTTGTTAGTTCTCTTTTTGTGGGCTGCACATTTCTTAATATGTGACCCTGTCAGTCTGAGTCATAACTGGAATGGAGAGTGTGAGAGAGACCAGAGTCCAGTCAATGCATCAAGGGGCACGCAAACTGCTGGTCCATATACCCTTTCCAATTAACCTTGCCATATATGGTTGTTTGGATGCCAAAGCAGGTAAACAAACCTAATATTGTTGCTTCACTAAAAAAAATGGCTGAATGAGTTGACTGCCCTTTACAGAAGGAGCCTGGGTGTGAAAAATGCCCTCCATACTATCATGCTAGGTCAAGAAAAAGCAGAGGAATCGCTGTATAGCTCAATTCTCAGGTGCAGAAGAGACCCACAACTCAGACAAAATCCATTTGAATGCATTTTCAGCTAGCATGAATCCAGATGTTTTTATTTCAGTAGCATCCACAATATGGTAGGTGTTGTCCACATAGTTAGGAAGAGACAACACCTTGAAATCAGCACATAATTCCTCCTAATACACTTTACCCAGAAGTGCTGTTGAAAAACTAACCGAACCAACAGACCTCCCACCCTAGAAACGATGTTGAGGATTCACCTTTAGATACCTAAATATCCAAGTGGACCCCTAACCTTCCAAACATATACACCTCTACCCAGATATAACACGGTCCTCGGGACCAAAAAAAAAAAAAAAAAATCTTACTCTCTTATAGGTGAGACTGCATTATATCGGGGTAGGGAGAGCAACTGCTCCCTACCCCAGCTCACTTCCACTCTGCCTCCTTCCCTGAGCATGCCAATGCCGCTCTGCTTCTCCCTCCCTCCCAGGCTTGCTGCACCAATCAGCTGTTTGGCACAGGAAGCCTGGAAGGAAGGAAGGGAGGGAGGGGGAGAAAAAAAAAGAAGCGGAGCAGCAGCAGCAGTGCACTCAGGGAGGAGGCGGAGTTGAGCATGGGGTGGGGAGTGGTTCCTCTGCGCCCTCCCTCCTTACTTGCTGCAGCCCCCCGACCCCAGCTCACCTCCACTCCGCCTCCTCCCATGAGAACGCAGCAGCTCTGCTTCTCCTCCCTCCCAGGCTTGCCGCGCCAAGCTGATTGGTGTGGCAAGCTGGGTGGGGGGGGGGGGGGAGAAGAGGAGGAGAAGTGGAGCTGCGGCACGCTCGTGGGAGGAGGTGGAGCAGAGGTGAGCTGGGGCGGGGGGGCTGCAGTAAGGGGGGAGGGCACAGAGGAACTGCTTGCGGTAACACGAATTTGGATATAACGTGGTAAAGCAGCCCCGCTCCCCAGAGCGCTGCTTTACCGTGTTATATCCAAATTCACGTTATATTGGACTGCATTATATTGGGATAGGAGGTGTAGTATAAGTGAAAGTTTACAACTACACATTTGCCAAATAAACTAATGAAAGCTGCTCCTGCACTGATGCTAGGCCACAGGAATGCAGCAGAAAAAACTTTTCTAAAGAGTTATCCAACTAGTGACATGTTGCTTAAATGTTGCTATCGTCTTCAGAAATCAATTATGTGTTAACTCTTTGTGACCAATGGTCACGTATGCAGATTAAACTGTAGACTGGGATATCTTAAAATACAAAAAGAAAAAGGAGTACTTGTGGCACCTTAGAGACTAACCAATTTATTTGAGCATGAGCTTTCGTGAGCTACAGCTCACTTCATCGGATGCATACCATAGAAACTGCAGCAGATATTATATACACACAGAGATCATGAAACAATACCTCCTCCCACCCCACCGTAACAGCAGGACAGTGGGGTGGGAGGAGATATATACACACAGAGATCATGAAACAATAATATCTGCTGCAGTTTCCATGGTATGCATCCGATGAAGTGAGCTGTAGCTCACGAAAGCTCATGCTCAAATAAATTGGTTAGTCTCTAAGGTGCCACAAGTACTCCTTTTCTTTTTGCGAATACAGACTAACACGGCTGTTACTCTGAAACTTAAAATACAAGAAATTTCAATGGTATCTGACCACTTAGCTTGAAGAGATACTACCCCTAACATAGGTTAACACACATACATCTGTGAAACTCAGCTTCAGATTCACATGGGAAGAAAAATCATCCATTTTAAAGTAAGGTTCTTCACATGCGGCTCTTCAGAAGTTAATATGCGGCTCCCTGTGTAGGCAACGACCCTGGGGCTAGAGCTACAGGTGCCAACTTTCCAGTGTGCCGGGGTGCTCACTGCTCAACCCCTGGCTCTGCCACAGGCCCTACCCCACTCCACCCCTTCTGACCACCACTCCTGAGCCTGCTGTGCCCTCACTCCTTCGCCTTCGGGAGGTACATGGAGGGAGGGGGAGACACTGATTGGCAGGGCTGCCTGTGGGTGGGAGGAGCGCGATACTGACATATTAGAGAGTGGCTTTTTGGAAATGTACATTGGTAAATTCCGGCTCCTTCTCAGGCTCAGGTTGGCCATCACCAGCCTAGACACAAACTAAACCAAAGTTATGTCTGTGTGACTTGTGTCATTCAGAGGTGTGAATAGTCCACCTGCGAGTGACATAAGTGCTTGTGTGCACAGTGCTATGTCAGCAGGAGAGCTTCTCCCATAGAGCATAGACAGTGGACCCCAAAGTTTTTAGGTCATGCTCCCCCCTCAACCTGTAATGGAATCTGTCCATGCTCCCCTGAGCTGTGCTGAAGTCAGAGCTGAGGGCTGGGGTTGCAGGCAAGATCAGAGCAGAGCTGGGGGGGTAGTATGGGACTGTGTGGCACTCCTTCCCCACCCCCTGAAACATTCTTCCTTGCCCCCTAGGGGGCACACCCCACAGTTTGGGGACCACTGGCATAGAGAGTCTTCACTAAAGGCACTGCTGCATCAGTGCAGTGGTGCTGCTGATGTGCTCGATATACAGATGTGGCCCAAGTCAAAACGAACTAAAAGAAACTTTTGGAAGTATGATATTTACTTCTACTTTTACACAAGTTTCCCTTCCATACAACATAGCTCTGTCCAAAAAATAAAAATAGCAACATATTTGAGTAAATAAATGTGTGGAATAAGCTCAACAGGATGATTACATGCCTTCTAATTCTGCTTCTCTAAAATAAGGCCAACTTTGCTGTACTCATTTTCAGAGCAAGATGCTCAAAGGAGGCCCCAAATGAAAATGAGTACAAGACTATACTGGCAGCAACTGCAGGCCACAGCCAACACTGAGAACAGGAAAGCATGTGGTAAAATACACAAATCCGTAGAAAGTATTACAACTAAGAAAAACTACATAAAAATCAGCCAACTTAAAAGTGAGAAGAAATGAGACAGGAGTGAAATCCTCTACCCCGGAACCAAGGATAACAGAGGGAAATTCTGGAAAGGCACAGTAATGCAGAGCCCACACCTCAAATACTCTTGGCTATTATTCTACCCATTAAATTACTTCTTATCCATAAGCTAGCTAAATCAGAGCCTCTATGGCCAGTTTTATAAAGTTCAGGTTTCGTTTATATGAAGCAGACAGCTGTCGATCAATCATATTTAACTCATGTGATTAACTCAAAAAATTTGTGATTAATTGCAGTTTTAATCCTACTGTTAAACAATAGGATACCAATTGAAATTTATTAAATATTTTTGGATTTTTTTCTACATTTTCAAATATATTGATTTTATTACAACAGATCACAAAGTGTACACTGCTCACTTATTTTTGATTAAAAATTTGCAGCGTAAAAATTATAAACAAGAGAAATAGTATTTTTCAATTCACCTCATACAAGTACTGTAGTGCAATCTCTATCCTGAAAGTGCAATTTACAAATGTAGATTTTGTTACAAGTCCACTCAGTCCTACTTGTCTTAGCAATTGGCTGAGCAAGAAACAACTTTGTTTACATTTACAAGAGATAGTTCTGCATCCTTCTCACCTATTGGGGACACTGTAAATAAGAACAGGCGTTCGCACTGGACTTTTGTAGCCAGCATTGCAAGGTATTTACGTGCCAGATATGCTAAACATTCATATGCCCCTTCATGCTTCGGCCACCAACCCAGAGGACATGCTCCCATGCTGATGACGTTTTTTTTTTTTTTTTAAAACAAGAGTTAGTTAAATTTGAACTCGGCAGGGGGGAGGGGTGGGGGAGAGGATTGTATTCATCCGGCTCTGTTTTACCTGCATTCTGCTATATATTTCATGTTATAGATATCTCAGGTGATGAATCATCACGTTTAAGAACACTTTCACAGCAAATCTGACAAAACACAAAGAAGGTACCAATGTGAAATTTCTAAACCCAAGGTTTAAGAATATGAAGTGCCTTCCAAAATTTGAGGCGGACAAAGTGTGGACCACGCTCTTGGAAGTCTTAAAAGACCAACGCTCCGATGCAGAAACTACAGAACCGGAACCACCAAAAAAGAAAGTCAACCTTCTGATCGTGACATCTGACTCAGAGGATGAAAATGAACGTGCATCAGCCCACTCCGCTTTGGATCCTCTGGAATGGTGGTTGAAGCATGAAGAGACATTTAGAGCAGCTGGCATGTAAATATCTTGCGATGCTGGCTACAACAGTGCCATGCGAACACCTGTTCTCATTTTCAGGTGACACTGTGAACACGAAGCAGATAGCTTGGTTACATTTGCAGGAGATAATGCTTGTTTGTCTGAGCAACTGGCTAAACCAGAAATAGGACTGAGTGGACTTGTAGGCTCTAAAGTTTTACATTGTTTTACTTTTGAATGCAGGGGGGTTTTTTTGTACATATTCTACATTTGTAAGTTCAACTTTCATGATAAAGAGACTGCACTATAGTACATGAAAAATACTATTTTTTTTTTGTTTTTTATAGTGCAAATATTTGTAATCAGAAAAACAAAGTGAGCACTGTACACTTTGTATTCTGTATTGTAACTGAAATCAATATATTTGAAAATGTAGAAAACATGCAAAAATATTTATCTAAATGTTATTCTATTATTGTTTAACAGTTCAATTAATTTTTTTTAATACACAAATGCTGGGGGGGAGAAACTATTTTGATGCAAACATTTTTTTCCCACCAGAGAAACCCCCAAAACAACAAAACTTAACTTATTGTTAACGTTATGCAGCTTTTTTAACCAATGCAATATTTTTGTATTATCCACACACCCCCCACAAAAAAAAACACAACATCCAGGCCAACCACAACTCACAGGATCCAGTGAGCAGTTTCTCTGGCAAATTGTAAGAAGATCAGTAGACAGAAGGGGCTCCTGTCCTGGGACAGCTACTACTGCCACTTGACAGACACCTTCACTTAAACTTAAGCTCCTTCAGACAGGGGGGCCATCTTTTTGCTGAGTTTGTACAATGCCTTGCACAATGGGGTGCTGGTCCCTGACTAGTGCTCATAAGCACTATGGTATGCATCCGATGAAGTGAGCTGTAGCTCACGAAAGCTCATGCTCAAATAAATTGGTTAGTCTCTAAGGTGCCACAAGTACTCCTTTTCTTTTTGCGAATACAGACTAACACGGCTGTTACTCTGAAACCTATGGTAATACAAAGTTAATGTTATTAAAATCCTCACTTCCCTTTTCCCTGCATTGCCCCATTACTGTTAGGAACTGGGACTTCTTGGGAATTGGGATTGAAGTGTGACACTGCACTCCATATTCTTCACAATGATATTTGATGTGATTATGACATAGTTATGATGTATTTTATGCAAGTCATGTGAGAGGTCATTGGGAAGTTTATGATTTGTTGAATGATTATCCTATTTGCATGCATGGATCATTTTTGTATCTGCAATTATGAATATTGACTGTATCTATTTCACATGTAGCTATTTTTGGGCAACACCCACTAGGCAAAGGCTCTCAGTCTAGAATGGGTCCTTCCCAGCCAGTCATCAAGTTAATCAGCCATGAGAGAGAACAATAGGCCTCAGGGGAAGCTTATCTCCAGCTGGGGAGCCTTCCTGAGGATGCTACAGACAGCCTCCAATAATGGCTGCTGTTACACAACAGGGACATGTGACCAGGTCACCTGGTGCTGGACTTCACCTTGGGAGGTTTATTTTTCCACTGACTTGCGTGGGAACCAAGCTTTGAAACAGTGTTCCCACCATGTGCAAAAGCTATAAAAGGCAGGGGAGTGACATCATCTGGGTTCTTCAATGACTCCCCTCCCAAGGAGGCTCCTGGAAACACGTGAGGAACAAAGACTGAACTAGGAGGAAGCGCTAGACCCAGGCTAAAGGGATTTTTAGCTTGTGAATGGAACACCTGGGGATTCCAAGCCGTAAGCAAGTGCAGCTTGCCCCTTAAGATCTTAAGAACAATGAAAAAGCAATCAGGTTCTTAAAAGAGAATTTTAATTAAAGAAAAAGTAAAAGAATCACCTTTGTAAAATCAGGATGGTAAATACCTTACAGGGTAATCAGATTCAAAACAGAGCAAAACCTTAAGTTACAAAAAGACAAAAAACAGGAATATACATTCCATTCAGCACAGCTTATTTACCAGCTATTTAAACAAAAGGAAATCCAACGCTGTCATAAATATAAAGGGAAGGGTAAACCCCTTTAAAATCCCTCCTGGCCAGAGGAAAACTCCTCTGTAAAGGGTTAAGAAGCTAAAGGTAACCTTGCTGGCACCTGACCAAAATGACCAATGAGGAGACAAGATACTTTCAAAAGCTGGGAGGAGGAAGAGAAACAAAGGGTCTGTGTGTCTGTCTACATGCTGCTTTTGCCGGGGATAGACCAGGAATGGAGTCTTAGAACTTTTAGTAAGTAATCTAGCTAGGTATGTGTTAGATTAGGATTTCTTTAAATGGCTGAGAAAAGGATTGTGCTGAATAGAATAACTATTTCTGTCTGTGTATCTTTTTTGTAACTTAAGGTTTTGCCTAGAGGGATTCTCTGTGCTTTGAATCTAATTACCCTGTAAGGTATCTACCATCCTGATTTTACAGAGGGGATTTGTTTACTTTTATTTACTCCTATTTCTATTAAAAGTCTTCTTGTAAGAAAACTGAATGCTTTTTCATTGTTCTCAAATCCAAGGGTTTGGGTCTGTGGTCACCTATGCAAATTGGTGAGGCTTTTTATCCAACATTTCCCAGGAAAGGGGAGGGTGCAAGTGTTGGGAGGATTGTTCATTGTTCTTAAGATCCAAGGGTCTGGGTCTGTAGTCACCTAGGCAAATTGGTGAGGTTTTTTACCAAACCTTGCCCAGGAAGTGGGGTGCAAGGTTTTGGGAAGTATTTGGGGGGAAAGATGTTTCCAAACAGCTCTTCCCCAGTAACCAGTATTTGTTTGGTGGTGGTAGCGGCCACCATGTACCTTGGGGAATTTTTGACCTAAGCTGGTAAAGATAAGCTTAGGAGGTTTTCATGCAGGTCCCCCCATCTGTACCCTAGCATTCAGAGTGGGGGAGGAACCTTGACAAACGCATTTCTAGATTACTTACTAACAAGTTCTAATACTTCATTCCTGTTCTGCTCCCGGCAAAAGCATCACACACAGACAGACTCTTTTTTTTTTGCCCCCTCCAGCTTTGAAAGTATCTTGTCTCCTCATTGGTCATTCTGGTCAAGCGCCAGTGAGGTTAAGGGGTTTTGCCTCAGGCCAGGAGGGATTTTATAGTTCTGTATAGAGAAAGGTGGTTACCCTTCCCTTTATATTTATGACAACAGTGTAAAAGGGAGTCCAGCCTGGTGGGTCAAGGGGGCTCAGTGGTACCCCAGTTCCAGGTGGCACCCCAGGGGGAACCCATCATAGGGAGAGTTGGACTTGATGTCTCCTCTCTGTGCACATTCCATCTACATCCCTGTTGCTGATAGAGCGTGGTGGGTGGAGAAAGTGAGAAAGGTACAGTTACAGCCAAAGTTAACTAAGCAGCAGAAAGTACAGTTTTTACATCTGGTGAACTGTGATGTCATGCTCAGAACTCCCAGAACTGTGAGCCACCGTTTTATCACTCCAACTTAGCAAGAGTGAGAGCACTGACATAACAGCCTGTCTGCCTTGCCAGCAAACTCTTCAAGACTCTGTCAGTCTAAACTTTGCCTATCAGGTAACAAATCAGTGAATCAGAGTTCCCAAGTTCACTCGAGACATCTCCCTGCAGCACACAGTCCATCTCACTGGATACTCAGCAATTAGGTTCTCTGCCTTCAAAAAGGCAGAGCACGCATCTGTTAGGTTAGCTGAAGACTTGCCCTTTACACCGAGATGGTTTTGTAACAATCAAGAATAAATGTATGAACAGATTTAAAAGTGATTCTAAACAAGGAGAAAAGACAGATATGGTTACAAACAAGACAAGTTCTCTAGCAATTAACACTAGCAATTAATTTTAGCAAGTTACAATCTCTGTCTAAGCAGATATGTTACTTTACTCCTGGGGGAATTCTGCACCACTGCATGCATAATTCATGGGCCGCACATTTTGTGTTTCCCCGCAGAAAACTTCTAGCTGAATGATATGCAGTTCCACCTATTGCCCACCAGAGGGTGCTGTGGCACTAGAACAGAGCAGCTGCTCCTGGCCAGCCCCAGGTACCATATGGAAGAGAAAGAGCCTGCAGTGCCTTCGTCACAGCGCCTGTCAGGCCAGATCAGGAGACAGGGGATATGGAGAGACAGACAGCATGGGGCACATGGGGCTGCTGAGGGGTCACATACAGGGGTTCATAAGGGCTAGTAGGGGAGGACAGAGTTGGGCAGGGCCACATGGGGAAGGGGATGCAGGGCCACATGGGGGTGGAAGGAAACAGACGGGGGTGCAGGGACACATGTGCCTGATGGAATGGGAGAAGCTAGGAATCAGCCAGGGTCTGCATGGGGGAAGCTCCCTAACAATCCCTCCCGGCTCCCCCAAAAATCTGTTCCATACTTTTCCCACCCATACCCAAGAGCCCTCCAACTTCAGACCCAGGTTCCTTCCCAGCAATTTACTTTCCTCTCCCTCAGCTTATCCACTCCCCCGGATTCCCCCAAGCCTTTGCCCTGCTTCTGAGGGGTTCCGAAAATACGGTTCTGTACTGTAGTTTAAATGAATTACTCAGAGTTCTGTATTAATATGCCTAGTAAGGAATTTGTCAAAAAACATTTCATGAATCTTTTGTTGTCTGTATTGTTACAGACATACTTGCTGACAGGCATTTTGAAATAAATTACCAAAATAACTGAAACTGGAGTGACTGTACTATTACTTTGACAAATAAAATATGCAGAATTTGAAAATATTGTGCACAGAATTTTTTTGCTGCAGAATTCCCCCAGGAGTATTACTTACATCAAGTTACCAGGCCACCAGATATGGGGATCCCATATTCACAGAATCAGAGGGTGCTTTATTCCCCAACCAATAGTTAACTAGAAGGTCTTTTTACTCCCTTTATATTTTCCTAATTCCATTGTCTTTGCCTCAAGAACCAGGAAGACCTTCTGGGGGCACAAACTTTAGTGTGTCCCCTGGCATACCAGATATAAAAGAAAAAGTTTAACATGTTTTGCATTTAAAATGAACTGATTTATTAAACTATGGTAGTATTATCTGTAGTTAGTGAACTGAGGTGACTGTATGTAGATTTGGGCCACGGTGACTGGAAACAAAGGTATTTAGGCTCTTAACTTTTGCTGAATTCAGTGGAAGCCAGACTAAATACTTCTGAGGACACCATGTCCGTCAAATATTTAAAAACTAGCAGAGTTCATCCTCTTGCACCTAGTTTTTATTATTTCTAAATTAGAAGAGGAAGACTACCTTTCCTCCTTTTCCAACTTCCAATTGGTTTCTTAACTTTGTACGAGCCATTGAACTGAACTAGTTGAATAAACTGAAAAGAAAATATTCTCTATGCACCAGCAAAAAAAGCAACTGGTATTAGGCCTTCAACGGACTCGGATTCCAGGTGTTTAACCAATGACTTCCACAAGTTGTGGTTTGACTTCGATTTTTTTTTTATTTTGTTTAAATGATTTCAATATGTTAAGTTTGGGGACTTAACATAGACTGTCCATTTCCAATTTAATTTGGAATAGATGTTTTAAAAACCCTGTATTAAAATTTAAAATATTCTGAAGTGTTATCCACGATGGAAAGCAGCATTGGAAAACAATTAACTTGTGGAAACCAAAAGTAACTGAGGCAGAAAAATACGTTATGCTGAATAAAGGCAATTACTTGTGTGCGAAGCTGGTTGAAATTGATTTTTTGATTAAAATAACTGAAACGGTTTGTTTGAAGAAAATGGTTTTGAATTTTTAGGATTTTCCTTCTCTCCTTTTCTCTGCATTTGTTCATATTTTATTTCCCTTCCTTCCCCCCACCCCACTGCAAGTGGGAATTTCCCCACTATGACTAAATAAAACATTTCAAACTTTCAAAGAAAGTTATTTCTTCCAGAGTTTTTTTTAAAAGATATTGTTTGCTGAAATTTGGGTGGGGGGGGTTGGCTTTTTTTTTTTTTTTTTTTTTTGAAAATTGACCTTGGATTTATTTTTGATGTATTATAGTGCTCTGAAATTATGCTAACTTATGTGTGATGTTTTGATTTTGCTGTAACTAGTTGTTTAGCTACTGGAAGTAAAAAGCCCTGCTGTTCTCACTTCTAGATTTCATGTTTTCACAGGACATTAGTGATAACAATTTTCTTGTGGCAACATATAAACAATTCCACGGTCCACTAACAAACTGAATTCAGTCTCAGAAACTGGAAAGAGGATTTAAACAAAAAATTATGTAAAGATCTGATAAGAAGGGCTCTGTGGTCATAGCCAGAGCTAATACAAGGACTATCTATAGGGCTCAAATGAATGCTATTAACTAACTTATAAAGCCAACCTTTATGGAATTTGTTCATTTTTTGTTCTGCGCATTTTAAAAAAAAAACAAGCGTCCTGGTAAGCATATTTGCCCATTGCCTTACACATACTTCAGCTGACTATTTAGTCAGCCCAGTAAGGTAACACAACTACAGTTTAACTTAACTGCCAAGTTCTTACACCTCCCCATCTGGAAACAAACACCTTTTCTAACTGGAGTTACACGATACCTCATATCCCAAAACCTGAAGAATCCAGACCCATATGATTATGCACCCCTCACAAGTACACAGCAATAACTGCCAAAGGACCATATAATCAGAGAATGGAACTAGCAGAGCCCAAGGCCATTTCAATCATTCAAACTAGGCTAAAGCCATGGTTTTTTTTATGATATTCTCTATACAAGACCACAGTGGATTTGATTTAAATCACTAGTCAAGCAGATAATTTAATCATGGATTTCTACATAAAAGTGCATTCTTGTGGGCTGTAACCTTAATACATATTCTTCACAACTCGAGATAGATGTAAGTTTCATTTTTAGAAGGTACACACTATACATTTTTGAAGTGGTTTATTTTGAAAACTTTTCAAATTAGTTTTACAGCTATATCAGAAAATGAATGATTGTTTGGTTATTTCATTTACCAAATGTAATAGAAGCAGATATTTATGAAGTCACTGGGAGGTGAACTATCATTAATATTTGGAGGATTTTCTTGCCATGATGTATTAGGAGGAGACCACCACCAGACAGACATTTAAATTGTTTTATTTAACTAAAAAACAAAAACAATGTTAAGTATTCTGGATTTTTTTCTTCGATAGCAAACATATAATATTTTAACAAAACAAGCATATGAATTTTTGAATTTAGTTCAACATTCAAGTTTAAAATCAGGTTTGTTTTCGTTAAAAAATTGTTTAAAATAGTTAAATGAAATATTAAAAAAATGAAATTGTCAGCCAGTTCAACACGAGAAACTTAAAATATTGGTTTTTGCAGCTAATTCAGTCATCTTCACCTTCATTTTCCTGTTTGTTTATACTCCTGTTTCACTTTTGTTCCTACTGCCCGTCTCTCCCTTCTCACACTTATCTCCAGACTTCTTCTTGTCCAGATCTATTCCACCCCAACAATCTTCTATTCATTGAACTTTTTGAAACTTTACACTTTGAGAGAGAGGTAAGGGATTGACTCCGTGTACGCAAATTTGCAAAGGGACAATAGGGTTGAGGTCTGTTATTTCTCACCTTTATATATTATTTATTTTAAAACATTTTTGCTATTAATAAGCATATTATCTCTGGAAACACAAATCCAGTCTGAGAACTACAAAACTAAGCATCTCTGACGGTATCTGCTAGACTGAGCATCACTGGACAGATGGAAAGATTAACGTAAATAATCTATACAGAAGCCCCTGGAATCCCATAAAACTGGGTCCCTAAATCCATGAACTACTGTAACTCATTTACAAAACTTTTCTTAAACATTACATGAATATATAGTCTCATACTATAGGATTAGAACTTCTAATCCCTATTCCACGAGGAGATATCTTTGAGCTATCATGAATCTTAATTAAAACTACCTTTAGGTAGGTTTTCCCCCTCTCAAAAAGGAAAATAGTTTTTTCCCCGATTTAAATAAAAAACTGGATTTATTTTTATGTTTTTAAATAAATCACTGATTTTTATCCACCCTGCACAAGACTGACAACTAAATTGCTATGCCAGGTCACAAGCTTGACCACATACATTTAAAACCTTGTTATAAAAATTTAGCTTCTATAATGTCATCTTGGCCCCCTAAGAACAATGTTCTATGCTAAACACGCCAATTTCTATCTATGGTTATAAAGTTACTAGTTAAAACATAATGAGAAAGGGCTTCAATGATCTTAATGTCTCAAATAATTTGTTCCATGTTCTTCCTGCCTCAAAGAGGAAACCAGTTTTGCAAACAACTTCAAATCACATTAGTTGTGACCACCCTGAAGCTAGTTTAAAGTTTTATTGTCAGCAGGAAGACCAGAGACTCCACTTGCCCACTCACTACCATCCCAGAAATCCTACAAATAGTGATGACATGAACCATCTGCCTCACCTTCACAGGGACACTGTGCGTGGGAAACTTGGCAACATCATATACAAAACATCCAAGGGCCCCTCGGCTTTGCAAACACACTAGGCTGCTACCATTGCCCTTACTTACTGAAGAAGGGAACTCACAGGTGCGTGGAAGTTTTACTGCAAACAACTAACGTACAAGAACTCCAGTGGTACCATGGGGCTCTGTGGCCGCTTCCCTCGCTTGCTTTTTAAGGAAAAACTAGCGCCCAGAGCAACCCCCAAAAACGTGAAGCGGACTCAGAGCGAAGAGGCGGCTACACACCGGCCTCGTGAGTCACCTCTTCGGTACCTGCGAGCGTACCGGGGTGCTCGGAGCTCCCTCGCCACCCCACCCCCGCGCAGCGTTAGATTCCCCGGAAGTGTGGCGCGATCTGAGTTTGCCTCATTGCGAGGCATCAACACGGGCCTTGTCCTCGCTCAGCGCTGCGGCGTATCTCCCCGGCACCCAGCTGCCGGTCAGAGTAACCGAGCCGCCGGGGCCCTCCCCAAGGCAGGGAGCGTATCGCCGCATCCGCTCCCTTCCCACCGCGAAGGACTCCTGGGTCGCGCTCCACGCCAGTCCCGCCGCACCCCGGAGCTGGGGTCAGGGCTCACCACAGGCCCGCCCAGAACCGGGGCCCGGCACCCAGAAGCGCCCCCACAGCGGCTCGGGCGCAGACAGCAGCGGTGGCCCCCGCTCACCCCGCCCCCGCTCTGCCGCCAGCGGGAGATGGGGGGGAAGCTCCATCACCAACAACACTGTTGCTGAGGGCGAGAGCCCGCCTCGTATTACCCCCCACCCCCAGGTCCGGTCCAGTCCGGTCCGGCCATCGCCACCCCGGCGGGAACAGCATAAATCGCCCCCGCACCCCCTCCCCCGCGAGCCCCTGGCTCACCCTGCCCAGGCCTGCACGGCGGACGCGCTCCCGTCTCTCCCAGCAGCAGCGATTGCACCAGCTTTGGCCGGCCACGCACAAACAGAAATTGCGTCGCTCTCCGGAACGTCACTTCCGCTAACGCCCCCTATTTCCGGAAGTTTCTGGAACGACCTCGCCCTCTTCCTTCGAAGCGGAAGTGTGGGGGGGGGGGCTGACAGGGAGCGCGAGCTGCGGCGCCACCTGCTGGCTGTTGGCGGCGCGCTGCGCGGCTGGGGTGCGGCGGGCGGCCTCGCGGCCGACGGGGGAGCCGGTGCGGGAGGGGAGGCATGGGCGAGGCCGTTACGGCACGTCGCAGCGCGCCAGGCGCCCGCCCCCCGCGTCTCCAGCCCGTTATGGGCCCCCACCCCGAGGGCATGAGCCATGGACCGAGGTGACCCTCGGGGGGAAGAGGGGGAGGGAGTCACACGCCCCCGGGGGCACCCAGCCACAGGGCGGCCACCCCAAGAGATGGCGGTAGCCCAGTGCCAGGCTGGCCCCGTCGCGGGGTGGAGACCTGAAGGCATCCGAGCTACCCTGGGCCTGGGTGGCCTGTGCTGAGTCCCATGGGGCAGACCCCAGGGCCGCTGGGCCAAGATGGATTGCACCTTGCCGACCTCAGCAGCCACAGGCCACAGTCAGATCCCCAGGGGCCTGGGCAACACTGTGGCTGCCCTAGGGTGACCAAGTAGCAAGTGTGAAAAATTGGGAGGGAGTGGGGGGTAATAGGAGCCTATATAAAACAAAGCCCCAAATATTGGGACTGTCCCTGTAACATTGGGACATCTGGTCACGCTAGGCTGCCCATATCTCTGTAAGCAGTGTCAGGATGAGCTCCACCCTGACAGCTGGTGGTGAGGTGTGGCAAGTTGTGGAAAAGAACTTCAGGGGCTGATCTCATTTGCATAGGCACACCCACCACGCCTAGAATGAGACCATAGCTGCCCAAATGGTCACTTTGGCTGCTGTGGGATCCCCAGTGTCTCTGTTATTGGGGCAGGAAGAATAAATTGTTATTACCCTGATTATGGGAACTGTGCTTGGAACTGTACATGGCCTTTTGTTATGATGGAGGGATTCACCATCAACTAAGTAGCACTCGCTAGGCAAGGGTCATGGGTTCCAAAACTGTGTGAATAGAGAGAGGCTGGGGACAAGTAGTAATACTTGGTGGCATGGGCCCCTTGGTGAGGGCTTTATATGCTAATTGCACTTCCTCCTTTCCCCACTGTGGAATATCAGAGCTAATTTTGATTTAATTAGAAGTCTAGTTATAGGCTGCTGAGCTCACTTTGGGCTGACAGTGCACCAGCACTGGGGCTCCTCTACTACAAGCTGAATTCACCTAAGAGCTGAAATCACTGAGTGTTGTGTTAAGTAGTGGGGGAGCCTGAAGATATATTGTAGAGCAGTTTGGGGGAGGGCTGGTGAAGCAGTTCCACGCGGAGCAGTGTGTGGATGGCAGGAGCTGCTTGTGGGCTGTGGAGCTGAGCGAAGGAGTTTGTGGGGCGGCTGGCGGAGCGGAGCGCCGCTATGGAGCTATGGGGCGGTCAGCTTCAGATCATGTAAGGTGCCTCTTACCCCCGTCCCATTTCCACCCAGGTTGGGAGGTAAAGCTCTGCAGATAAACTTTCGAACTCTGGGGCTGCCCTGACCAGGGACAGAGACTTTTGGGGCATTGGACTTTTGGGACTTTGGGTGATTTGGGGTTGCTGGACTCAAGAACCAAAGGGAAAAGGGCATGCCCCAATTTGCCTGGGGTGGGTTTTTTTTTTTTGCTCATGGGTTGTGTTATGAATCCTGTTGGTGGTGTTTCCCCAACATAATGCCACATTGTTTCTCTCTGTTATTAAAAGGCTTTTGCTACACTCAGACTATGTGCTTGCGAGAGGGGAAGTATTGCCTCTTGGAGGCTGTCATAAATATAAAGGGAAGGGTAAACCCCTTTGAAATCCCTCCTGGCCAGGGGAAAGCTCCTCTCACCTGTAAAGGGTTAAGAAGCTAAAGGTAACCTCGCTGGCACCTGACCAAAATGACCAATGAAGAGACAAGATACTTTCAAAAGCTGGGAGGAGGGAGAGGAACAAAGGGTCTGTGTCTCTCTGTATGCTGCTCTTGCCAGGGACAGACCAGGAATGGAGTCTTAGAACTTTTAGTAAGTAATCTAGCTAGGTATGTGTTAGATTATGATTTCTTTAAATGGCTGAGAAAAGCATTGTGCTGAATAGAATAACTATTTCTGTCTGTGTATCTTTTTTGTAACTTAAGCTTTTGCCTAGAGGGGTTCTCTATGTTTTTGAATCTAATTACCCTGTAAGATATCTACCATCCTGATTTTACAGGGGGGATTTCTTTATTTCTATTTACTTCTATTTTTTATTAAAAGTCTTCTTGTAAAAAACTGACTGCTTTTTCATTGTTCTTAGATCCAAGGGTTTGGGTCTGTGGTCACCTATGCAAATTGGTGAGGCTTTTTATCCAACATTTCCCAGGAAAGGGGGGGTGCAAGTGTTGGGAGGATTGTTCATTGTTCTTAAGATCCAAGGGTCTGGGTCTGTAGTCACCTAGGCAAATTGGTGAGGCTTTTTACCAAACCTTGTCCAGGAAGTGGGGTGCAAGGTTTTGGGAAGTATTTTGGGGGGACAGACGCGTCCAAACAGCTCTTCCCCAGTAACCAGTAATTGTTTGGTGGTGGTAGCGGCCATTCCAAGGATAACGGGTGTAATATTTTGTACCTTGGGGAAGTTTTGACCTAAGCTGGTAAAGATAAGCTTAGGAGGTTTTTCATGCAGGTCCCCACATCTGTACCCTAGAGTTCAGAGTGGGGGAGGAACCTTGACATGGTGGCACAGTGGTGGGATTAACCTGAAATCATTTGAGATCCAGTTGAGATTTTTTGAACTAGAAATACAGATTTTAAAAAGGAAATTTTTTTTTCCTTTGGAAAGAAAGTCCAGAAAGCAGCTTTGAAACTGAAAGCAGCTTGATTTCTCTCTGCTTTGTGGCCAAGCAGAGACAAAAGGGGATTATCTTGTGAATTGCAGGTTTTCTTTGCCTGGAGGCAGGGTACTTAACTCCTGCAGGGAAATTCACAGTCTTCCAACCCAGAGGTTTTTTTTTTTTCTTTTCTTCCTAAAAGAAAAGGTGTGTGTTCTACCCATTTGCTTTTTCTTTGGGCTGGGTAAGCAGGTTTCCAAGTAGTTGGAGGTTTTTTGCTTTAATTTGGGCCCAGAGCAGAGACAAGGGAATTGTCTTTTTCTGTAGGCTGACAATCACTATCAGAGAATAGGTATTCTATTGCAGCACAGCAAAATTTTACAGCCAAGTTTTGTTTGTTTATCTCTAAACCTCGGGTGTAAAGTTAGTTAAAAACAGAGAGGTTACAATGGCCAAATCCTCAGCTCGACTACAGCTGGAATTAGCCAAATTTCAGGCTGAGGAAAGACAAAGGGAACATGAAAGACAGATAGAACTCATGCGGCTGAAGAAGGAACAAGAAAGGGAGGCAGCGAGAGAAGCAGAACAACACCAAGCAGCTGCTCACAGGAGAGCTATGGAAGCGAGGGACGAAGAACTGGAGGAGAAGGAAAAAGAGAGGAAGTATGTGGAGGAGATGGAGAAGATAAAGGCTCAGCAGAATATCCCAACAAACCCTAGTAATCCTTCTCCAAGTACCACTTCCCATCCCAGAAAGTTCCCCACCTACAAGGCAGGCGATGATACTGAGGCCTTCCTAGAAAACTTCGAAAGGGCCTGCCTTGGGTACAACATCTCTACTGACCAATACATGGTAGAGCTGAGGCCGCAGCTCAGTGGACCCTTAGCTGAGGTGGCAGCTGAAATGCCTAAAGAACACATGAACAAGTATGAACTGTTTAAATCCAAGGCAAGAGTCAGAATGGGGATAACACCCGAGCAGTCTCGTCGGAGGTTCAGAGCCCTAAGGTGGAAACCAGACATGTCATTTACCCGACATGCCTACCACATTGTGAAACATTGGGATGCCTGGATATCAGGAGCAAGTGTTGAATCTCCAGTAAATTTGCCCTTCCTAATGCAAATGGAACAATTCTTAGAGGGTGTTCCTGAGGAAATAGAAAGATACATCCTAGATGGGAAACCCAAAACTGTAATTGAGGCAGGAGAGATTGGAGCCAGATGGGTGGAGGTGGCAGAGAAGAAGAAAACTGGTCACAGTTGGAGCGGAGACCAGAAGGGACCACCCCAGACCACACCCTATTACCGGGGGCCGCCCAAAGCCCCACCTACCTCCCAAAGAACCCTCCAGACCCCTTATCGTCCCACCACCCCGTTCTCCAGCAACCCTCCTCGCCCCAGTGACCCGTCAGCTGGACGATGTTTTAAGTGTAACGAGCTGGGGCATGTAAAGGCCAACTGCCCCAAGAACCCCAACAGATTACAGTTCATTGCACCGGAATCACACCAGAGGTCCACAGGCCCAGATACCTCCCAGATACCCTTGGAGCGGAGGGAAACTGTGAGTGTGGGCGGGAAGAAGGTCACCGCGTGGAGGGACACCGGAGCAGAAGTGTCAGCTATCCATGCTTCCTTAGTGGACCCCAATTTAATCAACCCAGAGATCCAAGTGACGATTCAACCCTTCAAGTCCAACTCTTTCAATTTGCCTACAGCCAAGTTACCTGTCCAGTACAAGGGCTGGTCAGGAATGTGGACTTTTGCAGTCTATGATGATTATCCCATCCCCATGCTGTTGGGGGAGGACTTGGCCAATCATGTGAAGCAGGCCAAGAGGGTGGGAATGGTCACCCGCAGCCAGGCTAAACAAGCCGTGAGGCCTAGCTCTGTTCCGGAAACTTCTATCAGGACCCAGTCAGAGGTGATGGACCCGGACCCCAGGCCAATGTCTGCAACAGCAGTAGTGGATCCAGTCCCTGAGACCCAGACGGAACCAGTCCTAGAACCAGAACCAGCCGAACAACCAACACCAGACCCCGTGTCAGCACTGAATCCAGTACTTGCAACCTCAACACCAGAAGGCCCCACCGAACCTGAACTGGCAGCAGCCGATAACCCTACACAAGAGGCTCAGCCGGAGCCTGAATCCCAACATAGTGCACCAGCGGAGAGCGGTTCACAGTCAACAGAAACAGCTCCATCCCCTATATCGCTTCCAGAGGGACCAAGCCTAGGTCCACAATCCCATGAGGAACTGATGTCCCCAGCATCAAGGGAACAGTTCCAGACTGAACAGGAAGCAGATGAAAGCCTCCAGAGAGCTTGGACGGCAGCACGGAGCAACCCACCGCCTCTCAGCTCTTCTAATCGATCCAGGTTTGTTATAGAAAGAGGACTTTTATACAAGGAAACTCTTTCTGGTGGACACCAGGAAGACTGGCATCCTCAGAGACAGTTGGTAGTTCCAACTAAATACCGGGCCAAGCGCTTAGCCCACGATCACCCTAGTGGCCATGCTGGGGTGAACAGGACCAAAGACCGTTTGAATGGGCAAGGATGTTTCTACCTATGTCCAGTCTTGTGAGGTGTGCCAAAGAGTGGGAAAACCCCAAGACCAGGTCAAAGCCCCTCTCCAGCCACTCCCCATCATTGAAGTTCCATTTCAGCGAGTAGCTGTGGATATTCTGGGTCCTTTTCCGAAAAAGACACCCAGAGGAAAGCAGTACATACTGACTTTCATGGATTTTGCCACCCGATGGCCGGAAGCAGTAGCTCTAAGCAACACCAGGGCTAAAAGTGTGTGCCAGGCACTAGCAGACATTTTTGCCAGGGTAGGTTGGCCCTCCAACATCCTCACAGATGCAGGGACTAATTTCCTGGCAGGAACTATGGAAAACCTTTGGGAAGCTCATGGGGTAAATCACTTGGTTGCCACTCCTTACCACCATCAAACAAATGGCATGGTGGAGAAGTTTAATGGAACTTTGGGGGCCATGATACGTAAATTTGTAAATGAGCACTCCAATGATTGGGACCTAGTGTTGCAGCAGTTGCTCTTTGCCTACAGAGCTGTACCACATCCCAGTTTAGGGTTTTCCCCATTTGAACTTGTATATGGCCGTGAGGTTAAGGGGCCATTGCAGTTGGTGAAGCAGCAATGGGAGGGATTTACACCTTCTCCAGGAACTAACATTCTGGACTTTGTAACCAACCTACAAAACACCCTCCGAACCTCTTTAGCCCTTGCTAGAGAAAACTTACCGGATGCTCAAAAAGAGCAAAAAGCCTGGTATGATAAACATGCCAGAGAGCGTTCCTTCAAAGTAGGAGACCAGGTCATGGTCTTAAGGGTGCTCCAGGCCCATAAAATGGAAGCATCGTGGGAAGGGCCATTCACGGTCCAGGAGCGCCTGGGAGCTGTTAATTATCTCATAGCATTCCCCACCTCCAACCGGAAGCCTAAGGTGTACCATATTAATTCTCTAAAGCCCTTTTATTCCAGAGAATTAAAGGTTTGTCAGTTTACAGCCCAGGGAGGAGACGACGCTGAGTGGCCTGAAGGTGTTTACTTCGAAGGGAAATGTGCTGGTGGTGTGGAAGAGGTGAACCTCTCCATGACCCTTGGGCGTATGCAGCGACAGCAGATCCAGGAGCTGTGCACTAGCTACGCGCCAACGTTCTCAGCCACCCCAGGACTGACTGAACGGGCATACCACTCCATTGACACAGGTAATGCTCACCCAATCAGGGTCCAACCTTACCGGGTGTCTCCTCAAGCTAAAACTGCTATAGAACGGGAGATCCAGGATATGTTACAGATGGGTGTAATCCGCCCCTCTGAAAGTGCATGGGCATCTCCAGTGGTTCTAGTTCCCAAACCAGATGGGGAAATACGTTTTTGCGTGGACTACCGTAAGCTAAATGCTGTAACTCGCCCAGACAACTATCCAATGCCACGCACAGATGAACTATTAGAGAAACTGGGACGGGCCCAGTTCATCTCTACCTTGGACTTAACCAAGGGGTACTGGCAGGTACCGCTAGATGAATCTGCCAAGGAAAGGTCAGCCTTCATCACACATCTCGGGCTGTATGAATTTAATGTACTCCCTTTCGGGCTGCGAAATGCACCCGCCACTTTCCAAAGACTTGTAGATGGTCTCCTAGCGGGATTAGGAGAATATGCAGTCGCCTACCTTGACGACGTGGCCATATTTTCGGATTCCTGGGCAGACCACCTGGAACATCTACAAAAAGTCCTTGAGCGCATAAGGGAGGCAGGACTAACTGTTAAGGCTAAGAAGTGTCAAATAGGCCTAAACAGAGTGACTTACCTTGGACACCAGGTGGGTCAAGGAACTATCAGCCCCCTACAGGCCAAAGTGGATGCTATCCAAAAGTGGCCTGTCCCAAAGTCAAAGAAACAGGTTCAATCCTTCTTAGGCTTGGCCGGTTATTACAGACGATTTGTACCGCACTACAGCCAAATCGCTGCCCCACTGACAGACCTAACCAAAAAGAAACAGCCAAATGCTGTTCAGTGGACCGGAAAGTGTCAGAAGGCCTTTAACAAGCTTAAAGCGACACTCATGTCTGACCCTGTACTAAGGGCCCCAGACTTTGACAAACCGTTCCTAGTAACCACAGATGCATCCGAGCGTGGTGTGGGAGCAGTTTTAATGCAGAAAGGACCTGATCAAGAATTCCACCCTGTAGTGTTTCTCAGCAAAAAACTGTCTGAGAGGGAAAGCAACTGGTCAGTCACTGAAAAAGAATGTTATGCCATTGTCTACGCTCTGGAAAAGCTACGCCCATATGTTTGGGGACGGCGTTTCCACCTGCAAACCGACCATGCTGCACTAAAGTGGCTTCACACCATCAAAGAAACTAACAAAAAACTTCTTCGGTGGAGTTTAGCTCTCCAAGATTTTGATTTCGACATCCAACACATCTCAGGAGCTTCTAACAAAGTGGCTGATGCACTCTCCCGTGAAAGTTTCCCAGAATCAACTGGTTAAAATCGTCCTTGAGATGTGGAAAATATTGTTAGTCTTTATGTACTTGGTAGTATATTTAGAGATGCATGTGTCTTATTAACTCTGTTTTTCCTAGAGCTCCAGGAAGAAATCCCAGCCAGTGTTTCACCCTAGCTGAGATTTGGGGGGCGTGTCATAAATATAAAGGGAAGGGTAAACCCCTTTGAAATCCCTCCTGGCCAGGGGAAAGCTCCTCTCACCTGTAAAGGGTTAAGAAGCTAAAGGTAACCTCGCTGGCACCTGACCAAAATGACCAATGAAGAGACAAGATACTTTCAAAAGCTGGGAGGAGGGAGAGGAACAAAGGGTCTGTGTCTCTCTGTATGCTGCTCTTGCCAGGGACAGACCAGGAATGGAGTCTTAGAACTTTTAGTAAGTAATCTAGCTAGGTATGTGTTAGATTATGATTTCTTTAAATGGCTGAGAAAAGCATTGTGCTGAATAGAATAACTATTTCTGTCTGTGTATCTTTTTTGTAACTTAAGCTTTTGCCTAGAGGGGTTCTCTATGTTTTTGAATCTAATTACCCTGTAAGATATCTACCATCCTGATTTTACAGGGGGGATTTCTTTATTTCTATTTACTTCTATTTTTTATTAAAAGTCTTCTTGTAAAAAACTGACTGCTTTTTCATTGTTCTTAGATCCAAGGGTTTGGGTCTGTGGTCACCTATGCAAATTGGTGAGGCTTTTTATCCAACATTTCCCAGGAAAGGGGGGGTGCAAGTGTTGGGAGGATTGTTCATTGTTCTTAAGATCCAAGGGTCTGTAGTCACCTAGGCAAATTGGTGAGGCTTTTTACCAAACCTTGTCCAGGAAGTGGGGTGCAAGGTTTTGGGAAGTATTTTGGGGGGACAGACGCGTCCAAACAGCTCTTCCCCAGTAACCAGTAATTGTTTGGTGGTGGTAGCGGCCATTCCAAGGATAACGGGTGTAATATTTTGTACCTTGGGGAAGTTTTGACCTAAGCTGGTAAAGATAAGCTTAGGAGGTTTTTCATGCAGGTCCCCACATCTGTACCCTAGAGTTCAGAGTGGGGGAGGAACCTTGACAGAGGCGCCCAGCGGGGGTGGTATATATTTGTCCCAGGTCACTGGGTGGGGGCTCGAGCCGGTTTGCATTGTGTTATTGGAATGGAACCCCTAGATATTGAACCCGGCCCTTGTTGCTGCCAACTCTGACGGGCAGAAGGGTTACATCTCAATGACTGAAAAAAACCCTGGGTGTCCTGGTATATAATCGGCTGGATGTGACCTCCTACTGCAAGGCTGTGACCAATTGGACTAATGCCATCCTGAGATGTATAATCATGGGTAGGGGTTGCCATGCCACTTTTCTAATGGCTGTTAGACCCCGGAGTTGGCGGCCCTGCCCCCTGTCCCACCTCTTCCCCCAAGGCTCCACCCCTTGCCCCATTCTCTACCTCATCCCCACAAGGCCTCACCCCTGTTGCTCTCTCTTCCCTCCCTCCCGCCCCCAGTTGTCACCTCTCAGGTATATCTGCCCACACATCCTGGGTAGTAAGCACAATTTGCATTTACAAATGTTCATTTACAGGCACTCATTTGAACTTCTCCATTTCCACACACACAGTGGGTGGTTTGCTTCATTAGCACACTAGTTCTGGGAGGAGAGGAAGGGAGCTCTTCCTTTTGCATGAACAGCGGGGGTGAAAGGGAAGACCCCCCCCCCCGCATTTGAATGCATATCCAGATTGTGGGAGAGACTCCCCTTATTTGCACTAGTACATAAGAAGAAAGTCCCATCCACGTGCACGCACAGTGGGAGTGTTGAAGGAAAAAAAAACAGGTGCTCCCCCATTTGCAGCACATCCACCTGAGAGAGGAGAGAAGGGGAGCACCTCCCCCCCCCATTTGTTGCACACCTACCTAGTTCCCATGTCCCACCAAACTTTCTGAACTTTCCCCAGGTGGGAAGTCCGGAGTTGGTGGGGCAGGCAGTGGTCCGGGCTATGTTTGGCTGGGCTCTGTCCCCGATCTCACAAGGGTGGTGAGTGTTCGCTGAGTAAGCGTCTCTCAGCGGGTTAAATTCAAATTAGCAGCAAGCGGTTTCCACAGATTAAAAAAAACCAGACATCAGGGTTTATAAAATGGCACCCAGACACACAAACCAAAACCTGGACTGTCTGGGTGAAAACCAGATGGGTGCCAACCCTGATCATGGGAATCTTGAGTAGGAGAAGAGAGGTTATTTTACCTCTGTATTTGGCAATGGTGTGACTTTTGGTGGAATACAATGTCTGGTTGTGGTGCCCACAATTCAAGAAGACTGTAGATAAATTTGACCGGTTTCAGAAAAGAGCCCCAAGAATGATTAAAGGATTAGAAAATGTGCCTTATAGTGATAGACCCCAATCTCTTTAGCTTTGCAAAGAGAAGGCAAAGGGATGACTTGATCACAGTCTGTAAGTAACTACATAGGGAACAAATATTTGCTAATTGGCTCTTCGGTCAAGTGGAGAAAGGTATAACATGGCCCAATAGCTGGAAGTTGAAGCTGGACAACTTCAGACTAGAAATAAGATGTACATTTTTAACAGGGAAGGTAATTAACCATTGAAACAATTTGCTAATGGTTATGGTGGATTCTCCATCTCAGGCAATATTTAGGTTGCGATTGAATGGTTTTCAAAAAGATATGCTCTAGGAATTATTTTGGAGGAGTTCTAGAATCTATGTAATACAGAAGAGCACACTAGATGATCACAGTGGTTGCACTGGTCTTGGGATCTATGAAATCTCTGATTTAAACTGTAAGAGCCTGCTGTCTATCTAACTCATGGTTGATACTTCACATAATTTTATTGCAAGTCTCACACCTGTTAGTGTTTTTCTTTTTCTTTCTTCTGATGTGATCCCTGAAAGTTGTGAGGAAAAGCTTGAAAAGGTGAACCTGAAGTCTCAGAAACTGGAAGGCAAATGCAAAGAACCCCAAATTTTTTTTTAAATCTCTTAATTTTTAAACCAGTCAAAATTTTTTAGAGGCATGATTTATGGTTTTTGAACTACTGTCTATCCCGGTTCTTATGTGGTCCTTATCACCATCATATCTGAGTGTGTAACTTGTGACATTATCATTCTGAGCATTGTTTCTTGTTCACAACAGATTAATTCTTTCTAGCTATTGTGCTTGCTGGTTTCAGAGGATACTGCTCACTGTAAATTCTCGAGGCAAACCCCAGACCAGCATGGTCTGATCTGAGAACAAGATCAGTTATTTCCCTCTACAGAAGTTTTTATAGAGTCAGGTGCGGGCTTTCAAAGGGGCCAAACAGAGTTAGATGCCCACTGTGCAGTGAATTTCTATGGGGACTATTAACTCCCTTAATCCTTTTAGAAAATCCCAGCGTCAGTAGAGAAAGTACATTAATTCATTTCTTTTAATTGTTATGCCAGATTTTATCAGAGTCCAGTGCTTTGACAGCTCTGGAACATAAAGTCCTCTGTCTATTCACCAAATAAGAAGAGCACAGACAGCAGAAAAAAAATTAATCTCAACACTGTCTGAGAGGGAACTAGTGTTGTCAAAAGCACAGCTCTTTTTACGTCCATTCGGTCCTTGGTGTTTCTATTGAGGCTGCCAACGATACCAACTGTGTTAGAGAGACAAGGTGGGTGAGATAATATCTTTTATTGGATCAACTTCTGTTGGTGAGAGAGACGAGTTTTGAGTTTACACGGAGCTCTTCTTCAGCTTTGGGAAACTTACTGAAAGCAGCTCTACACTTAAAGCGCTGCATTTGTGCCACTGTAGCACTTAAGTGAAGACCCTCCTATGCCAATAGGAAAGCTTCTTCTATCAGCATAGATAATCCACCTCCCCGAGAGGAAGGAGCTGGAGAAACTCTCACATTAACAGCACTGTCTACATGGGGGATTAGGTCAGTGTAACTATGTTGCTCAGGCATGTGGATTTTTCACACCCCTGAGCAATGTAATGATGCTGATATAGGTCTGTACTGTAGTCCTGGCCTCAGAATGTCACTGGTGGAACAGATTATTTAGCATAAGTAGTTACTCCTGGGGGAATTCTGCACCAAAATTCTAAAAATTCTGTGATGATATTTTAAAATTCTGTACAATTCTGCATATTTTATTTGTCAAAATAACACAATATAATCATGCCAGTTTCAATTATTTTGGTAATTTATTTCAAAATATCTGTCAGCAAGTATGTCTGTAACAATACAGACCCCCAAAAAAGCTTTTTTTTTGGCATATAGATTCATTATTAGGCATATTAATATAGAATTTTGAGTAAGTCATTTAAATTAAAATACAGAACTGTATTTTCTGCACCCATCAGAAGCGGTGCAAAGGTTTGGGGGTGTCAAGGGTAATGGAGAAACTGAGGGAGAGGGAAGGAGCCTGGAGTGAACCAGGAGGGTTGTTGGGTGTGGGTGGGAGAGGAGAAGTATGGAACAAGTTTTTTTTGTGGGGGAGAGGCAGTATTGTTAGGGAGATCCTGGCTGATCCCAGGCCTCTCCCATTCAGTCGGGCACATCTGCCCCTATCCCTGCACTATCCCCCAATCTTGATGGATCCCTGCAGCCTCCTCCCCATGTGGCCATGCCCCTCCACTCCTATTCAGCTCCTGGCTCAATGCTGTCACCTCACGAGCTCCTGAGCCCATGCCCCAGTCTTTCCCCCCCACCGGCCATTCTGACCTCCCCACCATGTGCCCCATTCTGTCTGAACCTGGCTCTGCAGGCAGGGTGCTGTGATGAACTCCTGGAGGGATTCTGTGTCAGTGCATGCACACAGAATTTTTTTTCCCCACAGCAAATACATTCTGCCCCAGAAGTGCTGCAGTTCTGCCTTTCCAGGGGCCACTGTGACCCCAGAACAGCCTGCTGCGTTCATGCTGTTGGCTGTTCTGGCACCACAGTGGTCTCTGCTGGGTAAAAGGTGGAACTGCAGCACTTCTGGGGCAGAATGTATTTTCTGCAGAAAAAAATAAAATTCTGCAGGAGACATGAATTCTGCGCATGCACAGTGGTGCAGAATTCCCCTAGGAGTAAGTAGTTAACAAATACTTCAAGGGACCATTCAAAGTGAAGTGGCCCATTAACACCCTCCAGTCATAGGAGTGAAATAAAGGAGTGGAGGGGTGGGGAGAAAGGGGGAAGGCTGCTGTTCTAGCTTTTATTTAGCTGTGACATTCTTGAGTACTGTTTCCCAGACCTGAAAAAGAGCTCTTTGTAAGCTTGTCTCACCGACTGAAGTTTCTCCAATAAAACATATTACCTCACCCACCTTGGTTCTCTAATATCTTGGGACTGAGAATGGCTACAACACAACTGCATACAAATGTGGTAGTGATACTTACATTTGTCCACTGGAATTCCAGTGCTTTTGTAATAATTTAATATTCCCTAGCTCCTATATAGCGCTTTTCGTCTGTAGATTACTAAGCACTTTACAAAAGTACTAAATATCATTATTTCTCTTTTACATGTGGGGAAACTGAAGCAGAGGGTGGTTATAGTGTTTTTTCCAAGGTCACCCAGCAGGCCAGTGACAGAATCCAGCTCACCTAAATCCCAATCTAGTGCTTTATCCCTGAGGCCACAAATAGTTAGAAAATGTAAGCAAATGGGCAAAAGTATAGAAACAAACTAATGAAATAGTAAATTGCTAAAGTGTAGCTTAACCAGTTAGGGTTTGTTGTATCATGCTAACATAGTAACTTTCTTAAGATTCTTGATTAAAAGGTCACCATCAATTTAAAAATCTCACATCTCTCTGAACATTTTTTGCCTATTACTATTACACATGGTACTGAGATGATGATGATTGAAAGAGATTAGAGAAAATAAATTGGTTCTCTATTTTTTCCAGTTTATTTACTTAGTGCATTTGACAGCACTTTGTATATAGTATCCCTGTCAGTTCCCCGTTGTTTGTACATCTTTTTCATGCAGTTACAGGGCTGGGGGGGGGGGGAGGGAAAATGTGATTGCCTCATTAACCTCCTTGGTGCCAGCGTTGGGCCTGCCCATCCCATCACAGCCATAGGTAGTGGATTAGGGATAGCTCATGCTTTTAGAAGGAAGTTGATGCAGAAGCGCCATAGTTTTTATGAAAAGCAGGAAAAAGGTGATGCTGTGTGCTGGTAAGTGCTGTGTCAACGCACGTCCAACCTGAGGAAGTGAGCTCTCTGTTCCTACAAAGGCCCTCAGAAGGCATGAGGCTGAAGAACTGAATTCTCAGTTCCATTCTGTAGTAGCTAGGACATACCCGAGCTACAGTGTTTACTACAGAGTGTGAGAGGGGCACCTGGCCCACGGTCCCCAACTTGTGGTGTTTGTGGATAGTAGGGCTATGTAAATACTCCACTCCAGCTCACCCACAATCCCACCTTTATGGAATTGGTTCCATGGTCTCTATTGCCTGCTGTCCATTTCTTAGTTCAATGGACTCATGGCGTTTCTAACCTATTTGTCTCCTTATGCAGGATTTGCCCAATAAAAGTAAAATGAAGTATGGCGTGTTCTGAGTTATTTACTTTTTGCTTCAATTTGGAAACTGTTGAAATATACATTGGCTCTGTGTGTAGTATTACCACACAACAGGGTACATGGTTATGAGATAATCACACATCAGGTATACAGCAAGTAAGGAAAATGACTGCAGCATGACCCATGCTGGGCCACAGCCAATACAGACCCTGATGGGTGTTTTTCTCCTTTATAAAATTGGGACATGATATTTAAACCTTTAGCACGATGTATGCCTGACATTTTGGTGACTGACATTTTGGAAACTGCCAGATTTTTCACTCCAAGGAAGAAGTGCTGAGCAATATGAGTGAGGTTATTCAACAATCTCATTATGTGCTGGTATATCTGGAAGATGGTTGCATGAGGGTGCAAATATGGCTCCTTCAACATCAGCTTTTCTGTGTGGGTGACCTGAACTGCTAGGAGGACTGTCAAGGCTACCAGTAATTTCATGCAATCAGTGTTCCTGCAGTAGCTTCATTATTTGTGTAGATACAACCAGAAAGAGGCCCCCCCCAAAAGTATTAATTCTCTCTCCAGTCCTTTTTAACATCTACATGCAACCACTAGGTGAACTGGTCAGATGACAAGGACTCAAGAGCCAGCAACACGCAGATGGTACACAGCTGTAATGATCCTTCACTACATACAACCATACCACTACCACTAAGATGGCCAGTGCTTGGATGAGATCAGCTCATGGATGCAGAACAGCGGGCTGAAGCTTAGCCTGAGCAAAAAGAGATGAAACTGATGGACAGAGAAGAATATTTTGAGGTGTTTGCAGCTATGATATAGTCTCCTTTGACTGATGGTTCACATCCACAATTGATCAGTTCAATCCATAGTCTAGGAGTACTCTGGGATTCCTTGCTGATGCTGAACTGTCACATTACAATGGCTGCACATAATGCTTTTTATCATCTCTGGTTGTCTAGGAGACTCTCTCCCATCCTGGCAGATGAAGACATGACTTTAGTTATTCATGCCTTCATCGTCTTTTATCAGCTGGACTACAGCAGTGTAATATACCAGGGCATGAAATCTTAAACACTTCGGAAACTCCAACTAGTACAAAACACTTCAGTGCCTCTCCTCAGCAACACAGGCTACCATGAGCACATCACTCTTGTCCTCCATTCTCTACAATGGCTTCTTATGGAATTTTAGATCAAGCTCAGGGTCTCAGTCCTTATCTTCAAAGTGCTCCATGACCTGGGTCTAGGATACCTGATGCTCTGGAACGAAGACCATGGTTGACAAGTTTGTTCCTCTGGCACAATAGAACTCTCAACAATAGGAGTTGTTGTCCAGTAGACAGAACTTTCTCTGGGGTTGGTCTGAGACTTGGCATGAGCTCCCCCAAGAACTAAGGGCCATCACATACCTCACCACTTTCCGCTCCAAGCGCAAGGCGCATTCTTTTGAACTGTCTTCTCCAACATAAACATGTAGCAACAGCACAGGGGAGCATCAGGTTATGTACTAGTTGGAGTTTCCTAAGTACTTAAGGTTTCATGCCCTGGGTATATTACATTGCTGTAGTCTGGCTCTGTGCATGGACCCAGCAGTCACCCCCTCCCATCCTGGTCATGCCTGAGACAGCAACACAGGGTAGCCCTGTGACCAGGTTCCACTGCCTGCACAGGAGATAAGAGGCTCGGGCACTCGCATTCCTGCCCAATGCGGGACCCTCTGCCAGACTCCCACTGCTGTAGGCTGGGAGGGGAGTCCCCAGGACCTTCCTGAGCTCCCTGCCCTGGGGTGGGTAGCAACAGGTATGGGGCTACAGCCCAGATACTGGGGCTTTCCATGAAGAGTGGGGGTGCTTGAGGGCCCATGGAGCTGCACGTTACCTTCCCTTGCGCTTTCTACACTGCAACCTGCCCTGGCATGGGGGACTCAGGCTCAGCACATCCCAGCACTTCCTTCTGTGCCTGCAGACCTGCCTGTGGCTGGCTCTGCCCTCTGCAAATCATACAGCAAGCCAAGCTATACCCCACCATCTTCACTCTGGGCCAGGTACCCTACTGAAAATGGGTCCTCTCACTTGGCCCCCTCTTTAGGAAACTTCTGGTTGTGAGCCTGAACAGGTATATTTATTTAATAACAATAAAAATCAAACTGTACCATAACAAAACCACTGCACACACTTCTCCCTTTGGGGAGAGGACGAGAGAACAAACGCCATGTGACAGATGTTAGTCATGTTGTTTAATGCTGTATTAAAAGGCCCTCAGATACTATGGTGATGAGCATTGTATAAAAACCTATAGAGAAGAGAATTTGCCTCTGTTCTGCTCCAGCTCTACGTAATTTAGCATTTACAGTATGGCATATGCAGAATCAGCAGTCTCTCAATGTGCTGAGACAGAATTTTCCAACACAGAGTCTTTTTCCTAGTTTGAATCAATTTTTTTCTTAGGAATGACACTTCTTGATATTGAAGATTGGAGAAAACCCCCCTGTAAATTATGGGTGTCTGAACTGAGTTAGGAACCCTAAGATCTCTCCTTGTCTCCTTTTCTTTATAATTAAATATTTGTGTTTATTTATATTTGTAATTCTCCCGACTCACACGCAAGAGCGTGAATATCAACCTCAGGGCAGACTGTTAAAAATCAGGGCACAAACCCTAATTGGTTGTGAGCGCTAAACTTAGATTTCATAGGAAGACTGGCATATTTGGCAGAGAAGAGGCTGTCGTCAGCAGTTTAACAACATATAAGAGCTGATATGTAAGGCACGGCTAAGCTATGGAAAGATTTATAGGCAAAAATCATTAAATTTGTGTTTGATGCAGTCGCCAAGAAGGAGCCAATGGTATTCAGAAACTAGAGAGGATATTGAAACTGGAGTGCACAGTTTCTCCTTGCCTAGTACTTGTGTTGGGGGGGAAAATCCCCTTCAAAAGGATACCCAACCCACTCTAGGCATTCTAGGCTTCTGTTGGTCACTTATGTCTGTGAGTTTTGGAGTCTTCCAAGTCACCACACCATTGAATTGCTCCATGGGTCCAGCTGTTGGTTCAGATATCTGGGATGGGGAGACTTTCTCAGGCTTGTTGGCAGCTGGGAGAACCTCAGACTTTTGGGATGGTTCACTTTGTGGATTAGTAAGCCTGGTAAGATAGAACAGGAAAGTTATAGGTTATAGGTTCTGGAAAGTCCCCTTCATATCATATTAGGAAGTCCTCCCTAGAAGGGATGGAGCAGTCCAAGGGGCCTGAAGAATGTCCACGTCTCCTTTCCCTATCCAGAGGAGGCTTGCTGTAGTGGTCTAGGGCCTGAGGGAGTACAACCAGACAGGTGTCCAGAGGGGTGGGAAGCTCTTTCAACATCCCCGCACTCTGTATATTTATCTATCATGGAGGCTCCCTCCAACCACTGGTAGACTGAGTCCAGATTGAAGGAGTAGCTGACCAAGCAAGGCTTCTGCCACATCTTTTACCTGAATCTGAACAAGATGACAGAGCCATCAGAGGATGCGACTGTGACAACCTGGGAGTCTGGCTGTACAATTTATGAATTCTGTCTGAGATTGAATGCTCTGTATGTAACTTTACCAAGCCACAAACTCCAGTTTGAATGTGCAACCTCTTTGCACAGGTGGCGGAGGGGGCTTAGCCCCTTTAAATCTACTTCTGCTTTATTTTCTGAGCCACGCGTGGGCATGCCAAGCTCACTGGGCAAAGCCCCACAGCCAGTGGTGCTGGGGACAGGAAGAGGGATGGTTGGGGACGGGGAGCTCGTGTGTGTGGACATGCACAAATGATACTGTCACTGGCTCCTCCAAATTTGAGATGGGTGAGAGCCAGCTGGCTGGAATGGGGCATGTGGTCCAGCCCCCTGGGACAGGAGCCACTGCTTCAGCGGGAGTGTGGGCTGGGCTTAGCACCCCCAAGAATATTTTCACCAGCCAGATATGCCTCTTTGCCTTCTCTACTAACTATTGGCCTCCATTTTGGACTGAAATTCCAAAGGCTTGTAGCAAAAGAACAAAAGATGTTTGTTGACAAAGTGCCGTCCTACTGAAAAGGAATAGCTCTAAACAGTAGACTGGTTCCCAACCAGGAGAACTTTCAGGGGCACGAAATCAGCTGGCAGGAGTCTCTAGTCAGCTCACAGCAGGTACTGAAAGTTATAAAAGGGCAGGAGCTGCTCTCTTTAGGGCCAATTTTTCTTCAGCTCAAGAGAAGGGAGAAGCAAGCCAACAGGTAGGTGCCACTGCCAGCTGAGACGAGGGGAGCACGGCTTACTTCCCTGAACACAGCTGGTCCCCAAGGACTCCAAAGGGAAAGTGAGTTCCAACTCTCAGACAGAGGATCTGCATCCTGGCTGTGCACCTAGGGATCCCAAGACTGAGGCAGTAGCTGGGCTCCAGTAAAGCTGTGGACTCTTAAAACACCTGGGGCCCCAGTGGCTGGGTTCTTTAACAGCAGTCTAGTGAGGGCTGGGGTGGGGGGGTACTCAGCTGGTACCTATGACAGTCAAGAAAGGAGCATCCTTTTGAAAGAAGAAGTTACTCCTCCATGTATCAGGTGAAAATAGCCTTTAGTCATAAGAAATAAATCCCTAGTACTATAGGATAAAAAAATTTGGTACTTGGGTCTAACTTTTTCACCTGATGTCAGCACTTAAAATGATGGGTGTTACTCTATCGTGAAAATAATGTGGCATCATTCCATGAGGTATAAGCCACTCACATAGTTCCCAGCTTTCTGGATTAATTTTTATGATATACGAAGGTCAGATATGGATAAACCCAACAGACTTGTAGAAATGTTGGGAAAAGGCTACATTAGAGACATTAATATAGTACTCCTGACATAGTAACGATTATGGCCTTTCTTGCATGCTGTGCCTGCTGCTTAATGCATCTAGTTTTTCTATTTACAGATAGCAGTTATTTTTGGAATTAGCAAAAGGATAGGAGATGCATCAAAGACTGTTCTTAAAGTTAAATATAGTACAACCAGCAAAGCAATTCTGGAAAGTACCGTTTAATTAAACACTACCATTAACTTCTTGTTGATAGCTTATCAGAAACAATTAGATCTGAAATATTGGCAGTACACTGAACATTTCAGACTCCAAACAGACTCTTAACAGAAATATTTAAAGCACAAAAAGAAAAAAGAAGAAATAAGCAGCTTTCATCATAGTCTCCTGAGCTTCTCTACAATTTTTCATCAGAACTGTATTAATACATGCTGCCCAGCAACTTCTCTTGAATCCGGCTGCCTTTACATACATCCAGACTCCGATTTGTAATTCAGGCCCAGATCCTCAAAAGTATTTGGGCTCCTAATTTCCATTGCTACAACAACAATGCATAGTGAAATCTATGGAAGTTAGGAATCTAAATACCTTTACGGATCTGGGCCTAATAGCATAGATTGAATGGATGTTTGTTGACGCAACTCAAGCAAGAACAGCCAACTCCATGTGTCCTGGGAGTTTTTCATGGAGCACCAGCAGGGACTCCACTGATCATACCTTGTCTATGGACCAGTCTGAGAATTGCTGCTATGGATTATCCACAGATCTGGCAGAGGTTCCTTATTAGTTGCGTTCAGAGCTTCATCAGCAATTATGCTGAACATTCCACTTTCATTAACTTGATCTATGATTTGCTTTCTTATCCATAGGCCCACACCAGATATTAGTTAATTTTGTATAGTTTTTGATCAATTGGTAGTATTACATGGAGTATTTACAAACTGTCTCTGCAGCACTTTGCCTCCTGTATCAACCCTGAGACCTAGCAATGCTTGAAAATGACCAGGATTCTCCAGTAGTAAGAGGTTAGTCAAATCACCATGGTTATCCCTTAATCTGACATTTGTTCTCACTCAGAGGGTCAGATCCTCAGCTTGTGTAAATGGACAGAACTTCATCAATGATGTCCAGTTACAGCAACTGAGGAACTAGCCCTGCATTTTTAGAACATTTTTTGTTTCAGTAAAGAACAAAATGGTCAGATACATAGATGAACATAATTTGTTGAGGAAGAATCAACATGGGTTTTTGTAAAGGGAAATCATGCCTCGCCAATCTACTAGAATTCTTTGAGGGGGGTCAACAAGCATGTGGACAATGGGGAACCAGTGGATATAGTATACTTAGATTTTCAGAAAGCCTTTGACAAGGTCCCTTACCAAAGGCTCTTAAGCAAAGTAAGCTGTTAATGGGATAAGAGGGAAGGTCCTGTCATGGATTGGTAACTAGTTAAAAGATTGGAAACAAAGGGTAGGAATAAATGTTCAGTTTTCAGAATGGAGAGCAGTAAATAGTGGTGTCCCCCAGGGGTCTGTTCTGGGACCAGTCCTATTCAACATATTCATAAATGATCTGGAAAAAGGGGTAAACAGTGAGGTGGCAAAATTTGCAGATGATACAAAACTGCTCAAGATAGTTAAGTCCCAGGCAGACTGAGAAGAGCTACAAAAGGATCTCATAAAACCGGGTGACTCGGTAACAAAATGGCAGATGAAATTAAGTGTTGATGAATGCAAAGTAATGCACATTGGAAAACAATCCCAACTATACATATAAAATGATGGGGTCTAAATTAGCTGTTACCACTCAAGAAAGAGCTCTTGGAGTCATTGTGGATTGTTCTCTGAAAACATCCACTCAATGTGCAGCGGCAATCAAAAAACCAAACAGCACGTTGGGAATCATTAAGGAAGGGATAGACAATGAGACAGAAAATATCATATTGCTGCTACAGAAATCCATGGTATGCCCACATCTTGAATACAGATGTGGTCACCCCATCTCAAAAAACATATATTGGATTTGGAAAAAGTTCAAAGAAGGACAACAAAAATGATTAGGGGTATGGAACAACTTCCATATGAAAAGTGATTATTAAGACTCGGGCTTTTCAGCTTGGAAAAGAGATGACTAAGTGGGGATATGATGGAGGTCTATAAAATCATGACTGGTGTGGAGAAAGTAAATAAGGAAGTGTTATTTACTCTCTCTCATAACACAAGAACGAGGGGTCACCAAATGAAATTAATAGGCAGCAGGTTTAAAACAAACAAACAGAAGCATTTTTTCACACAACACACAGTCAACCTGTGGAACTCCTTGCCAGAGGATGTTGTGTAGGCCAAAACTATAACAGTTCAAAAAGAACTAGATAAGTTCCTGGAGGATCGGTCCATCAATGGCTATTAGCCAGGATGAGCAGGGATGGTGTCCCTAGCCTCCGTTTGCCAGAAACTGGGAATGGGTGACAGGGGATGGATCACTTGATGATTACCTGTTCTGTTCATTCCCTCTGGGGCACCTGGCATTGGCCACTGTCGGAAGCCAGGATACTGGGCTAGATGGACCTTTGGTCTGACCCAGTATGGCTGTTCTTATGTTCAGTTATTTGTTTTTGGTCACCTTTATGGAATTGGTGGTTAGGTTAGCTGACCTGTGACAGGTCGGAAAGAATAGTAGCCACTATTGGAAGGAGCTGCTCCAGTTAAGAGCGGAATTTCAGTAGCACAGCAGTATTCTCAGTTCATGACTGGGCTCCCATTGGTTCCTGTCCTGCTCTTCACTTTTCCTTTAAATGGGCAGGATATTGGTGTTTCACTGCAGATTAACTGAAAGTGCTAAAAGTACTGGATCTCTGCCCCATATGTATATTACAAAAAAATCCCATCCTAGAAACCCACACAATTCTCCTCCAGTCATTTGTCCATATTCTATCCTAGGAAAAGCAACAAAATGGCACTTCTCTGTGAAATACCAGCACCATTCACAATCACACAGGAGATACCGAAAGAGATGCAGGTAATTCTAAAAAGCTTTTTGAAAATTTCTGTGAGTTTTTTTTGTTTGTTTTTTTAAGAATACAGTTTCGCATTAATAATATATTAAAGGTGATCACTGTAGTTATCCTTAAAGGTACAAGGATTAAGAGACCCAGAATAAACAGGTTTCCTGTTCCACAGATGGGCCTCTGCCATAATAAAATTTAGGGAAAAGGATTTGAGGCTAGAGCCTCGCCAGTAGATGAAACTGTGCTGTGTGGGGTATTTACACCGTTTTATTTTCCATCGTAGCCCCATAATTCATGAGGATGGTTTGTTCTTATTACAGTCCTAAGGAGCCCCAATCAACGTTTGGGGCCCTATTATGCTAGGCATACTGATTTTGCAAGTTTCCATGTATAATCTGCATAGGAGCCAAGATCAAACATGATAAACATTCAGTTTAGTTAAAGCATTTGTGCAAAACATCTGTGGAGACCCACACAGTTTAAGTTTCAGTGAATTCTTTGATTATGCCCTGCTAAATAAATAACCAACAGAAGGCCTCATTTAGATGGGTGGAATGGATGCCAGCCAGTGAAATGCCTCCTCATATTCTTATGAAAATGATTTATTTTTCCCCTCTATGCCGCAGAGACAGCAGATTTATTGTCTGAACAGATTTCCACACATTTTCCAGAAGTAATGTGTGACTCTTACAGGGAAGTCACTAGTGTTGCAGGTGACATTTCACTGAGATAACGAGAGATAATTTTGTCTAAGGAATTGGGAGAATGGCAGCAAGGGATACAGATTAGTTCTGATAAAAATGGAAACAGTTATTGAATCATAGCAAAAATAAAGAAAAAATCAAACACATTTTATAGCAACTGAATACCCCATAAGGCAGGAAATTTTGAAACTGAAAAAATTGCTTTAAAAATGTTTAGAAATCAGCTAATCCTCTGAATATCTTCAACTGCCCTTATCACTTCCACAGTGTGGCCAGTGATCGAGTTCCGGTATGACCCTGTAATGTTGTTACCATTTGTTCAGTGGCTCACCGAAACATTTCTTCTAAAACAGCTTCTTCTCTTTTTCACTCTCAGATGTTATAACAGGCAGTCCTGACACCAGCTACTAGGGACAGTTGAGCCAACAGAATTCACACCAGGATTGAATTTGGCTTAATAGGAAATCTAAACATCTAACATTACATGATAGTTTAAAAACAACACTCCCCATCTCTACCCCAGTGGTTCATACAATAATCTGGGAAGCAGTGGCAGGATCAAAGAGCCACAGGGAAACCCTGGCTTAAAATTCAAGCTTCTGCTGGCTCTGTCATGAGATTATAGATACTGCAAATACACACATACTTATCACTATGCATGGAAGTCGTCTCACTGGCTTCAATGGGGCTACTCAGCTAGCGGAGTGTTAAGCATGCATATAAGAGTTTGCGGGCTCATGGCGCTATGTCCGTAACACACACTAATTTCAGCAAGGTTCTGAAATGGCTCAAGATCAATTCTTGAAAACTCTTGCCGCTAGCTACATTTTTGCTGGCAGGCGATGGCCTCTGCAGGGTAAAAAAACCAAAACAAATTTGACGAGCTCTTGAAAACCATTCTCTAACTAGCATACCACATGGAACCTATTAATGAATATTGTGAAGCAGTGGATTCTAAGTTAAGAGAATAGCAAGAAGAGCATGAAGGAAAAGAAACAGGCAGACAAACTTACACTTCAAAGGCATATCTTCTTAAGAGCTAAAATAGAACTTCTTGAAGAAGTTCTGTGAGGAGAATTCATTCCTGTGCTTGCTTCTTCAAAGGGTAACATTCTCTACGAGTGCTCTCTCTCTCTCATGCTTCCATTCACTGAAGGAGGGTTTTGTTCTTCCCAATGGCATAGGATAAACTGTTTAAAAAGGGGATCATTGATGTTTAGGCTGGTTTTTCAAAGATACGCAAAGAAAACGAAGCCTACAAGGCACAGTTTGACTGATGGTGTGCTTGGGAAATTTTGAGCTTGAGAATAAGGTTGCAGGTTTCATGCTAGAGGTGGGCAATTCTGTCACAGGATCAGAGAATCATGGAGATGTAGCAGCCTCTACTCATTATACGGTACAAATAACCTCCACATTATGAAGCCCTGTTTTAGTCTCATATAACTTTATCTTGGAAAATTTCATGTGTTTTGAAAGTGACCAGATTTACTCCAAAAACGAAAGAAAAATGTTGCTGAAAACTTTCAAGAAAAGTCAAAATTGCTTTATTCTCAAAATCTAAGGTAACTAAAAATACAGCTATCCTGCTCTGTGTCTACACATCATAATCATTGCTGCTTCTCCTTCAATTAGAGGCAAGTTGTCATAGAAAACAGAAAAATATTAACACACGCTTTTACATGTCAGGGCTATTACTCACACAGATTTAGGTATACACCTACATTTATTTTGTATAATTATAATTAAGTACAGAACAAACGTTATTTCACTTCTCACAATAATGACCCAAGAAAAACAATTTTCCTGTTTTGTCCAAGTGTTGTATCATTTTTCACCCTGTAGGAAAAGTTCACAGCTGCCCACTAACATTTTACAAATAGTTTTTGGGTTTAAACAGACTGAAATTCAGCATTAGCTCATTGTACTTCCCAACATGCTCACTGTGAATTCCAAACCCTTTTGTGGTTCGTATTAGGAAGCTGATATTAGATTTGCTTTAAGAGATGCTGAAAAATTGTCCAGACCACTGCCAACAGCACCAGTAAACAAATTTTGTTTTAATTATGGGTGTAAGCAGGGTCTGAATGAGCTCTCCCCTGACATCTAGTGATGAGCTGAGGAAGGGGACTTCAGGAGCCAACCTTGTTTGCATGGGCACACCCACCGTGCCGAGGCGCTCAGCATGATGGGGCTGTTTTCCCCAAATGATCACTTTTGGCTGGTGTTGGAAAAAAGTCACATTGCTGTTGGGGCAGAGGTACTAAAGGGTTGGTATCTTTGTTGTGTGAATCAAGGGCAGCAGAACTGTGCTTGGCATAGCTGGATTGAGGGACTCACCCTCAACTGAATTGCACTTGGTAGGCAGGGGCATAGGTACCAAAGCCCACGGAAGTTGAGAGATGGGGGGGGACAGGTACTTGTACCTGGTGGTGTGTGCCCTGTCTATTTGACTCTTCCTCTCTCCAGAGTCTTGTTGCACACCAATAGAGCTGAAATCATGGATAGCCAGGCCTAAGCATTAAGCCTGCTTTGGGACAGTGTCTGTGATGCAAGAGACTGCCCAGTCTGCACTATTTGTGAGGCTTCCCCACTAACAGCTGAAATCACAGCACTACGATCACTGAGAGCTGTGTTAAGTGGTGGGCTCTTACGACATCCCTGAGGGTGTGGAGCGTGGAGGTGAGAGGCCAGCAGGGCAGATGATGCCAGAGCAAGTGCCCAGACAGCACAGCAACCAAGATGCCCCTCTCTCCCCCTGCTGGAGAGGGGTCAGAGCTCATGCAGATGCACCTCTGAACTCTGGGTCTTCACTGACCAAGGACAACTGTGAGTGGGAAGTGGTGGAGGGAGGGGCATGTAAAAGGAGCCTTTGGTTGCTGGACTTAAGAACCTGAGGCAAAAGGACACTGCTCAACATACTCTGGGGTGGGTCTTTTGCTTATGGTTTTATGTTTATGAATCCTGCTTGTGGCATTTTCCCAAAATAATGCCAAGTTACTTCCCTCCTTTTATTCAAAGTTTGTTTTCTACACTTGGACTCTGTGCTTGCAAGTGGGGAAGTATTGCCTCCAGAGGTGGCTAGGGGGTGGTGTCAAGTATCAGGGGGTAGCCATGTTAGTCTGTATCCACAAAAACAACAACGAGTCCGGTGGCACCTTAAAGACTAACACATTTATTAGAGCATAAGTTTTTGTGGGTAAAAACCCCACTTCTCCATGCATCTGAAGAAGTGGGGTTTTTACCCATGAAAGCTTATGCTCAAATAAATCTGTTAGTCTTTAAGGTGCCACCAGACTCGTTGTTTTTTTAGGGGGTGGAGTTTAATTTTCCCAGATTACTTGGTGGGGGCTCGAGCTGCTTCTGTGTTGTATTGTTGAAAAGGAACCCCTAGATATTGGGCCTGGTCCTTGATGCCGACTCCAACTGGTAGAAGGGTTACATGGGATACCCTTAACAGGACTCAGAGTAACAGCCGTGTTAGTCTGTATTCGCAAAAAGAAAAGGAGTACTTGTGGCACCTTAGAGACTAAGCAATTTATTTGAGCGTGAGCTTTCGTGAGCTACAGCTCACTTCATTGGATGCATACCGTTTCCACTAAATTGGTTAGTCTCTAAGGTGCCACAAGTACTCCTTTTCTTTTTCCTTAACAGGACTGTGGATGTATTCTGCCTTTTTACATACAGACCCTGGTTCAAATTTTGATCCAACTGAAATCAACGGTGAAATTCCCTTTGAGACAAATGGGAGCACGGACCAAATTTTGCTCCCATTTAAGCAAATTTTAACTTTAAGGAAAGTCTGGAGCAGGTTCAGGATTTCACCCTTCATGCGTAGAAAAGTATAAAAAACAAAATGACTGAGGATTAAATACCAAATCTACAGAAGGAACTGATTATGTGAAATATTTCTTAATGGTCTACAAAGCTTGTAGTCACATTCCCTGCAACAATTTATTTTTATATTTATATTTATATACTCACATCTATAAAGTATACTGTTCCTTTTCCTGTAATCTCCTGCCTACCCATACTCTGTTCCACCAGTACTTGTGTCGATGTCTAGGAATGGGTGTGTGTTAGGTCTCTTTATAAAATAACAAAATGTACATATTACCAACCATTGTTATGTGGCATGACTCCAACACAATCTTGGAAATGTGAATATTTAATATAAAAAATTTAATTTGCATTTTACAACATACAAACATGACACTATCAAATTGTAGCAAATTAATTCAATTGAGAAATATTTTCAAAATATTTTAAGTCGTGGGTTGGAAAATAAATAATGTTATCTAAAGGAAATGCTCAGGTTTTGCTTTTAAGAGGAGGCAGTAATACTATCACTGACCTCTTTTCAGTCTTCTGTTCCATAATTTATGTAGAAAAATATACAAGAAACCAATTTGTAAGTAAAGAATATGTTGGGTTTGTAACATTTAACAAATAAAACAGCCTAAAGCAAAACCAAAAAGAAAACAATTATTTTATTTCTGTACATCAAGACTACAAATAGTATTTTAACACTTCATTTATTACCTAAATTAGGAAATTATACATTTTATACCAATACTAGTAAACACCTTAAAACCACTCAGTTTCTCCACATTTAAAAGTATATTGCTGGTTACTGCTTATTAAATACGAAACCCAACAGAGCTTCCAGTGACAGCAAAATAGTTTTAGCATAAGAGATGAACCGGAGTCTGTCTGTAAATTCTGATTTTTTTATTAGTTATTATTAAAAACCAGAAAGGATGCACATGTTTATGCATCTTATAGTTTGACTTATAATTAATTTTTTTTAATTGAATGCAAATTTAAATGTGAACACAAACCTTGACTCAGTGATGTACCTGTTATTAGAGAACTGATTCCTTTCATATGAATCCAATTTTTCCCTTGGCAATCAAATTATGTTAAGCAACATCTTCTCACCTACTTGTCTGAGCAGAACTGCTAACAGCCAGATGGATGCAAAAGCTGCTTAGTCACAAAAATAATGAATTAAGACAAGTTTCTACAGCACATACATGGTACTTAAGATGAAGAGAAATGATAGAGAGAAGGAATGTGAACACTGCAGGCTTCAGATATAAAAGATAAAGCCTGATGCTTTGGTTGAAATACTTTTAATAGTTGTTACAAGTATATTTTTTTCCAAAGTCATGACTACTGTATGTACTGTGTATGCCATAGGAGTTTGATACATTAAAAAAAAAATCTTTACAGGCGCAAAGGAGAGACAGAAACAGAACAGAGAAAAGCATGGATAGTCATATCTGTTTACGACAATGTCCAGCTGATCATGACACGGCCAAAGGTAGAACTTAAAAATAATCATGCAAATCCAATTTCTTGAAGATATTTCAGAAAGCACAAATAAAATATCAATGTTATCTCTCAGTGCCTGCCATCTCAAGAGATGGTAGTTGAAAACAAATCCATTCTGTTTTAATTGCAACAACTAAGGTTTGTAAACAAGATTTGGGGTTATCAGTAACAAGCATTTTCTATCTCTCAGTTCTGGGATATGTGCAAACATCTACTTCCCTCTAAAGATTTATAACAGGATGTTAAGACCTGTCTTATCCCAACGTGCTGCACTACACACAATTTTATTGCCAGCTTGTAGAATTATTTATATTTGAACAGCACAAAGCCAAAGCTTCATCTTTGGTTAATTTCACAGAGATGTCACTGTTCGTTAAATGTGCTCTTGCTTGGCATAAACACAAACCCCAACCACACTGCACACAGCATTCATTATTTTGAGTCATAATAAAGCAGTGCCAATGTAAGTTTAATGACACTTAACTAACAAATCATGTGTTTAAAAATGAAACCTATTTGAGGGTATTTGATAAGAAATGAGAGCTGCAGAAACCTAGACTGAGTTCCCTTCATCTGCTTGGGTACAGGTGCTGCTTATGGAGTAGGCACTGGTTAGTTCCTCTGCAGAGCTTCTGTTTAAACCTCAGTTCAACTCAGCTCAGCTCAAATCCAGCAGCACATTCAATGGCGTAAAGAAGTTTGCTCCGCATGAGGTTTTCATCATAAAACTCAGGAAGCTTCAGCAAGTTCATGCAGGTACTGGCAGTGGGTAGCCTGTCTAGGTCCGATCCTCCATTGTGAATGCAAAATGCGGGATACAACTCCTGGAAAATACAAAAATAGGAAAAAATTAAGATACACACACAGGCTAAAAAATAATTCCATGACAATCCACATAAACTTCTAGGCAAGGAGCAATTAGAATTTAAGTCTGTTTCAATGGCACTTGCAAAGGTTTAAAAAAGGTCAGAGAGGATTTTTTAAACAAAGGGCTGAGGGAAAGCCAATAGGTGCGGAGGAGCACAAGGTTCAGGCAGTGACATCCATTAGGGATGAATTTATTAAAGGGGGAACTCTATATCCTAGTTAAGAGGATTGGAATGAAGTTGATAAAGTACAGGTAGGAGCTGTGAGGTCAGTCAAATGTAAAAAAGTCCTTTTTAAATATAACATGAAGGCAAGCAACTGAATACTGACAACATGTATAAGGTCTTATATACAAATATTAGAAGTCTAAATACGAAGGTGGACAAACTAGAGTGTTTGGCATTAAATAAGGATATTGATATAATAGGCATCACAAAAACTTGGTGGAATGAGGATAATCAATCGGATATGGTAAGGGTACAAAATATATAGGGATGACAGAACAGATTTGCATTTGTGGAAAGAGCGGCCCTATAGGTGAAAGAAAGTAGAGTCAAATAAAGTAAAAATCTTAAATAAATAAAACTGTACCATGGAATCTTTATGGATAGAAATTCCATGCTTGAACAATAAGAGTATAGCAGTAAGAATATTCTATCGACCGCCTGACCAGGATGGTACTGGTGACTGTGAAATGCTCAGGGAGATTAGAGAGGCTATTAAGACAGAAAACGCGATAATAACGGGGGATTTCAATTATCCTCGTACCCAGTCAGTATATGTCACGTCAGGAAGGGACGCAGAAATAAAATTTCCAGACACATTAAATGACTACTTCTTGGAGCAGCTCGTCCTGGAACCCACAAGGGGAGAGGCAATTCTTGATTTAGTCTTAAGTGGCGCACAGGATCTAGTCCAAGAGGTGAATATCGCTGAAGCGCTCATAATAATGATGATAACGTAATTAAATTTAACACACTTGTAGGGGGAAAATGCCAAAGAAACCCACCACAGTAGCATTTAACTTCAAAAAGGGGAACTACACAAAAATGAGGAAGTTAGTTAAATGGAAATTAAAAGGAACAGTCACAAGAGGGAAATACCTGCAACCTACATGGAAACTTGTTTAGAACACCATAATAGATGTTTAAATTAAATGTAAACCCCAAATAATAATTAAAAAAACCAAACAGTAAGAGGTTTGCCTAAACAACAGAGTTAAAGAGGAGATAAGGGGCAAAAAGGCATCCTTTAAAAACTGGAAGTCAAATCCTAGTGAGGAAAATAGAAGGGAGCATAAACTCTCGCAAGAGTAAAAATATAATTAGACAGGCCAAAGAAGAACGTGAAGAGCAAATGACAAGGACACAAAAACTAACAGCAACTTTTTTTTTGAACTGCAGCAGCAGCCGGAAGCCTGCCAAACAGTCGGGGGGGCCACCAGACAGTTGAGGCGCTGAAGGAACCCCAAAGACGACAAGGCTCTTGTGACAAAGCTAACTGAATTCTCTACACTGCTCTTCGCTCTAGAGCAGGGGTTCCCACACTTCCTGCTCCCGGCCCGCGCCACTTCCCGCAGCTCCCATTGGCTGGGAACGGTGAACCGCAGCCACTGGGAGCTGTGAGCGACGTACCTGCGGACGCTCAGCCCGCCAGGGGCTTACCCTGAGCAAGCCACGAACCAAGTTTGGGAACCCCTGCTCTAGAGGATATGGAGGAGATTCTCACACCAGAGCCATATTTTATAGGTGACAAATCTGAGGAACTGGCCTACACTGAGGTACAATAACTCCTCGCTTAACCTTGTAGTGATGTCCTGAAAAATGCTACTTCAAGCGAAATGATGCTAAGCGAATCCAATTTCCCCATAAGAATTAATGTAAATGAGGGGTGGGGTTAGGTTCCAGGGAATTTTTTTTTTGCAAGACAAAAGACATTTTTATATGTACACACACACATATATATATATATATATACACACACACACACATACACAGTATAAGTTTTAAACAAACAATTTAATACTGTACACAGCAATGATGATTGTGAAGCTTGGCTGAGGTGGTGGAGTCGGAGGGTGAGATATTTCCCAGGGAATACCTTATTGCTAAATGATGAACTAGCAGCTGGCTGAGACCTCAAGGGTTAACTCATTGTTGTTAACGTAGCCTCACACTCTACAAGGCAGCACAAACGGAGGGAGGGGACACAACAGATGCACGGCAGTGGCTGCAAACATTCCCTGCGGAAACTGAACAGTGATGATGAACCCACGCTATCCCACTGGAGCGCACCACTTTCCAAAGTGCCGTGTATGTGTGTGTGAAACAGAGACAGACAGACACACACCATGTGTGTGTGAGAGAGAGAGAGAGAGACAGAGACACACACACACACACATTGCCCCTTTAAGTACGTTGAGCCCACTCTAAGTACAGTGCCTTTTTAAGTAGATCAGCAAGTTGAGACAGCAGCTGCTGCCAACAAGCTCCCTCCATCCTGAGCCCTGTCATGTCCCCCCCTGCTCTGTGGAGATGGGGTACAAGAGCGGGGGGGAGGGGGGACACCCTGACATTAGCACCCTCCCCTCTCCCCCCCCACTCCCTGCACAGCAAGCAGGAGGCTCCTGGGAGCCGCTCCAAGGCAGAGGGCAGGAACAGCTGAACTGCCTGACAGTTGATAGCCTGCTGGGTGGCTGCCGCACAGGGAACTAAGGGAGCTGATAGGGGGGCTGCCGGTCCACCCTGGTTCCAAGCCCCCACCCGCTAGCTCCAATGGCTGCTCTTCCTGCAAGCAGAGGACAAAGCAGCTAGCTGCCAAACAACATTATAAAGGAGCACTGCACAACTTTAAACGAGCATGTTCTCTAATAGATCAGCAACGTAACAACATTAACCGGGACGACATTAAGTGAGGAGTTACTGTATCACTAGCAGAGGTTTTGGAACAAAAGGATAAATTAAACAATAATAAGTCACCAGGACCAGATGGTACTCATCCAAGAGTTCTGAAGGAACTCCAATATGAAATTGCAGAACTACTATCTGTGGTTTGTAACTTATCACTTAAATCAGCCTCTGTGCCAGATGACTGGCAGATAGTTAACGCAAGGTCTATTGTTTAAAAAGGTTCCAGAGGTGATCCTGGCAATTACAGGCAGGTAAACCTAACTTCAGTACCAGGCAAACGGGTTGAAACTATAGTAAAGAACAAAATTTTCAGACACATAGATAAACATGATATGTTGGGAAGAGTCAACATGGCTTTTGTACAGTGAAATCATGCCTCACCAATCTATTATAATTCTCTGAAGGAGTCAAGTAGTATGTGGACGAGGGTGATCCAATTGATATAGCATGCTTGGACTTTCAGAAAACCTTTAAGAAGGTCCCTCACCAAAGGCTCTTAAGGAAACTAAGCAGTCATGGGATAAAAGGGAAGGTCTTCTCATGGATAAGTAACTGGTTAAAAGATAGGAAAGAAAGGGTAGGAACAAATGGTCAATTTTCACAATGGAGAGAGGTAAAAAGCAGGGTTCCCCCAGGATCTGTACTGGGACTTGTGCTATTCAACCTATTCATAAATGATCCAGAAAAGGGGATGAATAGTGAGCTGACACAATTTGCAGATGGTACAAATTTACTCAGGACAGTTAAGTCCAAAGCTGACTATGAAGAATTACAAAGGGATCTCACTAACCTGGGTGACTACATGGCAGACGAAATTCAATGTTGATTAAAGCAAAGTAATGCACACTGGAAAAAATAATCCCAACTATACATACAAAATGATGGGGTCTAAATTAACTGTTAATTTAACCACTCAAGAAAGAGATCTTGGAGACATTGTGGACAGTTCTCTAAAACATCTGTTAAATGTGCAGTGGCCTCAAAAAAGCTACAAGAATGTCGGGAACCATTAGGAAAGGGATAGGTAATCAGATAGTAACTATCATAATGCCACTGTATAAATCCACGGTACACCCACACCTTGAATACTGCATGGAGTTCTTGTCACCTCGTCTCAAAAAAGATATATGAGAATAGGAAAAGATGCAGAGAAGGGCAACAAAAAGGATCAGGGGTATAGAACAGATTCAGTATGAAGAGAGATTAAAAAGATGGGAATATTCATCTTAGAAAAGAGACAACTAAGGGGGGGCGATATGACAGAGGTCTATAAAACACGAATGGTACGGAGAAAGTGAATAAGGAAGTGTTATTTATCCTTTCACATAACACAAGAATCAGTAGTCACCCGATGAAATTAATAGGCAGCAGGTTTAAAAAAAACAAAAGGAAGTACTTCTTCATACAACACATAGTCAACCTGTGAAAATCGTGCCATGGAATATTGTGAAGGCCAAAAGTATAACTGGGTTCAAAAAAAAAGAATTAAGTAAGTTCATGGAGGAAAGGTCCATTAATGGCTACTAGCCAAGACAGTCAGGGACGCAATCCCATGCTCCAGCTGTCTCTCAACCTCCAACTGCCAGAAGCTGGGACTGGGCGACAGAGGATAGATCACTTGAAATTGCCCTGTTCTGTTTGTTCCCTCAGATGCATATGACCCTGGCCACTGCCAGAGACAGGCTACTGGGACCATTGATATGACACAGTATGGCTATTTTTATGTTCCCTAGGTTGCCCTAAAAGCACTCCCAAATGGGTATGGCAATAAATAAATAAATAAATCAATCAATCATGGCCATACTGTAGAAAACATAAGGTCTTAAGGCCCAGCATGGGGGGGGGGGGGGGGGGAAATAGCTAGCTGTGTTATTGTTCACACGCTATATTCTGCAAATATCTGGTTCCACAGAAACAGTGAAACAGGAAAATTTAAAATACAGTAGCATGCAGAAAGAGGTCTTTGATTTATTTGTAACTAAGAAATTATTTGCAGAAATCTTAGGTACAATTAAGTGTAGGCTCGCCTTACGAAGTCTTCCAAGCACGCACAATCCCTGTCATTTCCCCATCACCACAGAATTCGTAGACTTGGAGCTGGGCTCTGGAATTTCCTAACACTTGTATACTTACTGAAAATGCACCAGTGTTAAGTACTGGTAGCAGAGCTGAGCGATTTAAAAAAAATTTTTTTTTTTTTTTTTTACTAATAGGTTTCCATAGATAAAAGCATAGTTTTCCGTAGATAAAAGCATTTTTGGGGTCCTAAAATCTATTCAAGTAGATTTTGGCAAAGGGTATCAGATGACTCAAAAAACCAAACACACACACACAAGTTTCTGAAATAATTGAAAAGTTTCATTTAGACTATTTTGAAATGTTTTGTTTAAACTTTTCAATTTGAAATGGTATTTTAAATGGATCTTTGGCCAATTAAAGACGACCACCACCACCACCACCCCACACACACACACACCCCACCCACCAATGAAAGATGAAAAACATCTGAAACCACTGATTCAAAATGAAAACTCAAAAGAAGTCCACACCCTGTTTCAAGTCATCTCAAAATGAAACTGTTTTAAGTTTCTGTTTCAACAAAAACTTTTTGGGGAAAAAGGTTTTGGTCCAAACTGAACAGGAATATTTTTGTATTTTCAGTTTGCCTGCCTCTCTCCTCGCCCACTTCCCAAACTAAAAAATCCATTATTTGCTCAGCCCTGATTGGAAGCTATAGACCACTGGCAGTAGTGGGGGCAAGTATAATGGGCTGGGTCCTTGGGCCTGTTCAGCCCACTTTGCATTGCATAAAGTACAAGATTTCTTCTTTGAATTACACTTTTTTGTTATTTTCCTTATTGCTTCATGTTTTTCCTTGATACCCTTATATATATATATATATATATATATATATATATGAAGATCTCTAACAAAAAGAAAAGCCCCTTCTTCTCCTGCTAACAGTCAAATGGATCTTCTATAGAGTTTAGTTTAAGTAAGTCTTACATGTTAGAATTTCTATATAAATCTAAAATAAACGTTTTCTTTCAAATTCAATTTAAACTCTCTTTACATTCACATTAATATGTTACCCACATCATATCAAGCCAAGGCTGGATTAAGGAGTAGCCATGCCACAAAGAAACTTTCGTTCAATGTTATATTATCATGTGACCATCTGTCTCGGACTGCAACCTGAATTTCATACAAAAAATGATCAACCTCCTCCTCCTTGGTCCTCAGGTTATTTTTTAGTACAGTTAGAATAGGCAAAATAAATATGGCCAGAAAGCACACACCAAGCACATTACCAAAAAACTTAATCTTCCAACTGCACAGAAGTCAGGACACGTAAATATTATTTTCTTTGCTAAATTCTGACATCGTGTCTAATGCTACCCAAGACACAGATTAAAGGCAGTCCTGGACCCAAAGAGTTTGCAGTCTAAGGTCACGATCTTTTGGCATGTATTTAAGTAAACATGAGTTGTCCTAATGAGGTCAATGGCAGTATGTGCATATGTAAAATTAAGTACTTTTAAAATTTTGGCAGGACTGGGACCTAAAATTGTCTATTAATGAGGTACATAATATTTTCTATGCAAGACGCATAATATTTTATTTTAAAGACCATACACTTCTGCGCTTTTTAAGATGCAGAGTACCAATAATATACCACAGAATCAGGTAGTTCTTATGTACCTACATATAAAACCAATAAGAAGTCTATCAGGTAGAAACTGGCCAAATTTGGGTTGGTCTTCTGATATGTTGACCAAGTATGTGAGGTTTTATTTCATGTATAGTTTTCTAATCTCTTTAAGAAATCAAGTTTATCTTGCCAAGACAAATGGGGATGTAGAGGACATTTATTTGTTACACCTAATGCTTGCTTTCACTGGCAAGGGAATATTAATTTCAACAAATGCTTGGCTGAGCTAAAATAGATCATCTGGTTTTAGAAATTGTAAAAAAGCCACCCTAAGGCTGGAGGTCAATGAGATTTTAAGTTAAATGACTGTTTAAATGGAGGCCTTAAAATGTGATTCACAGCTAAAATGCTGCAATTTTAGTGTTCTTTTCAAAATGCTAATTGAATTTTCCTACTTTAAGCTTTAAAAATGTAAAAAATGAAGTTCTATATTCAAGTGTCATGCTAAGGGCACCATTTGTTGCATAATTAAATACTGTACAACGGGAATCTGCAACAGTTTGGAAGTAAGTATCATCAATTTATTATGTGACCTGATTGGAACTTAACAATTTTCAACCGCACTTTAATGATTTTTTTTGTCTGTAACAATCACATTTATTAAACTTATTAAACTTTAATTAGCTTTAGCAAATGTTACTCTGAGTCCAATAATCTGGCACTAAGGGTACTAATAATTTTTACATGCTGCAAACCCAGACTGTGCTATTTATAAGCTATGAACTCTGAAATGATCCCTTCTCTTAAATAAATATGAACTATAGCGAAGGTGAAGGTTCCACAATGCAGTACATACAAGATTTTAGTTTCAGTGCTAACGATTGTGTTCTTAATAGCAAAATTTAATATCTATTTTAATACAACTATAGAACAATTAATTACTGAAGAGATTTTGCATTAATTTCCACCCTCAACATATTGCAAGCTTTTTTATAACAAACTCATATACTCATTTGACTTATTTGACTGCTAATAATACTTAGCACTTACAGTACATAGTGCTTTTCATCTTGAGAGCACTGTACAAACATTAATCACAGGCTACCACTATATGAACACTCATGCCAATAGCCATTGCCTATTCCCTTTTCCAGTATTCATTTACAACTTGAGAGCTCCTATGAGGGCCTTAGCAGCTAGCACTGGATTTCTGGGGCATAGCTATGAAAAACCCAACTTCTCTTGGGTGGCTGGTGAGCCCCATGATGCCAACGGCATGCCCTACTTGGTAGGGGGCTACTGCTAACCAATCCATGCACCCCTCAAGTGTTGGAACTGGCTGGTTTTCAGTGCTGCCCACGTAAAGAAGCAATATTTTTTGCTGTACTTCCTACTGCCAGAGCAGCTGTGTGGGGCGTGGCTTGTAGGTCAGTCCTACAATTAACTCCAACTCCTTGCTGATGTGTTTGACCATGCTGCACTTGACATAGCTATTCTAACCCGCCCATTCTCCTCTGGCACAGCACAGCCATGCTACAGCTGACATCCCCTGAGCTGCTCCCCTGCCTTTCACACGTGATCCAGTTACACATGGATTCTAAAGCCTCTCCTTGAGCACTGACCTCTTTGGATTCACATTCCACATCTCTTCTTACATTTCATAGGCTGCCTCAGTGCTTGGTCATTTTATACCTCCTGCTTTTGCTGCGTGGTCTCCCTCCCTCCCCTTTGTTAGAAAGACAAGTGGCAATTTGCTACATTTCTCTCTCTCTTTTATTAGACTTTTTCCTTTGGTGTATGGCCAGTTTTAATTGTGTCCTGTCCTATACACCTTAGTCTCATCTCCTGTGAGTCTAATCTCTGCTTTCACTGGCACCATCTGGAGTAGTCTTGAGACTAGAATAATGTAGCAACCAATTTACCATCTATAGGTGCATACAACTGTGGGTATTGAGGGCTTTTCAAATAACTGACCATATATGAGGAGTCTCATGCTAACATCCTGGTGTGGTGAGCCCAGATCTGAATACAGTAGATGAGGGGGACAGCCCAAGACCACATATGATGTGTGTTTCAAATGATCACACATAGTAATTATCACATACTATGTTGTATATGCCACGTGTGGGTAAAAATAAAAGTAAAATAAACATACTGTAAGTGGAGCTAGTAATGCTGCTTCTTGTTACAGTTGCCCAGCACTTACCACTATAAGACCCGGCTTCAGTTACTTATAATTTAGCATCAATGGTTAGTTTGACAGAAATTTTACATGCTGTGTATAAGAACATAAGAGTGGCCATACTGGGTCAGACCAAAGGTCCATAGAATCATAGAATATCAGGGTTGGAAGGGACCTCAGGAGGTCATCTAGTCCAACCCCCTGCTCAAAGCAGGACCAATCCCCAACTAAATCATCCCAGCCAGGGCTTTGTCAAGCCTGACCTTAAAAATATCTAAGGAAGGAGATTCCACCACCTCCCTAGGTAACGCATTCCAGTGCTTCACCACCCTCCTAGTGAAAAAGTTTTTCCTAATATCCAACCTAAACCTCCCCCACTGCAACTTGAGACCATTACTCCTTGTTCTGTCATCAGCTACCACTGAGAACAGTCTAGATCCATCCTCTTTGGAACCCCCTTTCAGGTAGCTGAAAGCAGCTATCAAATCCCCCCTCATTCTTCTCTTCCGCAGACTAAACAATCCCAGTTCCCTCAGCCTCTCCTCATAAGTCATGTGTTCCAGTCTCCTAATCATTTCTGTTGCCAAAATTAGCGCATCCATCTAGCGCAGTATCCTGTCTTCTGGCAGCGGCCAATGCCAGGTGCCCCAGAGGGAATGAACAGAGCAGGTAATCAAGTGATCCATCCCCTGTTGCCCATTCCCAGCTTCTAGCAAACAGAGGCTAGGGATACCATCCCAGTCCATCCTGGCTAATAGCCATTGATGGACCTATCCTCCATGAATGTATCTAGTTCTTTTTTTGAAGCCTGTTATAGTCTTGGCCTTCACAACATCCTCTGGCAAGGAGTTCCACAAGCAGACTGTATCTGCCACCCACTGAATGATTATCAAAAGAAATATTAAATAATTACTCATTCACTGAGTGGGGCAGGAGTCCTAGGGAAAAAATAGTATGTGATCATGTAATAAAAGCCTCTATCATAATGCATACACACAAGAGGGCTGAATTAAAGTTGCACAGGCAACCTCAATTCTGGCACTTCCTAACTTCTTAGTGCTTGACTCTGAAACCATACTGTTCTTTTACCATATGTTTTTTAGATCTAATTTTAATACATGATGTATGGTGAAAGTGTGCAGAACTCCAAATATATTTTCCTCATCCCCGTGCTGTTCCAGTCATCTAAACTGCATACTGTTCTTATTTAAAATAATGGTAAGAACTGCTCTGGAAATATTTATTTAGCGAGAAAATTATCTCACCCCCAACCTTAAACCGAAATAAATACAGATATTTTGTAATCTAATAGCGATAAGAATTGCAATACTTGAGACAGAACTTGCATTCATCCGCTGTTAGTGCATGTGCCTATATTTATCCAGTAAACATGAAAAATGACTTACCATCCCATTGCTCGTTAAATATAACCTCAAATTGCTTTATAATGTGAAACGTTATTAGCTGTATAGCCTAAGAGTAAGTTAATTGAGCAATACTGCTAAGGTAAGAGCTAAACAGAACAATATATCAAAGTGTTATTTGAAAGTGATATTCTGCACTGATGACTGTCTCTATACATTCCAGATTAGCAGAGATTTGTATTAATTTGTTATACAGAACAGTACTATAGTGTTTGACAACATATTTACTATTACTATACTACAGTGTTGATATTCAACAGTCTATTATTTACAATGTATTCACTAAAGACGAGCACTGAACATTCCCAAACTTCTAGAGGAAATGGAATCCAAAGCCAGATTTGAGTCAGAATTGTGTAGATTGCTTCTATTATAACAGAGCAAACCAAAACCTCTGGTCTGAACATCCCTGAACTCAAGACATTTTAAAATTGGGATCTGCACAGACCCATCACTAATATTTATAAGTGGCAGATAAACATTTTCTCCACATTCAAACTCTATTGCAAATAGCAGTCTAAGAAAAGCTACTTGTTAGCACAATATTTGGATGATGGATAATGAATTATAAGCAGATAAACGATATTCAAAAGGAAACATGAGAAATATGTTCCCGGATTCAAACGCAGATGGGTTTTAGTGGATGTTGATATATCCTAAATCCTCTTCTGCCTATTTCTGAACACATTCAAGCTAAAATCAATCTGTTCCCTGAAACTGATGGCAATACTGCTTTATGTACATTATTAATCGAGATGAGATGCAGTAAAAGCAGTGCAGCAAGCATCCTTCACAGCAAAGTGCAAACATTTTTAATGATGTATACTTCTTGCAAAGTCCTACTACCCACTTAAAGGAACTCTCCAGTCAGAACACATGAATGTGAAATAATGTTTCAAAAAATATTTGTAAGCTATATAATTAACTATACTCATTATGCACATTTGCAAATGTTTAAGTAGCAATTGTGGTCATAAACAGACTTTTTTTCTTGCATTTTTTTAATTCCCAAAGATATAAATTCCCATATTTTAAACCAGCCAGTTTATTTCTGTCATAATTGGATACTACTAGTAGTCTGGACAAGCACTCTAATCAAAGCCAAGTAATTAATTTTAATCAAAATTCAGCAAGTTGTGTACCTTAAAACCCAAAAGAGGAGGTCGAGAACAGCTTGTTACAAACTTGAGTAGTTTGCGTTTCTCTTCATCAGTGAAGCTTTCCACAACTCTCCAAAATATTTTAATTACAGGATGGTCTGCAGTATATCCACCTATAATACAATTTTAAAATATTTTAAAAGAAAAATCAGTTTTATACAATATGCAAGCAGACAAATTATTTTTAATATATCATTTTAGAGACTATCCTATCAGTTCTAATCAGGTTGAAAAGAAATTAAAAGCAGCATGCCAATTCATCTGATTTGCTGTTCACCATCACCAGCAGGCCTCTTTGGACATTAGTAATTCACAAACTTCTCCCTCTCACTTAGTACCTGTGTTCTGCATAATTTTCTTCCAGTCTTATTAACTGTACTTTTCCAGGATGAATCTCATTTTAAAAAAAATTCTGGCTCCCTTTGCAATAACATTACTCGTAACAATTCTTTTAAAGGAAAGTAAAAATAATTGAAAAAAATGAAAATGGTAATATTGAAAGCCTACTGACAGCGATAACTAGGATATTCAAAGATAGCTGTTTATACAATCATAATATGCTTTTATACACCTATAATTGAAGATTTATTGGTAGAAAGAAAAAAGATTGATTGTATTTTGGTACTTATGAGTTGACAATGCACAGAATTGCCATGCAATGTGTGATTAATTTGTCTTTTTATAAAGGAAGAACATTTCACTGCACAAAATACATTCCTAGACTTGGGTTAAATCATAATGTGCAAGAAAACTTCACTGTGCAGAATACTGAGGAAAGCATTTCTTTATGATTAAAATGGAGATTCAAAGAATTACTCAGAAATTAAATATTTTTGGCAGACTTAAAATAGTAATTCAAGACATCTTTTCTGAGATGGGTATGAGACCAATGAGCATTATAAATGGGTTTGAACCACATTTGTTTAGTTGTTTTCACAACTGATTATGTAATAATTATTATAAAGAGGTAGGACAGAAAGAGTAATGGGATTGGGTGAGTATGACTGTATATCTCCCATAAATCAATATACCCAGGAAAGGGTGAATATAATACAGACAAAATCAGTTTTTAAAACATGCATTGACATTTATGTATAGTCCAATTCTACAACCCTGAGCAAAGCCTTTCACTGAGGACTAATGTTTTCAATGGGCTGCTCGCAGAGTAAGGGTGGAAGAATTATCCCTTCACGACTCCTTCAAGGATAAGTATCTGAATGCATTGGTTGAAACAGACATCTAAAGTCACTTGGGTCCTTATTGTTAGAGCTGTTGAGCCCGCCAACTCCTATTGAAGTCAATGAAAGCTACAGTGCTCTGAACGTGTGGCCACTTATTTATACCTAGGTACCTAAATATGGGTTTGTGTGTGTAACTCTAGGAACCCACATTTGATAAATCTGATCTTATTCTTTCCAACCCTCTTAAATTCAGGGAATCCAAAGGCCTCTCATTTTGAAAGCTTTGCCACTAACATCAAAAGGGCAAGATTGGGCTCCAGCTCCTCTTCTAAGAAGTTGCTTTAGGAAGAAAATGTAAAGAGAATTTTTAAAATATTCTTTATTTGTGAATCAGCCATAACAACTCATTTGTGTAGTTGTGATATACTTGCCTGAATAGTTTGTGAAGGATTTAAGGTCATCCAGACTAATAGGAACCTGGGCACCAGAAATCAAAACCTGCATTTGATGAAAATTCGATGATTAGATTTGAGGTAGAAATTAAACATTTTTTTCAGTTTTGAAATAATTATTACGCAAACACTTCTCCAACATAGCTAAACAGAAGTACCTGTATTTCTTGCTGATCAAACATCCTAAGACATTCGAGGTTAACAACATTGGCAAGACCCTGTCGGAATGCAAGGCAATGCTGTCTAATCTGTTTGTTTAGTCTGTAGTCTGCTACAAGATGGATGTAGGCTATTCTGTTTGCACTGGTGACAGGAATATCCTTTCCACCTGGCTTCAGTTCAACCACCTGTAAACATAAAAATATGTATTTGTTCATAATCCTGGTAAACGCTAATTCTATATATTGCATGTAAATGGAAAACTTACACTTCCAAAAATGAGCTACAGAAAACTCAAGGACATGACTTACATACTTGAAAATAACTGAAATATATTATAAAACCATTGAAATTGGAAAAAAGAATATCATGAGGTTGTATTACTACGTATTTATATAGGAAAATATATATATAGGAGTACAAATTAATGTATAAGATGTGAGGTATCACAGGAAATGATTTTTCAGCCCCTAACCTCCAGCTGAACTTGTGTAAAATTGGACATACCCATATATACCTGTGCCTAACTACCATAAAGTAATTGGGCTGGGAGGTGTCAGAAACTCCACTTCTAGGAAGAATGTAGTGTGAAATACTAAATAGAGTATTATGAATCAGCTAGAGCAGGGGTTCTCAAACTTCATTGCACCGCGACCCCCTTCTGACAATAAAAGTTACCGTATATACTTGTTCATAAGCCAAATATTTTTGGTAAAAATGTGACGCATCAAAGAGCAGGGGTCAGCTTATAAATGGGTCTACACCAAAATTTGATGATTTTAAACTCTATGAAATCATTGAATTGAATATCTAATACATTATCCTTTTGTTTACCTGGAGCATCTGCAGGCATGGAGCCCCTCAGTTCCCTGTGGCCGCAGTTCGCTGTTCACAGTGAATGGGAGCTGCGGGAAGTGGCGCGTCACTTCCCGCAGCTCCCATTGCCTGGGAACGGCGAACCGCGGCCACTGGAAGCTGCGAGGCTCCGTGCCTATGAACGCTCCAGGTAAACAAAACGTCCCGACCCGCCAGTGGCTTACCCTGACGTGCCGGGAGCCAAAGTTTGCAAACCCCTGAAATATAGGGTCGGCCTATGAGACAGTCATACAGCTTTTACTATTTTTACCTATCCATCTTGGGGGACTGGCTTATAAATGAACAGGCTAATGAATGAGTATATACAGTACTACACGACCCTCATGACCAAAGCCTGAGCCTGCCCAAGCTCCACTACCCCAAGCAGGGGAGTTGGGGGGGGGGGGGGAGGGAGGCAGCGGAAAATCTGAAGCCCAAGGGCTTCAGCCCCAGGCAGGGGGCCTGTAAGCTGAGTCCCAATACACAGGGCTGAAACCCTCAGGCTTTGGCCCCGGATGGTGGGGCTCGGGCTTCAGCTTTGGCCCTAGGCCCCAGTAAATCTACGCCAGTCCTGGTGACCCCATTAAAATGGGGTCCTGACCCTCAGTTTGAGAACCGCTGAGCTAGAGACTGGTGGCAAAATCCTGAGCCTGTTAAAGTTCATGGGTGTTTTGCCATTGACTTCAGTGGGGCGAGGCTTTCACCATGGATATTTATCCCTTGGAACAGGAGTAGCTTCCACAAATGTATGAATCTCAGAGTTCCCCTCAGGCAGCAGTTAAAAAGGCTCAGTTTGGCTGGACTGTGCTGTTCTAGCTTAACTGTTTGGTAAAGAGAACACTGGTACTAGGGTATTCTGCAACTTCACATTACAACAAGGAAATCCCAATTCCCGCTGGCCAAAAGTTACAATTTTGATATAGGCCTGATTTAGAGAAATGTTGAGCACCCACAGCTCTAACCTAAGTGAATGGGAGTTGTGGGTGCTCAACATTTCTCTAAATCAGGCCTATATCAAAAACTGTGAAATGATGAAAAATTATGGGCCTGATTTTTCAGAGATGTGGAGCATCCACAACTCCAGCCTAAGTGAATGAGAGTTGTGGATGCTCCACATCTCTGAAAAAAACAGGCCCATAATGTTTTATCATATTGAGAAGATGAGGTTACTCACCTTGTGCAGTAACTGAGGTTCTTTGAGGTGTGTCCCTGTGGGTGCTCTACTTCTGGTGTCAGTGTGTCCCGGCGCTGTTGATCAGAGATTTTCAGTAGCAGCGTCTGGTTGGGAGTGCACGTGCGAAGTAGCAGTCTCGTGGCACTGCTGGTGCCTCATCTAGCATGCGCATGCCCCCGACCCCTTCAGTTCCTTCTCTACCATGGAGTGTTTAGCTTATACTCTGAAGTAGAGGGAAGGAGGGTGGGTAGTGGAGCACCCACAAGGTGACATCTCAAAGAACCTCAGTAACTAGACAAGGTGAGTAACCTTCTCTTCTTCTTTGAGTGCTGTCCCTGTGGGTGCTCCACTTCAGGTGAATGTAGAGCAGTGCCCTCATGAGGACGGAAGGGACTTCATAGCTGAGTTCATTGCTGAGGCTAGTACAGTGAGGTCTAGTCTTGTGTCTGAGCTTGAACAGAGTAATTGCGTAGTGGTTCGTGAATGTGCGTTCAGAGGCTCAGGTGGTTGTTCTGCAGATGTCTAGAATGGGCACGTTATGTAGGAATGCTATGGAGGTAGATAAAGCTTTTGTCAAGTGGGTTCTGATGTCCGGATGGACTTCAGTGTTGTGTAGTGAACAGCACATATGGATACAGATGGATATTCATTTAGATCAGGGGTTGGCAACCTTTCAGAAGTGGTGTGCCGAGTCTTATTTATTCACTCTAATTTAAGGTTTCGCATGCCAGTAATACATTTTAACATTTTTAGAAGGTCTCTTTCTATAAGTCTATATATTATATAACAAAACTATTGTTGTACGTAAAGTAAATAAAGTTTTTAAATGTTTCAGAAGCTTCATTCAAAATTAAATTAAAATGCAGAGCACCCCATACCAGTGGCCAGAATCCGGGCAGTGTGAGTCAGCTCGCGTGCCGTCTTTGGCACGCGTGCCATAAGTTGCCTACCCCTGATTTAGATAATCTTTGCGTAGATATGGCAGAGCCCTTTGATCGTTCTGTTATCAACACAAAAAGTCTAGAAGATTTTCGGAAGGGCTTCGTTCTGTCCAGATAAAAGGACAAGGCACAGCAAACATCTCATGTCTACAGGACTGCCTCTTGAGCGTTAGGATGTGGTTCTGGATGAAATGTAGCTAAGTGAATCGGTTGGTTGAGGTGGAACGAAGATGATACTCTGGGCATAAACTTAAGATGTGTATGGGGGGTGAGCCATGAGAGACCCTATCTTGACGACTCTTTGCGCCGATGTAATGGCAACCAGGAATGCCACTTTCATAGATAAATGAAGTAATGAGCATGTGGCTAAGAGTTCAAATGGGGCTCTGGTTAGACTTCTGAGCACGAGATTTACGTCCCATGCTGGTGTGGGTTCTTGGATGTCTGGGTACATGTTCTGTATGCCGGTTAGAAATCGCTTAGTAATCGGGTGAATGAACATTGAGGTGCCATCTACCTGTTGATGGAAGGCTGTGATGGCAGAGAAATGAACTCTAAGCGAGCTCATAACAAGCCCTGAGTTCTTTAAGGATAATAAATATTCCAGGATTAGTGGAAGCGGTGCCTGGCTTGCAGATATTTGTTTGTCCTGGCACCGTAGGAAGAATCTTTTCCATTTTTGGAGGTAAGTAGTACGCATGTTGTGTTTTCTGCTGTTTAACAACACTTGTTTTGCTTGTTCTAAACAGGTTAGTTCATCGTGGTGGTGCCATGAAGGAGCCACGCCTTCAGGTGAAGTTTTGCCAGGACCAGAAAGAGGACTTGACTGTCCTCCTGCGAAAGAAGATTCCGTAGGTGAGGGAGAGTGAACAGCGTGCAGATCGCCATGCGCATCAGGTAAGGAAACCAAGTCTGTCTGGGCCGTGTCAGTACTATGAGTATTATTTTGGCTCTGTCGGTTCGTATTTTGTGTATTACTCTGGAGATTAGAGGTATTGGTGGGAATGTGTATTGGAGAGGAGCATTCCATGTGAAGCATCCCGTAGGAATCATGTTCCTAGCTCTGCTCGTGAGCAAAACTTTGGGCATTTCTTGTTTGCTGGTGTCGCGAACAGGTCTATATTTGGGGATTCCCACCTGTGAAAAAGATGATGTGTTATTTTGTCGTTCAGTTCCCATTCATGCTCTTGGGAAAACTATCTGCTTAATGTGTCCACCATTATGTTCAGTCAACCCAGGAGGTATGCTGCTGTAATAGTGATGTATTTTATGCACCAGTTCCATAGTTTTAAAGCCTCTGTGCATAAGGAGTGGGAACGTGTTCCACCCTGGAGGTTCATATAGAACATTCACGCAATGTTGTCCATCAGGACCGTTATCGTTTTGTCTCGTATAAGAGGGAGGAAATGTAGGCATGCGTTGCGGACCGCGCATAATTCGAGTAGGTTTATGTGTTTTTGTGGGGGACCACGTGCCTTGGATGGTATATTGGTTTAGGTGAGCTCTCCATCTGATCAGCGTGGCATCTGTTGTGATTTCTATGGATGGAGGATCCTGTTGAAACGGGATGCCTGAGCAAATGGTTATTGGATTTGTCCACCATCGTAGTGAATGTAGAACCTCGGGGGTCAGTGTGAGTCTTTTGTTTAGGCTGTGATTTTGTGGAATACATACTGAGCTCAGCCATCCTCGAAGGCAGCACATGTGTAGCTTGGTGTGTTTTACAACGAAAGTGGTGGCCGCCATATGTCCCAAGAGTTGTGGGCAAGTGCATGCAGACACCCATGGGGTGGCTGAGAGCACCGATATGAGGGACATCATTGCTGTAAATCGGGGCATTGGTATTGATGCTTTGGCCTCCACTGAGTCCAGGTGCACTCCTATGAAGTCTAATTGTTGTACAGGAGTTAAGGTAGATTTCTTTTCATTTATTTGTAGCCCCAGGGAGTGAAAGAGAGATATGGTCTGTCGAGTAATTCGTAATGTATCTGTCAGTGTGGTGCCTTTTAGCAAACAATCGTCTAAGTATGGAAATATCAATATTCTCTGTCTGCGCAAATGAGCAGCTACCACCGCTAGGGTTTTGGAAAAGACTCATGGAGCCTTTGACAGTCTGAATGGCAGAACTCTGTATTGAAAGTGGTTTTGTCCCACTGTGATTTGTAAGAATCATCTGTGAGCAGGATGGAGGGTAATGTTGAAATACGCATCTTGTAGGTCGAGAGCTGAGAACCAGTCTCCCTCTTCCAGCACAGGAATGATCGAGTTCAGTGCGACCATTTTGAATCTGTGGGTTCGGACAAATTTGTTGAGTTTTCTGAGATCTAGTATGGGTCTCCAACCCCCGTTTTTCTTTTGAGTCACGAAGTAATAGGAATAAAATCCTTTCCCTCTGTGTTGTGGTGGAACTTGTTCCACGGCCCCTAATTGTAGAAGATTATGTACTTCTTGTACTAGGTGCTCGTGAGAAGGGTCCCTGAAGAGGGATGGGGAAAGGACGTGGGTAGGTGGGATGGAGGTAAAGGGGATGGTATAACTCATTCAAATGATCTCTAAAACCCAATGGTCTGTGGTGATAGAGGCCTACGTTTGGTAAAATGGTCAAAGCCGATGATGCTGGTGGTCAGGGAAAGTCAGTCAGACCCTCGACCAACATTTCAAAATTGCGTCTTGTTGGGTGGCGCTTGGGACGTCGCAGCCTGAGATTGGTTAGGGCGATGTTTCTGTGGTCTGTGCCTTTGTGTCCAACTGGCATATATGGTCTCTACTGGCACTGCGATGTGTTGTCCCCGTTACGGTTGTAAGGCTAGTATCTGTGTCTCCTGTTAGGGAGCATGTAGATCCCGAGGGTCCTCAGTGTCGCTCTAGAGTCCTTCATGGAATGGAGGACCTCACCCGTCTTAGCGGAGAAGAGCTTTTCCCTATTGAAGGAAAAGAAGCTTTTCCCTACCTTGTTTTGAAGTTCCCTTAGGATACCTGATGAGTGTAACCATGATGCCCTGCACATAATTATGGCTGTCACTGTCGTGCATGCCGCTGTGTCCGTCATGTCAAGGGATGCCTGCAGCTCTGTTCTAGCAATAAGTTGGCCCTCGTTGATGATGGCTCGGAAGTGTTCTCTTTTTTCCTCCGGAATAACCTGGATGAAATCATTTAATTTGGTATAATTGTCGTGGTCTAGTTGGCGAGTAACGCTGTGTAATTGGCCGTGCGAAATTGAAGAGTCGATGACGATTAAACCTCTGTGCCCCAAGAGGTTTAATCTCATCCAGTCCTTGCCTAGGGGCATGGATTTGAACTGAGACTGTTTTCCCCATTGGTTAACAGTCTCCACTACTAAGGAGTTAGGTTGTGTGTGCGCAAAGAGGAAATCCATGCCTCTGTTTGGCACATGGTATTTCCTGTCCGTATACTTACTGATTAGGAGAATGGCGGCACGTGTTTGCCACACCATTTCTGCAGGTTCCATCAAAGCATCATTTATGGGAAATGCTATCTTCATCATGGAAGAAATGTGTAAGATCTTGAGTTGGTGTTGTGTCTCTGGTACCTCCTCAAGAGGAATGTTCTGATTCTGTGCCACCCATTGGAATAGCTCCTGAAAGTGCTCGAAGTCATTTGTAGTAGTGAGAGGCAGGAGCACAACTGCCTCATCAGGGGAAGAAGAGGAGTTGTGAGCAGGGAATATCTCTTGTTCAGTCATCTTCTTCCCTCTCCTCTGTTACCTCAGAAGGTTTGGGTACTGATGTCATTGCAGAGCGTATGGGTTTCCTGTGAGAAGTGGGAGGTCTGTGGAATTGAGACCTGTAGGCTGCCCAAGGGTCCCACTGCAGCAATTGAATGGGAAATGGCATAGGAGGGCACATCCATGGGTTAGCAAGCCATGGGGACAGATCCCTGGTATTCTGTTCCCATGGTCTATAATGAGATTCGGTGCCTGCTGGGGAGGAGCATCCAGAAGAGAAAACTGCCTCCTGCACATCTTTCTCCTCATCACTCGAAAAAAAGTCGAGCGATGGGAGATTCAGGTGCCATTAGTACCAGAGAGCAGGCAGTGCCAAGCAGTGGAGATCTGGGTGCAGAGGACATTTGCATGTTTGACGAGTGTATAAGGGGGATCGGTGCTGACATATGTGATGCTGTATCCTTCTGTGCCGCCTCTTTAGGTGGAAGTGAAGCCGGTGCAGACTTTTTGGGTGTAGCCTTCTTAGGTGCTGCGGGCTCCGATCTTGGTGGTTCCGTGGTCAGTGCTAATGAGCTCACTGTGACAGGGGAAGCCATCACAGGCGGTTGAAGTTGCAGTACCATGCTCTTTGCAGAGGTAGTCGGTGCCGTGGAGGAGGATGCTGCTTTGTGCCTGCTACTCGACTCCTTTATCCTGCCAGCAGAGGTCCTGGAGTGGACGGTGCCAGAGGAGCCCGGTGCGTCAAAAGTGCTTACTCTGGAAAAGGTCGGCACCACAGGCAGAGATCTCACTAGAGACTGCTTCTTTTATAAATGTTCTCGGGCTCAGTGGAGACGTGGCCCTTTTCCTCGATTTTATAGAGAAGTTGGCACTTAGTCTCTCCATGGAGGATGTGCCCGGGGTGTCCCTTGTTGCGCTTTGTCCAGGGTCTGATGTTCGAGTGAGGGATTTCTTCATTAGAATAAGTTTAAGGTGAAGATCCCTATCTCTCCTTGCTCTAGCTTAAAGATTGTTACAGTGAGCGCACTTCTGTGGTGTGTACGACTCACTTAAGCTTCGGACACAAAGGGAGTGACAACTGAAGATTGGCATTGCATCCTCACATGAAGTGCATCTTTTAAAGCCTGGGGAGCCAGGCATATTTGAGACGTCCCTGGTGAAAACTGGGGGATGGGAAAATGAAAGTTTGGCTTTTTTAACAGCTATCTAACTAGATTTAACTAACTTTAACTATACTAAGTAACAGACTGTTAAAAAACAAGGGTAAAAACTAAGCTATTATTATTGGAAGGTTTACACTGACACCGCTAATGGACTCCATCTCAAGCCGAGGACAGTTGAGAAGGAACCGAAGGGGTCGGGGGCATTTGCGTGCTAGATGAGGTAACAGCGGTGCAGCGAGACTGCTATTGCGCACGCACACCCCCGACCAGACACTGCTACGGAAAATCTCCGATCAAAGGTGCTGGGATGCACCGACACCTGAAGTGGAGAACCCACAGGGACAGTACTCGAAGAAGGTTTTGTTACTGGACTAAAAAAACCTACAAATAAATATGCTTATCAAAATACTTTGGCATGCAAAACTATTGATTTGCAAATGGATATACTATATTAACAGTAAGACATAAAATGGGTTCCAATATAGACGCTGAAATATTCCAAATACAGCAGGATTAAAGTAAGGCCATTAATCTTTTAATATTATCCTTCATGAAAAAATGATAATTTTGCTGAGCAAGCAACCAACCAGTGGTGATTGTTAGGGTTGGGGATGCTTTTAGAAACTATCTAGGAGCAAAGTTTGGGCTGACAAAAAAGTTTTTGTGGATGTAGGTGCAATTTAGTTTTAACCCATCCTTTATTTAGTTAGAATTTCAAACGGGACTACTGTAGATCTTCCACTCAACTTTGAAACATATACTACTCGCCTGGGTATACATCAGATACCCTCCCTTAGCAATAACATGATAGGCTGATAGATCTTGTTGGGTTGCCTTTTCTATCTGTTCAACTTTTGCCACTAGATGGTGCAAGACAACAGTGTGGGTACTTATGTATGAAGTCACAGTGGAAAGCATCTCAAAAAGGCACACTTACAGAAATAGCTTTCATTTTCATTTTGAATATGTCAAAGCTAAAAAACTTCCAAAAATCTTCTAAAGTACTTTAAGAGGTTCTTTACCAAAACAATACATTTAAACTTCAAAAGAAATTGGCCTGAAGAAAATCATTACTCAGTGGACAATAAGCATAATATACAATGTGGGTTACTCTATTTCATATATTGAAACTGTGTTTCTTTAAAACGATGACAAAAAAAATCCAGGTGGAATAAACAAAGAACAAAGCCACCAGTTTAAAACTATCAACTGATAACTGATCTCAGACAATATCTCGTTAAAAGTTCGATACCCCTATGTAATGTGTTCTTTTAGGGAGAAAATATGTTCAGGGAAAAAACTCAGCTTGCTTAATTCACGTTCATATTCCTATAAGTAAAGCAAAAACAAAATTCCAAACTTTTACTTGTTTTATGAAGCTAGACACTTTAAAGATGTGAATAATTATTTTAGGTTTGCCAAAAAAATTTTTTTAAGTCCATCGGTGTAGACCTCTGAATTATTTCCTTGTGTCTGGAGCTGGTAATAGAATTGCTCAGGTGAGCATAATTCAATTCAATAACTATCGTTTGCCCACTGCAAAGAGATTTCCAGACATGTTAAGGAATGGCACTGAAATAACAGAGATTTTACTTTAAAATACAATTATGAAGGCTCAGTGAAAATCATAAAAATGGTACAAAGGCAGAACTAAAATCAGGATGCTATGGTTATTAAACTTGAAGTCTCCTCATGTGGTTTTATTTCCCAGATCAGGGCTTTGGGATGTCAACTAGTTTCAATTAAAAGTGAGATACTGTCCTGCTTGAAACAACCCACTTCCCTCAGTGTTTCTTAACGGGTTCAAATGATAATGTCTGGCTTTTTATGTGCTTTTCACATAAGTAGAGAAGCGTCTGAACACTTACCTGCTGGGATGCCATAGGTCAAACAATGAATTTTATTTATTTGGATGAAACTTTGTTCCTTGTTTGATAGGTTTCTTTCTGAGATCCTGTATTTCATATTTGTCTGGGTATTGTAAGTTAGTAAGCCTTTCTTCCAAGTGTCAGAAAGGAAAAAAGCTCTCTTACTTCTGGTGCATAAATCCAAGAGCAAAACTCTCCGAGTTCACTGAGGACAATTTGTGGTGCAAAGAGGCCTTAAAGCAACTGGAGGCAGCCAGTGGAGAAGTCCCCCTATGCAGAGGAACTTTCTGCTGGTGTAAATCTGGCAGAGGCAGAACCACTGGTTCCTATACCAGCTGCCCCTCCACCAGAGAAGGTGGAAGAAAGGGTGTTCTGAGGCATTCTGGGGGCAGTGAGGGGATATACATATTTTAAGAAAAGGTAATGTTCCCTCTACACATTGCTGTTGTGAGGGGGGGAAGTGGTCATCTTAAGTTAGCATTGTTGGCTTTGCAGGGGGTCAGGTAACCTGGGGTGGATCTTTTGGCTCCCCTCCTACCACGGGTCCAATCTTCCCAGAGAACTGTGAAAGAGCACTCTTTTAGGGTATGTCTATACTGCAGCTGGGAGTGTGCTTCTCAGTGGTGGGTAGCTCTGGTCAAGCTAGTGTGCTAAAATACCTGGGCTGAAGGGAACATGGTCTGAGTTCAGTCTAGAAGGTCAAGGCCAGAAGCACCAGTCCGTACTAGTGGGATGCTATAGAGGCAGGCTGAAGTCAAAGTTGATGAGCTGCACCAGTTCAGTATCAAGTGAGTCAACCGTAGTAGAACCACAGTCAGGGAGAGGTGTCAGGAGCAGAGCAGGGAACCGTGAAACAGAAGTAATGCTATGTATCAGGAGCAGGGCTGGGTCCAGAAACCAGGAGCAAGGCAAAGTATCAGGTGTGTGCAGCAAGGTCTGTGTGCAGCAGCAAGCCAGGGATCCACCTAGTTGCACAGACAGACTACAGGTGTTTCCCCTAGGCCTTGAATAGCGTACCTGGGCCAGTCAAGGAACAGAGTTGGCTCTGCCAGTCAGGACCTCCATGGACAGGACATTCAGTGGTGCTTGATCCCATAAGGCTCACAGCCTGTCAATCAGTGCTCTGTCAGAGCCATTGGGTGGTGGTGTGGATGCAGCACTCAGTGACCAGCACATCCAGGTTCTAGCCCCATGGATCCTCACACCACCGTCCGCCCTCAAATGTTGCCTGATCAGGCTTATCAGGGTGGGTCCTGTGGAAGGCCTCCACCAGTTATGGGGCATATATGTGACTGGCAAACGCTCTTCAGAGCCATATTCCTCCCAGTCCACCAAGTACCACAACTTGCCTTGTCTGAGTTTGGAGCCCAGAATGGCATTGACAATGTGCTCCTCATGACCCGGACCTTAACAGGCGGAGGTGGTGGCTATACGTGACCAGATAACAGGTTCTCTGTGTGCAGTTTCAGGAGCAAGATGTGAAAAACAGGATGTATTTTAAGGGACTTAGGCAGCTGAACTTTAAAGGGTATATGATTAATCCACTGGCAGATCTGATGTGGCCCATGATATTGGTGATCCACCTTGTGAGACAGCCTGCCCACATGGAGGTGGTTGGAGGATTGAACACTTTTTGTTCAGTTGTGAAGGCTGGGCGTTTCTATCTCTGACGGTCCACATGCTGCTTATAGACTTCCTTGGTGTTACTGAGATGCCCTTCAGCTGCTTCTGAATGTGGTGAAGTCACTGGACCATATCAGTGGCTGCAGGGTTTTGGGAGCCTGTCAGCAGTGCAGGGTGCAACTGGGGATGAAACTTGTAGTTGGCAAAAATGGAATTCTGGCAGTTTCACCTGCTCTTCATGCTCCGTCCCTAGACCTAACCCCCTGACCAGGCTAAGAAGGTAATCAGCCTGCTGACAGGAGAAGCTTTGGACTGGTTCTCTCCCCTGCTGGAGCCAGATGATGTGATGTTGACAGTGTTGGGGATAATTCCTCCAGACCTTCTCCACCATCTTCAGTGATCTCCATCCTACGCATATTGCTGAAGCCATCCTTTCGAAGCTCTGACAGGGTCAGGGGTTGACTGTGATCCTATGCAGCGCATTTCCACTGACTTATGGCAGACATACAATGGAGTGAGGCAGCCCTACTATACCAGTTCTGAACTGAGCTGAGTGAGGAAGCCAAGGACAAATTAGCCTGCATGGAGCCTCCGATGGGCTTGGAAATGTACATTGACATATATATCTGGATTGATAGCCAGCTGCGTGAGTGTTGAAGGAGAAAGGAGGAGCTGCACTGCCACCATGCTCATGCCCCAAACTGCCAGCCCCAAACCAGACTCCTGAACCCATCCAGGTTAACCCAGAGGCAGCTGACCATTGATGAGAAGAAGTGACGCTGATGCACTAATTTGTGCCTTTACGGCAGAGACAGAAGCTTTCATAGCAACTTCTGAGGCCTCAAAATTCTTCCTCAGACACTCTTCTGTCACAGCTCAGGGCACCTGATTCGCCCTTGATGGTCCAGCAGGCTCCTCAGCCATCACCTCTCTTGGATGAATACCTTGGGACTGAGATATTTCCAGGTTGAAGAGTTCCATTCCTACACTACTATTTCCCAAAAGATGAGTGCCTAAGCAGGTTTGCTTCGCTTCTCTCCTCAGCGATGGTAGTCAGTGTAATTGCCAACACATACAAGTTACCACACAGTTCTTTCTAAGCAAGCACTTTTGTTCTTAAGGTAAAAGCATTACAATGAAAACACTCGAACAATAAAAGAACCTACACACATTAACAAAGCTTCCAGAGATCACCTCCAACAAGGGCTCTGGTTGGTGATTAGTCCTTCAAACCCCACCCGGGGGTATTCCTGTGATCACCAGTTCATAACAGTTTTTGCACAGACTAGCCACCGAATCTTATAGGGTCTCATTGGGCCAAAGACCCTCCAACCCTTCCCTAAGGATTGGGACCGCCCTTGGACCAGAGGTGCTGTTTGTCTGCTGAATCAGAAAAAAAGCTCTGAGTCAGTTTTAACTCAGGACTGTTAATCAAACATTCTCCCTTTGTCTGTTGGTCCCTAAAGAATCCATTCTGAACAAGGAGATGCAAGCCTCCCTCCAGATGCTGCCAGCTCTCTGGAGGTGCTGCCTAACCACCCCACAGGGCTTAGTTCCTGGAAGGCTGTGGTCCCCCCTCCTGTGGAATTACATACACTCCATCCACAGTACATAAACATTTGCATTTTTAATACAATGAACTCCTTCAAAACTTAATTCAATAAGGTTTGTCCAAGATATTGTCATACCTATCACACCACCTACACTGTATGGTGGTCTAAAAGGGGAAGAAGTCTCCTTTAGCTGGAAGACTCAAACTCTTAGCAAAACAAATGACTGAGTTCACTTTCCTCATTGGACAAAGAGGACTCTGAGGAAGAGGAAAGCATTTTCCTATTTTTTTTTTTTTAAAAAAGACTGTTTGAATTTATTAGTCTCATCCTTATGTTCTGAGTATTTTACAAGAGTGTTTAGTTTCTTAGCTGCCAAACCAGGAGCTAAAGTAAAGAAAGAATTAGAGTCAATATACATAGCTATCTAGGAGGAGCCTTTTCTCATGAGACCTTTTTTTACTAGCTGCCATTTTGTGCACTTGAGCCAGCAGTGAAAAACCAGGCCAGTGTCACTGCAGGAGCTAGCTCTTTATCAGGAGCTACTGCTATTTTGAATGGCCTGGTACAGTGTTCCTTCCCCTAACTAGGAATCCTAATGAGTGCAACCTCAAGTTGACTGAAAGTCCATGAGAACTGAGAGCACTTAGCACCTTGTCGGACTGGACCTAATGTGTTGGTAATAGAATTCCAACCTCTCTTGCTGATAGAATCCTTACTGAAAGTGACTTTCACTGTAGATAATGTCTGTGCCACAGCTGCTGGGTGGGCACTGTTATGAAGACAGCTATTTACAATGGTAGATTTATGGTGCATTTATTAGGCACTAATTCATTAGGAACTAAAGTGGTTGTTTAGCTGAAAACTAGAGATAATGTACACTCGACATATAGTATAAATTAAATACTCAGCTCTTTTCCAGTCAAAGTGAATTAGCCTTACCTTAATACAGTTAATTAGTACTCAATGCTTAAGCAAGCTCCGGTGATCAAACACAGCACAGAATGTATTTGTCTATATGAGGTTTATTAACATACTGAAGTAAAACTAGAAAAAAAAACCCTCAATACTCAAATGCAGAAGATAATTAAAAAAATCAATTAGTCCTGCAGCAATTACACTAAAATCCAGAGGGTCTCATTCTTCAAGGCTAAAATGTTCTTTATCTAAGTATAAACAAGAACACTCAATTTTAAACAACCTGACAGAATTTCAGTTAGTTACTCAGAAGAGCATTTTATGTTCAACCTTTCTTTTGAAGATATGCCTACAATTAACAATCAATAGTTACTATTGTACTAACAATCCTTGTTACTATTAACCGCACTTCTTTGGTAGAGAATTTGAAGAAAATAAACTCAAACTCCTTGACAAGAATGCACTTGGTACAATTTTTTTTGTATTAATAGTTAGAGCTGGCAGCATCTCCATCAAGAAAATCTTCCTCAATGCTCTTTCTGGCAGCTTTTTGTTTTTAATCTCTCCACCTGCTTGTTGCTCTACGTTCTCCACTAGATGTTTGGCCTACTTTCTGAGTACAGATGGACCAGATATGTTTTAGATCAGAGACTGGAACCCTTCCATGAAATAACTTTTTAAAATGGGGGTTGAACTGTTTTTTGTTTGTATTATTAAACCCTCAATTTAAATGCTCTGAAAGGAGTAATTCATGCTATTGGACTAATACTTAAAACAAAACAAAACAAATAGCAGCTTACTGTCACAAACACTCATGTTTATAAGTAGAGGCAACAACTTCGTATATATTGTGACCTTAGCAACCAAGTATCAATAAGTGATAAAACTAAGTCCACTGATTGGACAGTTCTAAGGCAACTGTAAAACACCTGACAAGAACATTTGTAGATGGACAAAACTGAGAAAATGCTTTCCCAAACAACAGCATATTAGTTCACTGCTTTCAATTTTGGAGGTTGTTACACAGACATGCATAACTCTCAAATCTCACATATTGATGTGTAACCCAGAAATGAATAGGTCAATGGGTTACTTTTTACATGAATTATTATTTATGTTAGGCAACTGACCACCTTTCAATGTGATTTATGATCCCCAAATTTGAAGATACTACTTTAAGAATATTACAGTGTCAGGTTCTAAGATCCTGCAAAATGAAGAGAAATGGATGATGGAACAGTAGAAACAGCAGCAGCAAGATGAAGCTGTACACTGAAAGTAACAGAACCCAGACTTGCTGCAAGAAGGAGCATCGGTACCAGGAGTTACAAATTCCAGGAGTGGCTGCTGCACAGGCTCATTAACCGTTTCATTAGCTAGGCTGCCACTAAACTCAGGCTTTCCCTGTCTGAACTGAGAAATGAAGAGGACCCAGAGGTCTACCTGGTCACTATTTAGTGAAAAACTATGAGGCTTACTGCATCTGAGTGTGACGAAGAGTTCCAAGTTATCTGTTTGGCCTCCTTTCTTACAGAAGAGTTACAAGCTAACATCAGGCTCTGAAAGAGGATGCTGCTATAGATTACAAGAATGTTAAGACTGCTATTTTGGACCGATTATAAGTAATGTAGGAGATGTAAAAATTCCATCTGTCTTATTTAGCACTTTTCATGGGTAGATCTCAAAGCACTTTATAAAGGAGAGCAACCACTCCTTTGCTTAAGCTTGAGACCCTAAGAGCAGGAGAACCAAAGGACATCCTGATACTGGAGTGTTAATTGAAAAGTCTGCTTGAGAAACAAACAACGGTGTTCCTAAGACTAGACTGCTCTTATGATTCTGCGGCTGTTCAGAGCTTTGCTGCTCAGAACCTTGTGGCAATAGTGAACTTGACAAAAATCAGGTCAGTTTCCAACTCTTACTACTTGGGGAAGATCAGAACAGCAGAAGACATAGTATTAGAGATACTCAGTGAGGAAAAATATTCCTACTATTATAAAATACTTTGTTCAAGAAATTGACTAGGATATTTGGGGCAATTTACTACTAGAACTATCAGACATTTTATCAACAAATAAGCAATGCTGACACAAATGAGAGTCATTTTTTGTGTTTTTGATAAGTACAGGATCAGTTATTATTCACTCCAAATATTGAAATAGTCAGAATCACTGTGCCTCTTTACTTAAAGTTGGACAAACGGCACTTGTTACACATGTGCCTTATCACTTTTACATCCAAATATGAATGTAGTAGGGAAATTAATGATTAACTTGTTAAGCTGGGAAGGAAAAAAATGCCACACTTACCTGTGCCTCCCCAAGGTCATTATTCACCACAGTAAAGTTTAGCCCAAGTTCTTCTACATCCCCTTCGTAGCTCTTGAGAAAAAGCAAATTTTTGTACATTTCTGGATCTAATGAAGCCAGATGATGAATGTCCACATCAGCACTTGTCCCCAGCAACTTTGAGAGGAAAAAACTAGCAAATGGCAGCTCTACCAGCATATTTTCATACAGTGCCTAAGAATAAAAACAATTAAGAAAATGACATTAGCTTTCATTATGGGTACTACAAAGACATTCTTAATATCCTTTATCATCTATTCCTTACATTTCTGTAACTTTCCCCTTATTTAATGTCTGAATAGAACCTCTTGGTGAAAAAATATCCCAGGTACTGTATCTATTTACATGTGCAACTATAGTCTGAAATTTTAACAATCCTGCTGTTGAAATATCATGCTTTAAAACTTTACAAATAAGTTATCTGCCCATTGCAAAAGCCATAGCATTTTCATACTCTAACAAATATCGACACTATGAATATAACAGTCGCTGGGAACCTGTTAGACACCATCGTTCATTTACAAGAAAAACAAGGGTTATCAATGCCAATATCACCTCCAGAATGTCTTCAAATCAGATGAAAGATATCTATTCTATGCCATTAGTCAACCCATACAGATGCGGTGAAGCAGATTCCAGAGTTTCCATTCTTACCCTCTAATTTGCCAGCCGTTTCAAAGGTAAAACGTGAGTGTGATTCTACTCTGAAAAATAACTATCTAAAACCTGCTTCTTCTTACTAATAAACAGCAAATCTTCATTCTTTCTGTACTCAGAGTCAATGCTGCATACTTTGGTGAACGGAATACGTTACTACTTTTTACTCCTGTTAAACCGGAAGAAATAACATAGCTAAGAAAGAGAGAAATGACTGGATTCTATTCCTTATTGTGCATCATCAACATGATTTGCTAATTTCCAATTTCAAAGCCTACCAGCCTATGCAATATACTAAACTAAAGTCACCAGTGGGGCACAGGTGCAATCAAAGGCATAAGTTAGCCTGGCTAAACATTTATTATTGTTGACGTGAGAGTATGAAAGAATCCATCTTGATTTTAAGTTCCCAGTATGAAGCAACATTAATGGATGTTTATTTTTATAAACTGTAAACTGGAAGTATTTGATCTAGAAATTGCGACGCCTACATGGAACTCCACCCATCCATTTTTTACTGAGTCAAACTCTGAAATGCAATTATACTCTACGTAAAGTCCATGCATATTTCCCCAAATATACAATCCTGTCAGTCAGAGAAAATATGCAATGATAGCCATCCTCAAAAAGAGGGAGAAGGGGAAATGTGTGGAGGGAGGGAGGGAAAGATTAAAATTTTATAGAGGTGTTGGCGGGGGGAAGGTGGAGAGAAGGGAAAGCACCCAAATGTTATACACATTTAACATAAAAATGTGCATCTTACATTCAGACCTCCTCCTACTGTTCATTAGCCACATTAGCATTTTTCTCTAGACCCCAGTTCAGCAATCATGACCTCAGTATTTCCCACAACATCAGTGCAGAGAGAATGGGGAAAGGGGCATCAGGAGGCTATTACTGACAGTTTCCCTTTCTGCTGTTTGAAAGTTTAGCTATTTATGTATTACTCAGTTCCTCTGAGATTGCTGTAGTATTTAGAAAAGGAAATAATATATAAGCAAGGAAAACAATGAAAAGCACTAATCACCCAGTGATAGCCTAACAAAGGTGTAAAGAAAAAACCCACACAATTGCTTAAACTTTAGAAGGAACATTTTTTGGTTGTCCTGTTAGATTTACCATTAAGAACACACGAATAAGGAGTTCAAAGCCAAAGGATGTATTATACATATAACTATATGATTTATTCAAGGTGTGGAAGTCGAACTCTGCATTTGTGTAGCTGACTTTAAAAGTGAACTAAAAGTGTAAATCATTAATTTGCAATGTATAAGGTCACTATTTGCCATTCCTGCATTAGTAACAATAAAACCATTGTAATTCCTTAAATATATCAAAGCTACCTGAATTTAAAATGGAATCCCATCTATGACTCATAAAATGTAAATGCAGAGTGTTTTTTTTCTTTTTTTACACAAGGCAGGTTTAAACCTTTAAAGCATTTAATATACAAAGACTAATAAATGATAGCACTAAAAACCATGATCACATCAGCTAAATGGATTATAAATTAAATTTCCATAATGCATGCGACTGAAATACAAATGTAGGCATAAATCAAGGTATTTTCTAAACACAGGTTAATTACACAAATTCAAAAACTGTCTATTTTTTATGCAAAATAATCCACTTAGCATTTTTCATATTGGTCTTAATTCTTAGTCACTTGCAACACTTGCTCCTAGAAACCTATCAATAACTCTATGTCAAGAAAAAATAGCAATAGGTATATTGAAGAAACTTGTATGTTATTTTTCAAGTGTCTGTCTTTTATGAGTGTTTATTGCCAGAAATTGTGCCAAAATGATCTGAAATAAAAAGGATTAATTGTAGTAGAAGCCTTTTAATATAAGTGAGTGCACTAGCAATGCAATTAATGCAAATCGTGATGCTATCAGGAGAATAAATGTGAACAACATCACAGGCCATTTCTGTTTGCTGCCAAATAACTTTAGTAATTTACTACATTAAGAATCAATAAAAAAAAATAATGCTTTTCAAATGCATCACTATCAATCTTCAGGTAGTTCCAAACTGAACATTTATAACAATCTAAAAACTATATAAAACATTTTTAAGCCACCTTGATTGTGCAGGTAGGTGATAACTTTAATTGCTGCTTATGTTAGCCAAGTGATTCTAAATATAAAAAGTAAAGTACATTTGTAAAAAAGGTAAAATAAATATTCTAATTAGTGTAAAAGCTAAGTTTTGGTATTGAATGTCCTAACAAAGTTTTAGAAAAAAATGCAGAGAACTCTCTTTGATAACTTAAGTGACAATCAGCTTCAGTCCTTCCAAAGAGGAGAAATATAGTAAAACAAAGCCAACATTGCACTGAAGTGGCCATATGCCCTACTCTGCAGGAATCTGCCTAGATTGTGAACCTTTATCTTTCAACCGCAGATTAAGAGCAGCAACCACCTGAGGGAAGAAATTAGTTTACCCTTGAGATGGGATATGTTCTAACTCCTCCTTCTCTTTGACCACAACTCTGATGTCTCCTGTTCATACCCAGGCGCATGAGACCAAGGAACCATAATGGCTGATCCAATTACAAACAAACAAACAAACTCACTCCCTTGCTACTATACAAGAACTCTAGTCCTTCATTCAGCCAAGCTTCCTTTAGCCCTTAATGGTTGGCTCTTTTAGAATCCATTGGAGGATGACACCAGTGCTTGGGAGATCACGTGCCCTAGTTTCCCATGTTAATTTTCCCTTTAATTTACTCCCTTGCATTGGCTAATCTGTCATTATCCTGTAGACCTAGGAGCTGCACATAATTACAGAAAGGAAAAAACCCAAACAGAAACTCATGAAAGAAGCAAATTTAGCCTAAGACCTGAGAATGAACAGATTATGGGCCTGGTTTTGCTAGATGACAAACATCTTCGAAGAAAATGAAAGCTAAACAGTGCCTCCCAGGATCAGGCCCAATCTTGCCCCCACTGATTTCAAAAAGAGCAGAGGTGGAAGCAGGTCCTTTCTTGGATTGGGAAAACTGCCAGCAAAACTCAGCTCAGGCCACTCATTTATCATTCCTCATATTTTGAATCCTAGTGCTCAATCCTGCAACCAGATCCCTGCAGGAAGACCCTTGCACTCATCCAAAGCCCCACTGAATCCACCTGCTTAGAGATATTGCAGGATAAGGGCCCAAGTCAGCACTTTCCTGGTTGTCAAAAATCAACATACCATAGAAAGAAATGGCCATTCTACATATACACATACGAAGTGTTTTTTTAACGTAGAAGAGGATAAGATATTTTCTCAAACATTGAAGATATCAAATACCTTAAATGGGTAACAAATACATTCAAGCAGATGTTATATAAAACAATCAAAACCATAGCTCTGAGATGTATACCATACTTAAGCCAATATCATCTCATGGAAAACCAGAACTGATTTTGCACCTGTCTGTAATTTTAATGACTTGTTAGCATATCACTTTTTCTTAAATTTCTGGTTGTAGGAAAAAGCTTTTGTTTGTTGTGCATAGAGTCTTGGATACATTTCATTTGGTTGACTACGTTCTTTCTCATCTACTGCTTTAAATGGATACAATATTCTCCCTCAGCTTCTGTACCTCTATTTTTGGATAGTCTTGCTGGGGTCATTATTATGGTTGCCATACTGCATTACAGAGATTAAATACCACAGCATTATACTATATGCATATTGTAGCAATTTTATAGGAACTGTGTAAATAGTTATGTTCATTTTAGGATGTAACACACTTCTATTGAAATACCATAAAAGTAGTAATAAAAATTTACATTTCTATTGTGCTTTTCATCCAAGGATTTTGCAGTTTTACAAATATTAGTGAATTTATCCTCCCAACACCCACCTGAGGTAGGTATTATCTGTTATCTATTTTCCATAGCAATGGAAAAATGAGGCACAGAGAATTTAAGCAACTTGCCACAAGTCACAAAAGTCTGTAGTGGAGTGAAATAGTCCTGGGCCTTAACCTCAAGGCCATCTTTTCACCCTTTATAATATTAAATAGTTACATTTACATTTATTACTTTATGAGTGACACCCAAAGTGGAAAAATTTAATTGAAATTCTGATGGACATTTGTGGATGGGCAGGAGACGACAGAATGTCATGGAAACAGCAGAAGAAGATAAGCTAACATGCTTTGAGAATGCTGTTTTTATCATGTATCATCAGAATAATCCTCAGGGCAGGGACTGCGCCTTTTCTATATTCAGCACAATACTGAGCACATTCCACAGATCCTAAGTAGGGTGACCAGATGTCCCGTTTTTAAAGGGACAGTCCCATTTTTGGGGACTTTTTCTTATATAGGCGTCTATTACCCCCTACCCCCTCTCCCGTTTTTTCACACTTGCTATCTGGTCACCCTAATCCTAAGGCTATGTATATCGTCCATTACCCTACTACTTACGCACTACACAGGCACATTAGATCTGTGTATTATGGTCAGAGGCAGAAAGACAGCTATGATGGAAAAGCTCTTCCAAAGGGAAGTTCTTGTATGGTGTTCTAATATTGGCCACACTTTGAGTTGATCTAGTCATTTCAGTGTGTAACAAGTTAATATAGAATGTTTAAAGGATTTGGTAGCTTGGAATAACAAAGCTTACATGAATGTTAGAGCATGCTGATTAAGGATCCAACCCTGCAAAGCAGATACATGCATGTACCCATGCACCCACACTGAGTGTGATGGGACTCCAGGAAGGGGTCTGCTCCAGTGAATTTGTTTGCAGGATTGGGGCCCAAATAGGTTCTCACTTATGATTCCTAATACCTTCTGTATGAGGAAAAATGATTTATGATTAGTTCATATACTCCCCATTAACCCTTTATAACCTACCACCACTTTAAAAAAAACACTGACATGATAAAAGTAAAAAACACCTAGAAAGTGGGTGGGGTCTTGAGGGCTCACAAAGGAAAATGACTGAGTTTGAAAAGTCTGGTCTTTTAAAACAGTCATTTCCTTCATCAGCCCTCAAGATACCGGGCATCTAGAGAGTAACCTTTTCTAAGTTAGCCATTCGTAAACAGTTACTAAATAATACCTAGCACTTTTATAGTGAAATTCATCTTCAAAGCCATATAGGACCACTAATAAAAATGATAGAAAAACAGAGAATCATTAGTATTTTCTCCTACCTTATATTATTTATATTCTAGTTATATTTCATCCTATTCACAAATCCCTGTTTAAAATAGCCTAATTCTTTGTGGCCTGGTTAAACAAAAGTTAAATGTGAAGACTGACTGCATAAAAAATAATTCAAGGTGTGTTTTTTCTTTATCATGACTCACTGCCCTCTCCTTACTCATTTAACCTTTTTTCAAAACTAGTATTTTCTTATTTTGAAGCATGAAATCATTTCTTGTAGACATGAGCATAATAAAATTTTTGAAAGTGAGGAAAAGTAGATTAACATATTGCTTTTAACACAATTATGGAAAAACATAAATTATAAAACAAGAATATCAGTCGTGTGTTACTATTTGGTTGCTGCAACCCATTGCCCTTCAGTCTGTATTTCAATGAATGCAATCAATGCATTATATTATTGCAGTATAGGAAGACCCACTCATGTCATTCTACAAATGGAAAATTTGCTATATAATATTTTTTCTTTTAAATATTGATGTACTTTTTTTTGGCCACTACTGCATAGCTCTTCTGCTTCATAAAACATAAGGCCAAGACTTTACAGTACAGGTGCCTAAAGTTATGTCTTAAATTCATGTTTAGGCACCTAAACAACTGGCCCAATTTTCAAAAGTGCTGAGTATGCAAAAGGTTCATTTTGCTTCAATATGCTAATATTTTACTTCTGGAATTCTAAGTTGAAATATGATTTTCAAAGGATATAAAATAAGATGAGATTGGTGGTCTCAAACTAACTCCTGCTAGTTATTTATTAACATCACAAAACCACCACAACATACCACAGCACTATTAAAATCCTCAGATCTTAGGAGGAGTAAAGTTTTCAGATAAAGCAAAGTCATTTGTAAATTGGTATTATCTTTGATTTCTTGCCTGCTGGAAATGTTGAAGGTCAGCAAGTACAAGTTCATAAAAGCTCCAGCCATTTTGAGTAACTGAGTGTTTCGGTTGTGGAAAGCTTGCTTGTCAAATTTGCTGCAGTCAATGTAAAAATCTGAAATTGATTAGAAGTTTGTGATAAGCAGAGAATGTACTAGTGACTGACTGATTAACATTATCTTAAAAATCTAGGGATGTGGTTCTTAATTGTATATCATAGCATACATTACCAATGAAACTATTTGAGAATTTCTGCTAAAATGATCAAGTCATTTTGATTCATAAATGACGATTCACACCAAAGAATATTTGTATTACAAGAATAGTGGAGAACCATTTTTAATCACCAAAACAATATACAGCACTTCACATCTACTCACTATCAGGGAGTGTTATAACGAGGACAGGCAAACATCATTCTAACTTACACTATAATTGATAGCTAAAAGTAGTTTAGGAGTACAGGTCAATCAAATGTTGACTCCACCACTTACCTCTAAGGCTCCCTACACCTGTCATCATAAGTCCTTCCCCCAGGGTATTACTTCAAGGGTCGAGAGTGACATATGACCGGAAACAAGGGGTATTATGTGACCCCTCTAAGAACTCCTCCCACCACCCTCTACCAACTGGAGTGGGTTTCAGTCCTGTAGGACCTCCCCAAGAGTGGGTTTGACCAATCAGGGCAAGTTCAGGGACAGGGAGACCCATCCAAAAGAGAGTCCTGTGACACTTCTAAGAACGCCTCCAACCACCTTCTTCCAATAGGCATGGGTTTCACTCCTTTATGCCCTCCTGAAAGGGAAACATGTATAAATTGCAATAGGCATAGAATGAGGATCTAGACAGAACCCTCAATCTCCAGAGCTCAACAGTTGGCTGGTCAGCAGTACCACCCCTGAAGCCCCATCACTGTGTGGAATAAGCCATCTTGTTTCAAGAGCATATTTTTCAGAAATCGTGGAAACACTGAGGGGAAAACATGGCCTCCTTCATTTCCCCTATGAGAATTACAGAATACATTTTAGCTCTGAGGGCACTCTGTTGTCTGTGGAGAAAGCACTACGTCAGCAACAGTTCTGAGGAGCAGGAAGCTCTCAAGGGGAGCCCTTTGGGCCAGCCATTGATGGACATGTCAGAACCTGACCCCGAGTCTCAAGCACTCATGAGGCAGACTGACTAGCATGATGGCCACTGAGCATAGAGGGGAAGAGATAGCTCAGTGGTTTGAGCATTGGCCTGCTAAACCCAGGGTTGCGAGTTCAATCCTTGAGGGGGTCATTTAGGGATCTGGGGCAAAAATTGGGGATTGGGCCTGCTTTGAGCAGGGGGTTGGACTAGATAACCTCCTGAGGTCCCTTCCAACCCTGATATTCTATGATTCATTCACCCCCATGGAGGAAGCTCATTGGAGAAGATGAATGGCAAAGATGTTGCTCACGTAAATAGACTATAAAAAGTGGTGGTCAAGGGTGGGGTAGGAACTGACCTAGGGTTGCATAAATCCAAAAAATAGTGGACTTACAACTGTTTCTTTTCTGATAGTCTCGACAGCTCAATGACACCTTTCTAAAGGACCTGGAGATGCTGGACAGCGCTGCATCAGAGAGTGAAGGTGAATCTGATCCAACTTGTTTTTGCTGAAGATCAAGCCAACTTGTTGAAGAGGACACAAAGCGCAAGGAGGAAGATGGATTTAAGGAAGGCCCTTGGCATAGCACTAACAGCCAGTGCCATGCTGTGAGTGTAAAGGAGTTGTGTAGTCTACTGTACGCATTTCTGTTTATGCTGTCCTTAATCACTGTTTTAGGGAGAAGCTTTTTGAAGACTGTGAGGGCTGTGTTATAGATGCACCAGACCAGCTGCATCACAAAACTGTATGAATTGGACTTCAGAGAATAGAAACAGAATGCTCCAGGCCCTGTGTGCTGACCTGTGTTTGTAAAGCTTATTAAACACCATTATTGCCATAGGTTATGCAATGCAATGTCTGTGCTTAACCCAAGAAAATTTAGCATCAGGGACGACCTTGGTAAATGCTGTGCACAGCGCTTGAGATCCTAACGGTGTTTTAAACAAAATTACCAAACCGAAGGATACCCACTTAGTGCATTATATTGACTGCTTGGCCCACTCAAAAAGTTACAGAACATTGATTAGGAAAACAACTAACTGTAAGAAATCTAAAAGGATTAGAGAATAGTGAGGGGACAAGCATGTGATATACAATATTATAAAACTTGGTATCTGTAAATAAAAGTATCTATTGAAAAGGTCTTTGTGAGTATCTGGGTTTCTGTAATAAGGATAGCATGGCCCTTAAATAAGATGAAAGTTTTGATGGGGCATCTCAGGTTGTTTTCAAGGGTTGTGTGTCTTCTAAATAAAAATAGTTTGTGAAAACCCAGCTATTGTGTCTTTAATAGAAGAAACCTATTTACAGCAAAAGGCTGAAATGCACATAGTAGAATCCAGGGGAGGAAAACAAAAATGACTTTAAAGCAAAAAATATTGTATATTCTGTGTAAAACATAGATGTTTGAGACATGTATTTGAGTACAACACAGTTGATTCAAAACCATCGAACTACAATGGTTTAACTATGACCTACTGAAAAAATGGGGTTGTGTGGAACTACTGACTTCAGATGTAATCACAGACCCATGTTTCCTTAACGTTCCACCAGGGTTATGCATATTAGGCCCTGCTGGGGTTGGAAAAATTATCAGTAATTAGGTTTGATGGGTATTCACCCACAGTAAGGGGCGGGGAGGTAAGCTCTGTTAATATTAAATTATATAAAACCTCAGAAGTTTGTAGATTACTATGGGTCAGTCCTTCTAGTAACTCAAAGTCATTTCAAGTTTAAAAATACTATATTTTCAAAAATAAACAATGGTTTAACACAAAAATGAAATTTTGCAAGGGTTCACAAACCTCCATTATATTTATAAAATAAGAATATGCTGTAAGAAAAATCAAACAATCAAACATTTAAAAGCTATGAGTATTTGTAGGGTGTTTACTATGGTTGTGCTACATCCATTTTTATTTAAAAAACAACCAGAATTTTAAGCACAAAAAAGAAGTGTTCAAAATGAAAAGACATGCATTGAGATCTACAAGGTCCCCAGTCAGGAGAGGGTGCAGTAACACTAAGGATTGTTGTATATGGTGATCTACAGTTTAATTCTGTAAGATATACCTATAGTGATCTGGTTTTGATTGAACAGAAAAATATATGGTCACTAAAAATTAGACAAAACCATTAAGAGAATTTACTAAGACTATTTAAATTTTCACCCAAAGGGAATGTTTAGAGAAGGGTGCATAAACTCCTCAATTTATTAAGAGCTGTAGTGATCAAAGCACCTGCTAACTACAGACACTGAAGTTTGTTTGAAACAAAGAGTTAGGTTGGTATAAAATCCTGAGCTTTTTTGGAGACTGTCTTTTTATAACAGAAACCAGAATGGCTGCTGCTGGATTGCAAAACATGTTGCTTCTTTTAACTCTGAAAATATATATTATATATTATTACTCTTTGTACACACTGTCCTTACTAATAATGATACATGTCTTTATTGCAGTGTGATCTGTTTAGTATGGAAAGAGCAATTTTCCTTGTATTTCACCAGGGCAAAGTACAATCCCATTTGAACTATGGTTGCGCTTAATACTTTTTTTTTTTTTTTAAATGGAATTCAACAGGTTGTACACGAGTTTGGTACATTTGGGAAATAATACTAACTAAAATTTTGCTTGTTCTTTAACCCACAGGCCCAAATACACTTGTGGGGGGAAGATAACCATGTGCTATAGCACCCCTTTTCCCTGTGGTGGAAAGTAAATTTCTATAACTGGCTTTTAAATGTGTTTTTAAAATGGGTCTGTTAAAAACTTGGTTTTAATGATTAAAATGTTGTTTGTGATTTAGGGCATATGCAGGAGATAGGGGTGGGTTTTTTAAAAAGGGATTTTGTTGCAAACTTTATTTTAAGGTATAGGTGCTGCCTCTGCTTAAGCACAATGTGTGCAGACAGTATGGGCACTCAGCTAGGATGCCCTAGCTGTAGGCTATACTGCAGGTACAAAGAGTGTTCAGAAAGACACAGACTCTGCATGAAAAAAAACAGTTGCATGTCTGTCTAAAACTTTATCTGATAAGGGTCAGTCTTATGTTGACATGGGGCACAAATGCAAAATGAGGTGCTGTAAGCAGAGTCAGGGTATCATCTCCAGAGATGTAAACAGTCACCTGTATTTTATGGATAAATGTAGAAAGCCTGAATGATCAGAAAAGTATCATTTTTACAATTTTGAATGCACGAAAGGGACAGGGTTGCGTGTGCCCAATTACATATTTGCTATGTCCCTAAAGCCAGAAAAATCCTGGGAGTTTAGGGACAGCAAGTGTCTTTCTGCCTTTGTTAAGATGTTTTTTCAGAAAAAGCTCCAAGATTACTCATTCATAGTGCACAATTCCAAAGGTTATGGCAAGTACTTCATTGTGGACAGAACTGATAATATAACGTAGTAAACTGATGTGCATGTGACATGTTCACAATGAGAATTTAAACAAATTTTATTAATTGGCTGATTTAACACACTATTTTACAGCAGACTGCGAAAAATGGACACTATGACCCCTGCCTATACAGGGGTCTGAGCTGCCTCACTCTTCCGTTTTGTTCAAATCCAAGGTCTGGTCTTGAGATCTGTGTCTCACGCATGAGCAAAAGCAGCTGATGCATGACAGATTTACCCACACAGGGTTCTCAAAGGCATTGTCGAGCTGTCAAGAGATTTTCAGAAAAGAAACAGCTGTAAGTCTGCTGTTTTTTAGATTTATGCAACCCCAGATCAGTTCCGACTCATTAAACCCCATCCTTTTTATAGTTATTTACCTGAGCAATGTCTTTTGATGAGCCACGGTTCCCTTCCTCCATTGGGGTGAATGCTCGGTGGCCATCACACTCGTCAGTCTACCTCATGAGCACTCCGGTCTCGGGTCAGGTCCCAACATATCCATCAACAGCTGGACTAAAAGACTCCCCTCGACAGCTCCCTGCTCCTCAGAACTCTTGCTGATGTAGCGCTTTCTCCACAGGTGACTGAGTGGCCTCGGAACTAAAACGAATTCCATAATTCTCATGGGGGTAATGAAGGAGGCCATGTTTCCCCTTAGCATTTCCACGATTTCTGAAAAACATGCTCTTGAAAGTAGATGGCTTCTTCCACACAGTGATGGGGCCTCAGGGGGTAGTGCTGCCGATGGGCAAATGCTGAGCTCCACAGTTTGAGGGTTCTGGCCTAGACTCTTGTGCTATACCTATTTCTGATTGGTACGTTTCCCTTCCAGGAGGGCTTAAGGGGGTGAAACTCATGTCAATTGGTAGAGGACTGTGGGAGGTGTTCTTAGAGGGGTCACACGTCCCTCTTCTGGACAGGTCTCCATGCCCCTGAACTTGCTCTCATTTGTCATACCCACTCTTGGGGAGATGCTACAGGGCTGAAACCCGTTCTGATTGGCAAAGGGTGATGGGAAAACTTCTAAGAGGGATCACACACAATCCTTGTTTCTAGTCATGTGTCAATCTCGACTCTGAAAGTAATATCCCAGGGATGCAGTTTCAGGTGGGTGGGGCCTTAGGGGTTGGGGTCAATATCTGATTGATGTTGTGCCCCTAGATTGCTATGTCATTTGCTTTTCTTGTTAGGCATACAAATTCTGCACATTTGAAAAAATCCTGGATGAACTGATAGTTACTAAACTACTACGTTGCTAGTGTTGCTGACTGAAGTTCCAGTGATCTGTTTTACAGAATTTTCTGGCTTCAAGTTTAAACAAAATTTGATGGGAAGTAAAATGAGAATGTGGAAGTAAATTAGAAACAAAGTTTTACTTTTACGATCTGAATTACATTCTTTTAAAATTAGTCCAGTTATCTGTTATTTATCTAACCTCTAGACACACTTTATCAAGATAAATCAACATGTATTAATATCAGTAATCTGGTCATTTTAAATAAGAATTCAAATACAATGAAGAATTCATTTCAGTAAATATTCTGAACTTGACTTAAATGGACCTAGGTGTTTCCAACTGTGAAAAAAGATCAGGATGCCATTACCACATACTTTTAACTGTTTATTTATTTCTTGTCCAGGAACCTGATTTAGAGGCAATAAAATGCAATAAGTACACAAACCAGAAACAGAATCATCTGCTAATGGAACTTTTAATTGATAAGTGACCACTGACATGAGGTAATTCTTTCTATGTAGAGCTGCTTGCAGAGACCTTTGTGCACTTTATCGGTAAACAATCACTAACATAAGCATTAAAGAAAATTTAGATACATTATGACCCAATAAATATCACAATCAATCAATATACTCTTTTCCCTCCTAAAGATTTAGTGTTAAAATACCACATTTTAGTAGCCTTTTAGTGCTGGACATATATTTACAATGTTGGTACTAAGTTGAGTACTTTGTAATCAAAAGATAATTGGTTATGTTAAGTAAACCAGCACACAAAGGAATTAGCTGGTTGAATAACTATGTTAGAAAATAAATTCATACCAATGTATGTAAATATTCATAAACAGGCTGAGCACCTCCTTTAAAATATCTCAGGAGTTGCATATATTCTGTCATAATTAATGGAATATGCAACTTCCATACTCTTATTTTGGTGATTTACTATTTTGACCCTTTTAAACAGATCAGGAAACGTAGGGAAAAAATGATCTGCTAAAAAGAGATATTTTTCTTTTCTGAACAATCTTTTAAACTGCTTACTTCTCTTTTTAAAGTCATCGTACGGAAGATTCATGTCATTTTTGACCAAACACAAAAGTACCATGAGTTTAAGCAATACTTGACTCCTTGATTCCATTTTGTTGTTTGGAAATAGAACTTTGGAAATGATTGAAATAATGAGTTTGTACAAACAATCTACTTGTTTGTTAGCATGCTAATTCCACACCCACCTTTCTGGGAATTAATGCTGGTCAATGGAGCTTGCACTACAAATGAATAATACAGTTGACTGATTTAAGCCAAACCAGAGTAGATCTTTACTAAATGGACAAAACTAAAGGGAAAAAAGTATAGCCTACAAATTAGGAAAAAATTCTGACAGAGAAAATAGGCAGAAGACAACTACCACGATAATGTATGGTGACACTATGGGCGCTACAGCAGCACAGCTAGTGTGCCATAACTTAGACACTTCCTACAGCAAAAGAAGGGGTTTTTCCATCACTATAGGAACTCCACTTCCCCATGTGATGGTACCTAGGTCAATGGAAGCATTCTTCCATCAACTTAATTGTGCCTACACCAGGGGTTAAAATCAGCATAACTACACCACTCAGGGGAGTGAATTTTTCATGCCTCTGAGCTCCACAGCTATGTCGACCTAACCTTTATGTGTACACTAGGCCCACGTGTGGTGATTGAGGCACAATGATTTTAGCTATTAAAATGAGTAAGTTTAACTGCTATCTCTGTAGTCTTTTCCTACTCTTTCTTTGTTTTCCCTATTCGTCTTTTTAGTGCAGGGAAGTATGCATGTGTGTGTTGTTTAAAACTCATTTACTCAAAGCCTTCATATGTATTCTGTACATGATTTAGGAGTTTAGGCCAGAATCCAATATGCACTGTAGCCAATGGACAGGGTCCGATTGATTTCAATGGGTTTTATATTAGTCCCTAAGACAATAAAAAAGCATTTTAGTTCATCTGTAAAGGAATAGTGTAAAGGCCAATAAGATTAAAATTGGACCTATGGATAATATCTTGCACAATAACAAATGAACTAGTCTATAATCTTTCTAGTTTTGGATTAGCTGTATATTCAGGAATTCTGCACATTGTATATGAATCCTTAATTATAAACAAATATGCAACCTTGTGCACTATTTATCCCATTAGGTTCGTCAATTAAAATCACAAAGCAAACTCTTCATATTTCAGAAATGTAATTCATTACATTTCATTAGAATCAATAATTAATTTTTCCCTATTTCAATTTGATTGAGTCATAAGCCATTTAGCATTTGACCCAATACCTTTTCATTCAGTAGTTATCTAATCTTACTGAAAGATACAGCTTTAAAACTTCACTTGTCAAATATCTAAGCTTAATATAACACTCTTAGATCTCATTGCACATAGTCCACCATAATCAGATCACCACATATATTAAAAAAACTATAGTATGTTGTGCAATCAAAGCAATTGAGAAAATACTTTCTTTAATATGCATCAATATAATGCCCACAAGGCCATAAATTATTTCAGTCCTAAATTAATATTAATTGCTGTGATTGATCTTTATCATAGATTATTAACAATGTCCCTGCATACTATCATCAAAATATTACTACCAATTTTTAAAAAGTTTAACATCTTTGCCTCTCTACCTAACATGTCCTCAGAATGCTGCTTTACCACTCATTTAGTTCCCATGCAGACAGGCTTTCATAATTCAAAGCAAGCAAAAAACAAACCCTTCATTCTGTGACCTGCCACCTTTCTAAGAAATAGGATACACCATGACAAAACAAACTCAAACTTCTTTTTACAAATCTTCAGTGTCTTCAGAGGACTTTTGATTCTGATTTCTGCAAAAAAGCTTCACATTGATAGATCACACAAATGAATCAGGACCACCGATCCATGGCTCACTAGTCCTCATCAATGGTCTAGAGGCAAAGAGCACAAATAGAGGAGATAGCTCATCGGTCTTGTGAACCAGTTGAGTGTAAGTGTAATGGAATACTAGTGTCTGAAGCAATCAAAAATCCTGTCAAAGACATTAGAAGTCACACATGACAAAACAGTCTTATATTCAGAACTATCAGACCTGCTCCAAAATGGAAGTAGTAAGAAACCATAAAAGTTCTAGTTCCAAACATGAGGACTAACAAGTTCACTTCTGTTCAACAATCTTTCAGCCACATCTCTGAACTAGCTAGTGATTCTGCATAAGAATGTAACAACTAAAACTGTCAAAAATCCCATCTTTTATAATCTAGTGTATAATGTCAAGGTTCCAAATTATATATTTTGACTATTTATCCCTGACAATTCTGATTTCTGATCCTTCTTTGGTCATTGACTGTGAACCACTTCACTTTTCTGCCTCAGATTCCACTTCTGTAAAATGGGGGCTGTTATAGTTATAAGGATGTTGTAAGACTGATTTATGTTTTCAAAGCACTACGTCAGTGCTAAGTATTTTTATAAGGGGTGTATAGTTAGGTTGCCTAACACTTTCCATTATTAAAAAAAATTGTAACCTTTTTTGAGAAGCTTTAACACCTCCATGTTTGCAGCAGATCTTTGAAATTAATCAGATAGAAAGTTCTTCGGCTACAGAAGTGACTTTTCACTGTCCCATGAAATTCCATTCACATTTAGCTGATTTAGAAACTGTCACAAATCACCATTTTCCTTCTCTTTCTTGTGTTGCTCAAGAAAATTTTGGCAGCCTAACAAAACAACTGAACAGTAACATTCTAAAGAGCCACACTGCTGCCAAAGCAGCAGAAACTGTACTGGGAAATCTAGGAGCTGACAGAACAGCGGTTGTGGAAGGGGAGGGAAAGGAAGCTAAGCCAAGCCATATACTTCCACTCCCCTTCTCTCCTATCCCCAGAGCACATGATAACAGCATCCCATTCACAGCTCTGGAGGCAGGACAAGGAACGGGAGCGTCTCACCTCGCACAGAGGAGGACAGAAAGAGAGCTAGGCTGAGCAGGATCCCCCTTAACCTTGGATAGTCCATATCACCAGCAGTCCACCCCCCTCTGAGAGATAATAGCCTTCTCCTACTGCCAGCTAATGTAGTTAGTCCTGTAGCTCAAGTGGTAGAAGTCTGTGCTGCAGTGCTAAAGGGTCAAGATTCAAACCCTGCTAATAATGCATAGTTTTTACAGTTGTACACAGAAGAATTATTTTAAAAAAAACTAGGCAATTACTTATGATTGACAATTATTACTTTCCACAGGATCGCCGCCCTGACTCATTCAGTGTACAGATTAAATGCACAAAGGGGCAGAAATAAATTTGCATGGGCAACTGTAAATCTTGCATTTCCAAACTTTCAACTGCTTAACTTTGCAACCTAAATAATTAACAGGTTTTTGGTAGCAATTTTGTAATTATCTAGATTTAAAGAGCTTCAAAATATAAGATTTAGAAGACATTTTATTAATCCTTTGCCCAATTTTATTAATCAATCAAATAGCATTATGGATATATGTTATTAAAAAACCTCTGACAGGAAACAGAAAAAAGTAAATCCGGTTATGAATCTACACAGATCTACAAAGTCAAACACACTTGGCTAATAGCACTGAAGGGTTACTGGGATACATAGAATTTATGTAAATTATTAAATTTGAATGTATTTGTTTTCTGATAACACTGAAACTTTTTAAGTGAGAGTTTTCAGTGGCAACACTGTCTTTTGGTTTATGCAAATAAGAAATTGCTGTGCATGCCTGATTGCTTCCTCTGCAGTATTCCTATTTTATTTACAAAAAAGCTTTTAATAATGTACTACTGCTTTTAAATAATTCTGCGCAAATGCATAAAATGAAGCATTTCTGGAAATGGATGAATGACTATTCAATAATGTCTAACTCAGACCATAATACTGGCAGGTACTGAATAGTAAGGCCGTGCCTTATCTTTCTGTTTAATGAATCAGCTCTCTAAACATGCCAGTAAAAAGGTGTCTCTGCACCTGGGTAGAGCTAATTATTAAATAACACTGTCACTTCATACCTTATGCAAACATACTGCAAATACAACAATAATCTATGCCTTCAAAATGTTAAATGATATATTCTCTGATTTCAAAGGGCAAAAACAAAACACTTGTTCTGATAGAGCTCTTTCTAAACAAAGGACAGCATCACTTTTTCTTTGTGACTTCTCATGCCCTTATATTAATATTTAAGATGCTATCACAGAAGTGCTGTTAACTGATAATAAATAAAATTAAGGGTCCAATATTGCAATCAGTTTGTGGAAAAATAGTTCCAATAAATACAAGCATCTCCCAGCCCTGTCTGCTCCCAGATCAACTCCAACTTCTTTTGGAGCTCCAAGAGGCACCTTTTGAGCACTCAAAAGAAGAGACTGCAGGCAGCTTTTAAACAATTGTGATTCCTCCCACCCTCCAGCCCCCAACAAACTTATAGTTGCTGGGCTCTGCAGACCAGGGAGAGAACGAAGTCATGAATCTATAGGCAGGTCAGACCTACAATATTTTCCATAGTTCAGGGCTATTTGGATGTGAGGTTTGGCTTCGGCCCACTCCTAATTATAGTGTGTCCTTCAAAAATGGATACGTTGCTTTAATGCAAGTGGCTGATTTGGAGTCTTCCCTGTTTCACAAGTCTTCATGTAGTGATCATTTGGATATTCTAAAGTGGAGGATTGCCCAAATTAATTTTTAGACCAGAATTCCATTCTTTTGCTATTTTTAAGAGGGCACTGTCGGGTTAAAAACAAATGTTTAAAAAAATGTTCTTACTTGCATTAATGATGTCGTTTATTAAAACTGGTCCATTGTTCCAAAAGTTTACTTTTCACAGAATGTTTGCATTTTTCTAACCCGTTTTTAGTCCATGTATAATATTTTTTTTTATTCTTATGCACTGAATTATTTTTCTTCCAAAAAACCTGCTTCCACAGAACTTTAAAAAAAAAAATCATACCAACATTTCTGAGAGATAATCAATGGCATAAAACTTTGTTTTTTTCAGTCCTAAATTTTGGACCAATTGACCTGGCAGTGGTGTAACTTCCCTACTCTGCTCACATACATTGCAAGTGGGGGCTCAACTCACCACCCCTTGTACACTTGTGGTTTTGTGCACACTCACTCCTGTGCACACATTTTTCCAGCATCTGGATAGTCTCACGAAGTAGAGAAGGACTAAAAATACAGAATCCATCTGAATGCATGATGAAAGTTTTCCTTTAAACTCAAATATGGAGAGTAAAATTTTCAAAATCGGAGACTTCAGAGCCTTAATCTCATTGAAAGTCAATGGGAGTTTTGCACCAGTCCCAAAATTACTTTTGAAAATCGGATACTAGGTGCCTTTAAAAATTTACCCAGAGTTTTACCAATTAAAACAATAGCAATCATTGCTATGTTTATGGTTGAAATACAAATGCTCAAAATTACTGGTTAGAAGTCCCTGGCTTTAAAGAATGTTAACAAGAACTATACTCAATGCTCTTTGTAACGCACTCTCAATACCAGAGCTGGCCGGAAAACAGCAACAAATTTTAGCAGAAGTCATAGTGAAATTAAGCTCCCATTTCTCATTAAACTTCATTTTCATTACCAGCTAGCTACATTCAGCAGTAATTTATTGTAGTTTGGCTTTCCACAGCATCAAAATCCAAAGCCTCCAAAATATGGTACCAAAATTATAACACAGATGCAGAGTAAATGATAAACTCAAACATTGTGAAAGTTACTATATAAATAATACTCCTTATCAGCTCCCTTCTATGCTAAATTCTTCATGAACATCCTCATTACAACCAAACAACTGGCACTCAAATTTTTTCCCTTTTAAAAATAAAAATGAAGAAAGATTTTTCAGAGCTGTGTTGAGGATTAGCTATGGAATACTATTGTCAGTGCAAGATGTACAGCTAAATTCCTGGAAAACGGCTATTTACATTTCTCAATATATTGTAAAGGAAACATTTCCTTTCCTCTCCACCCTCTGAACTATCAACACAGTCAATACCTACACATGCAATTGGGTATCTATCTACTTCAGTTACTTAAAGTGTGGGCCAAAAACCAGAGAATTAAAATATTATTTCCTCTATAGTACGTGGCACTAAAATTTAACACATTATTTATTATTGGTAGTACTGTACCCCCAGACATGGACCAGGACTCCAGTGTGCTCAGAGCTGTACAAACCAAGAATGTAAGGACAGTCCCGATGCCCCCAAAAGCTTACAATCTAAGACAAGAGAAAATAAATGGATACAGACAAATGGGGGAGCACAAGGAAACAATGAGACAAAATTGGTCAGCATTATAGGCAGTGGTCTCAGAACACCAGCAGCCTAATTGATGTCAAGTTTTTTGAAGGCATCATAGAAAAGGAGAGTTTAGAGAAGGGATTTAACGGAGGATAATGAGGTAGCTTTGTCATTGTTTACAGTGAGCTCCACCCAAGAAAGAAGCAGCATAGGAAAAAGCACAAAGGTACTTGCTTGAAAATTTAACAAGTGGAAAATGAAGACTGGCATCATGAGCCAATCAGAGGCAGGAGTCAACATCTCAATAGCAAATGAGAAATGATATTTCAGGGTGGGGACCGGCTGCTAAGGGCCTTTAAGTGAAGATCTTTCCAACAGCATTCTGAATGGATATGAGGGGGGCAGGATTCCATTTGTCAAGGAGAAAATTAAGCTGCAGTAATTGAGATATGTGATGATGAGAGCCTGAATGAGAGTTTTAGCCTGCATTGATAGGGAAGGTTTGTATCTTAGAGATTTTATGCAGAAAGTGTCTGCAAGATTTAGTCTGGATGTGAGGACCTAGAGAGAGGTCCAAGTCAAATATGATGCCCTGGTTGGAATCCAATAATGAGTAGGAAAAGAAATTGAGAACGAGAATTTAACTCAGTATTACATTATGCACCTTTTCTGTATGGTATCATTAGGTCACATTGGTTAGAAATGATCAGAGCAACAGTTCTGAAATTTAGCAATGTGCCTCGTGTAACCAAAAACCTGCTAATTCCTGCAAATACTCATTTCACATAACTGGCATGATGAAAAAATGTTTGCAGCCAAACTCTTGAGAATACTGTAGTTTCTAAAACCCTGATACACAATGACTTGTGCATGTGAGTACTTCCATTGGCTTCAATGAGACTAAACTCGTGGTTAAAGCTAAATATGTAATTCAAAGCTTGGCTGGATTGGGACTTAATGCCTCTAATTCTCTTCTCATTTCAACTGTATAACTATCATTAACATTAATGAGAATTATGCAGGTGCATCAATAATCTAGCTATACAGCCAGTGAGTAAATAAAGTGGCAATATTATTTACATTACCCTTAAATAAAAATATTCCCTTCCTTCCAAACTGACAAAGAAAAACATTAAACTTCCCCAACTTACTCCTCCTTTCTTAAATTTACTTTTTAAAAAAAGCTTCCACTGTAAATTATCTTTTTACTCCTACTGTTATGTATTGTACAACAATAATTTTTTTTTAAAGTTTTCACCTTTCCAAGCATCCTTCCTAGGAAGTAATAGTGTCTGGCATAAGAATCTCCAACGAGCATCTGTGCAGCAGGGTTGGGGTAAAGAAGTCCTTCATTAGTGGTCTTAAAAAATCCCTGGTTAGGATTAAATCCTGATTTAAGCAGTTCATTCAGAAATTCTCTAAAAATTCCACCACCATCAATACCAGCTTCATCCAGGCCATGTGCGTTAAGTAAATGAACACGAATTCGCTTTTTCAGATCAGGTTCTGGGGGGAAAAAGTTGAGAAGAAAAGTCACATACAAGAACCTATACAAAGTTTGTTTCAGGGAAAAAAACACACACACACTACATTTAGATGTCAGTACAGATATATAAGTGTATTGTGCTGTTGCAGAAATCTATTATTGGCTTGAGTTTGAGATGGCTGCATTACTCAAAAGCGGGGAAGTAACTTATGAATAATACAGCTCATCCCAAATGAATCCTACAAAGACTTCATACCAAACCACCTGGCCACATATGCTGTTTATAAAACTTATTTTACAGAAAAACTATTGTACACAAGTTTTATAGAGTAACAGTGGTACCATTTTGGGTGTCTCTCCACCTGTCAACCGAGTCTCCTTTTGCATAATAAATTCAACTATATGGGCCTCAAAGGCAGGGAGAAATTATAGCAACCTCCATGAATTTTTTTAAATAGCTACTCTTTACAGAATAACGTTGGAAATTTAAGACCCAATATCTTCCAATTTAGCAGGTTTAGAAACAAATGCTGTGTATCCCACTAGAAAATAGGACTGTCCAGCTCCTCCAAGAGATAAAACATTTTTAGTCCAGATGCATGGTTCATGAAATACTGGATCTTAAATCTGTCACTAGTTCAGGGCTGAATATTATCCGTCCTGCACCTTAGATCTTAGTCAGGGTTTTTTTTGTTATTTTTTTTAATTAAAATGGAAGGCTGCTGTTTGAAAGCTGCTCAGAGATTTGGAATATCAGCAGTCATCTCAGTGAGATGATTTATGAGACCAAGTCCAGTTGACAAAGTGAAAAAATATCACATACTGTACACACACACACACCCCTACCTGACAGGTGTGGTGTGTGAGTGACACTGATCATGCCCCTTCAAACCTCCTTATCTGTACTCTTCAATACTCTTCACATTAAGTTCCTAATCCTGCTATTTGTTGCAGGTGGATAGACTGCTGTGCCCATATACAGCCCCAGTGAAGTCTTCACAGGACAAAATTGGGGCCTAAACCACCTCTCTTACTAGGAACACTTGACAGCCAGTTGTAAAGAGATAGATTTTTTTTCTTTCCTTTTTTAAAAGTCTGCCTGAAAGTTTTCTTTCTTCCAAAATTATTCCTACCCAAAGCAGAGGATGTGCATTATTCAGTCCAGGACCAACACAGGTGTAAGGTTTGAAATTTCATAACATATAATGGTTGGAAACAGGAGATTTATTCCATTGCACTGGGTAGAGTTCTAATAGGATACATAACACTTGCTCCTAGGCCTGTCTAGATTATAGACCTTAAAAGTATAGGATTAACTAGGTATGTGTCAGAAGGATTTCTTACATTTCATTAGCTGTAATGAACTGTGGAAAGTTGGACTCAGGGTATTTAGGGAGCCAGGCTTTACAAGGGAGGGTATGAAATATAGTACCCATTATTTTTTCCTCTCTAAAACATTTCAGAAATCATATTTCTATAAAACGTGTAGCGTATATATGAAGCACAATCAAGCGGGAAGAAGGATATAAACTTTTTCATCAGCACTTGTTTGAGCCGACTCATGTCATTCTGTTGTTGATCAATGTGACCAATACCAAACAAATGCTGATAAAGCTTTATTCCATTGCAATACGTACTGTATATAGCACATCATATATATATCAAACATGGGATAAATTGCAGTATCTTGTAATAAACGCCAGCTTTACATGCATTCTGCCCAAAAGTCCATCTCACTGGAACTACTGTTAACATTCCAGTTCTCTGAGCAACTTCACTCCAGCTACTTAACAAAAAAACAAAACAAAAAAATCCACTAGTCAGAAAAGTGTTTTCTGCTTTCTCCCACTACAGAAGGCCCTCTTCCACAAAGTCATATTGGCCTGAGACATAGAATGGGCAGTGTTCAGCTTGGTACCAATGACAGCTGTAAGGTCCAATACCTTATGACGATTCAGAGATAGAAAAGGGTGGAGGAGAAAAAATAGTCCCAGTAAAACTTTCAGAAACTCAAACAATTCTAAAATAATTTTTCCACAACATATATGATGACATCTACAGTATACGTGTAGGTGTGGTATGGGGTCAGGATTTTATCAACACTTGTTTGATGTGGCCTGCATTATTCATGACTTTGCCACTCATGATCTTGAGGTAGTCCTACTAATACATATAAGGGGACTTGTCTCCAAAATCTCAAATCCATTTCACTCCTATTTTTTTAAATGATCTAGACTGAGTAAGGTACCACTGAAGCATTACTTTATAATGATTCTCTTTTACTTGAGTGCATATGGAAAAACTGGCTGCCTTCTTCCAAAATCAATGCCCATTGCTCTTTTGTGATCTCTTTTTTTATTGATTACTCCTAAACCTCATCTATGTGCACTCAATCTTCCAGGTCCATTGTAATCAATTCAGTCTATGACCCTGTAACTATCCCTGTTACAGTTTCTAGGAATTTCTTCTTTTCTATACTGCTACACTATATCTGAACCACACCGAATCTAACTAGAACTATTCCATGCAACTAGACAGACTCAAAAATAAACAATGAAAAAAAATATATAAATAAAATGTTTATCACCCACTATAGCTGCTGTTGATTAAACCAGATTCCACATGTACAGCGTTTTCGACTGAAACTGAACAATATTTAAATATATAGAGAGAGAGAGCACATTAAAAACATTTTCCTCCTCCTATTGCGAAAGGGGAAGGGAATGTGAGGTAGGGGGTGGAAAATAGTCTATAATAAGCATGTAAACAATTATTCTGTGTTTGGAATGTATCCATATCTGGCATGGAGGGGTCACCTCTAGGGGGTCAAAGGATAGTTCAAACTCCATGCTCATTCTGTGTCTTCAATGATATTACCAACAAGTGTGTCAATTGATAATACACGTGACAATAGTTTGGGGATAGTAACCCTTGTCCATCTGGAAATGGATGAGACCACCTATTTCATAAAGGTCAAACAGCCATCATCAGTAACCGCATCTGGTCACTTCTGATGTAGTAATCTGAGCTTGTAAATTAGAGGTGAAAAATTTCATACCATTACTAGAACCCCTTCAGTGTAAATGGCTTTTAGTCTCGTTTGACTCATACACAGTGATCTTTAAAATGAAAACAGGTTATACATGTATTGAAGGGAAAGCAACAATAATATGAAGACTTACTTAGCCCTTTTATCCACAGAATTCAAACACTTTTTTAAAAAGTACATAAAGTAAGAGTGGAGCAAAGAGTGGGAAAAAAAGTCTGCAAATATTAGTTCAGATTCAAAAATAAAGTTTGGTTTGACTCTGTTCTTGAACCTTCTTGTTTGCATTCTGTGACCATAGGAGAACTGAAGCTTTAACAGAGTGAATTCTTGCAAAAAGCTACTTGAAGCTTGAATAAACAAGTACCTGCTGAAAGCAAATTTTAAATTGTTTGTAAAAATTCACAATTCATGCTATGTTGATTAGTTACATAAGCTACCTAGTCAGAAATAGCATTGTGACTTATGTAATAATCAACCCAGCGTGAATTGTGAATATTCATAACAGACTGTCTGAACAATTTGCAGACCAAGATTTATTTGCCGAAAAAAATTACAATTTTGAATAATGAAAAAACATTTGAAAATTTCATATTTTGTTTGCTTTCTTTTCCTGTTTGTAAAGTTCAATAATTTTTTAACCAACTACTCTCAGAACTCTAGTATCATCGCCATTTTTGCAAAGGCACACTGAAGTTACGTGACTTGCAGAAGGTCACATGCCTCTTGAGTATATGACAGCCATGGACAGAATTCAGGTCTCAACTACCAGTCCTGTGACTTATCCATTTTTAACCACCACCACACCAAAATTAATAAATGCACACAAAAATATACAAGATAATTCGCCTTCTGTTCCTACAGCAAATACAATCAACAATTGGAGCACACATCAGATAATGCAGGAGTGCTTGTCGTATGTTGCCATATTGTACACCTCTTCTTAAAAACAGAGAGGATACACTACAGACCCAACCTTCAATACCACATTTTCCCTGAAGCAACTATAAATATCTAGTTACAGGAAAGAGTAACATTAGGACTATATTAAGGCAACCAACTGAAAACAGTAATTTAATAAAATACAGTATATTTCTCTTTCCTTTTAAGCATGAAAAAGATCTACCAAACAAGTCAGTGTTTAAGGAGATTAATTTAGTAGCTTTGAAGTTATAAAAGTTTAAATCTAGCAAGGCAGATCTGATTCCCCCCCCCCCCCCCCGATTACTTCAAATTTAGTAGAGTTTAAAACATTATGGGGTTGTGAAGCACTTTAGCTTTGCGTCTCTCTCACTTGTAGGTGCCAGAGATCTCAGAGTTCGGGATACCTTGACAGTCAGAGCTAACAGGTCAAAAGGATAGTTTTGTGTCATGGGATAGAATGCTGGGAGATTTAAGTTTTACTAATGGCTCGAACACATACCCTTTCTATCCCAATTTCTCCATCTGTAAAATGATGACACCACCTCACTATTTCACAGGGGGAATCATGTAGCTTAATTCAATACTTGATGTGCTTCCAGACCTTCAGATGGAAGATGACACATCAGAGCCAAGTAAAAAATTTTGTATTATAAAAATGCTTCAGCATTAATAATCTTAATTAATTAATTAATCTTCATAATAAAGATTCTCTAAGTTAAAGAGAAGTCAAAGAAAACAGTTTCACTAGTTTACATTAAGTTAAAAAAAATTTGTTTGGTTTTTTAGACCAATGTGGGTAGGTTATAATAGCTAGCATTCAGTATCAGAATCAATGCACCGCATCTCAAACTTGGAAAAGTCAAACTCTGGACTTTTCAACTAGGAACAATCAAACTACTGAAGTGATTTTCCTCAAACTTTGATTGTTTTATAGAACCTACAGATACAATTTAAACCACATTTGAAGACTCTATGCAATGCATCTGAACTTCATATACATTTATATAAGAAATTCCAATACATACTATTATTATTAATACAGTGTCAAACCTCTGGCCCAGGAGGCACTCGTAGCCCTCAAGGGCTACTGAGTTAAGAAGAAAACATGTATTTGATTGTGAATGGAAAATGTGTTCCATGCAGTGTGCCTTGAACTTGTAAATTTAAATATTTGAATTAATCCCATCACTATGAGAAAGAGATAGAGGGTAACACTCCACAACTGCCTCCCCTGCCTCTTCGGTAACACTCCTCTTGTGAACTGGGAACATTCTGAGCAGTTGTCCCATCCCTGCTGCAATTACTCAGCAATTCCCCTGCTGGCCACCTGCTGCACTACAGGAGAAGGAAGAGAGTAGCTCAGAGTGCTCACTGCCTACTTACCTGCCAGGCTGTAGGAGCCCAAGCAAAAACAGTATAAGATGTTAACTGGCTCTGTCTGAGCCTAGAGAAGAGTCTAGCAAAGAACACCTCCTGTCCCACATAGCCACCAAGGGTAACACAAGAGAGGTGTAAAGCAGAAGCTGAAAACCAACAACCAGTTATGGCTCCCTGACTTTTTATTCTTGGGGACTACTCCAACTTGCACCAGCAGGCAATAGTCCCTTAGGGTCCTTACAGTAGCTGAGGACTGCCAGAGCACATGATATCCCAGCCACGCCCCTCTATGCCTCTTACATCAGTGGATGTGGGAAACGAGGTACAGCAGCAAGCTATGCCAGTTCTATACTAATTGAGGATTCCTCCAAGCCAAAGAAAATCCCCAGCAAGGAACTCATGAGGTAGTGGGGTGAAGCTGAAGCTGGTTCTTTTGCAGTGCTTTGGAAAGATATTAATAGAATCATATAAAAGTATGCCTACAAGGGACCTTGAGAAGTGATCTAGTTCAGCCCCCCTGCATTGATGCTGGAACAAGTATATCTGGACCATCCCTGACAGATGTTTGTCCAACCTGTTCTTAAAAACATCCAATGACAGATTCCACAACTTCCCTTGGAAGCCTATTCCAGAACTTAACTATCCTTATAGATAGAAAGTTTTTCCTAATATCTAACTTAAACCTCTTTTGCTGTAGATTAAGCCCATTCCTTCTTCAGTGACATGGAGAACAATTGATCACTGAACCCCCTTTGCTCCCCTTTTTAAAGACAGGTACTATGTTTGCTCTTCTCTAGTTCTCTGGGACCTCATCTATCCTCCAGGTAATCGCTAATGGTTCCAAGATTACTTCAGCTAATTCCTTAAGTACCATGGCACAAATGTCATCAAATCCTACTGACCTGAGTACATATAACTTATCTAAATATTCTTTCCCTATTCTGAGTTCCTTCCCCCTTTTTGTTAATATTAATTGTGCTTATCATCTTGTCACAATTAACCTTTTTTAAATGAAGAGTGAAGCAAAACATGCATTAACCACCTCAGCTCTCCTTTCCCCGTGAGCAGTGGACCTATACTTTACTTCATTTTTCTCTTGGTCCTAATGTATTTATAGAATCTCTTCTTATTGACTTATGTCCCTTGCTCAGGATTACTCATTTTGTGCCTTAAACTTTCTTCTTATATGCCAAAACTCCATATGTTTGGTGACGGCTTTCCACAAGTTAGGCCTCGTCTACTGTGGATTTTTAGTCACTGTTGCAACTACACAGGTGCACACCCCTATTATAGACATTATTTACACCAACATAGCAGGAACCAGTTCACCTTAGCCCCACTCCCTTATAAGTCACACTATACCCAAGTAAGCTGTGTCTATGCTAGAGGTTTGAAACGGTTAGCTAAAACTCATTGCAGACAAACAGCAAGGGTGAAAGCACAAAACAGGTGGTCAGAGAAACAGTCTTGTAAGGATGGAGATGGCACACAATGAATATTTAGTTTGAATGGGCTGAAGGCAAGAGATGTATTTGTCAAGGAGGTCAGAGAGGAGGAGGTAGCAATAATCAAGATGACAAACTTGAATGAGGATTTCATATGTGTGCGTGGACAGAGAGAACCTGGATTCTGGGGATGTTTGGTACTTCAGGGATAAGACGCTTCTTTTTTTAAAAAACCCAAACCTTCCAGTCGGGTAAAAGCAAATATATAATTATATGGTGAGATTTATACAACCAATCAATGTTATTTTTAGAATATTCTAGAACTTAAATGCAAACATACCATTTTCAGGGGAAAGTTTGTCATAAGCATCTTCATAAATATAATTTCTTCGGATAGTGACATTAATTCCATCCAGAAATGGACCATCTCCTTGAACTTCCTGTTTATCTGCATAGATCAGTCTTTGAAAGATCTGGTAAAAAGAGTAGAAAAAGAAATCAAATAATCATACTGAAATCTGCATTTTCAGTAAAGAGTGGTTACCACCTTATTAGTAACTATTGTTCTGCAACAGTTGCTTCTGTGCATTTGCAGGTATGAGATTCGGTGCCTCTAGTGGCCATTTATGGAACTGCATAACAAAGCTGTACCCGCTATGGGTGGGGGAAGAGCACTCTGGAGCTAAGACAACATAATGAGTTCCATCTGCCTAATGGAGTGCACCCCGCACTCCCTGACCATCTCAGTTGCTTCTGCCTAGATGTCAAAATTCTGACATACAAAGAACTCCAAGGCAGAAGGGAAAGTGGTGAGTAGTCTGAATGTACAGAGGCAACTCTCAAAAAACAAGAGTTACTAGTAAGTAACCCTTCCTTGTTCAAAGGCCTCCTCACTTATAGGAGATTAGCAAGCAGTGTCCCCAACAGAGAATGGAAGGCAAGGAGTTAGAGGCAAAAATGAACTGTAGCACCACTTTACCAAACCAAGCATCAGAGCACGATGCCAAGTCCAATTAATAACACTTAGTGAAAGTGTGACCAGAACTCAGTGTTGCTGCTTGGCAAATCTCTACAATAGGAACCTGTCTCAAACAAGCTAGAGAGTCCGTCATAGCCCTAATGGAGTGTGTTCTTAAGACAAGTGGTACCGGTTTTCTGGCTTAAGTATAACAATACTCACTACACCTCTTAATCCCGAGGGGAAAATTGTTTACTAAATGGTTCTGCCTTACACCTTTCCCCATGGCAACAATCAATGTTAGATTATTTTAAGGGCTTAGTCCTGTCCAGATAATAGCACAGAGCCCTTTTCATATCAAAGCAATATAAGATGGACTACCCTGGGTAAGCCTGGTTTCTGGAGAAGGAAACAGGGAGAGAGACATACTGCAACAGATGAAAGTCGATGCCACCTTCAGCATAAACCTGAGTTAGATCTCAAAACAACTTTGTCTTTATGTACTACTGTAAATGTTAGAAAGGCCATCAAGCTACTGAGCTTGTTAACCCTCCTAGCAGAGGTAATATCTATTAAAAATGCTGTTTTGATAGACAGGTATCTATGGAAGCTTGAGACGGGGCTCACCGGATAGAACTACCAACAGTTAAAACCCTGGTCAAATTCTTGGCCAGGAAGGTCCTTTTGTGCTGGGAAAGGCATTTACCATCTCTTAAGAAATCTGGAGACTGTAGGATGAAAGAATAAAGACCTGTCTAACAAAAAAGTAAGAGGCAGAAACAGCAGCTTAATGAACCTTCAGGGAACTATGGCTAAACCCTGTGATTTAAAATACAAGAGATATTCAAACTGCTGGTTTCAGAGTAGTAGCCATGTTAGTCTGTATCCGCAAAAAGAAAAGGAGTACTTGTGGCACTTTAGAGACTAACAAATTTATTTGAGCATAAGCTTTCGTGACCTATAGTTCACTTCATTGGATGCATCCAATGGAAAATACAGTGGGGAGATTTATATACATAGAGAACATGAAACAATGGGTGTTACCATACACACTGTAACCAGAGTGACCACTTAAGGTGAGCTATTACCAGGAGAGCGGGGGGGAGGGGAAGGGAAGGGAAAACCTTTTGTAGTGATAATCAAGGTGGGCCAATTCCAGCAGTTGACAAGAACGTCTGAGGAACAGTGGGGGGTTGGGAGAGGAATAAACATGGGGAAATCGTTTTACTTTGTGTAATGACACATCCACTCCCAGTCTTTATTCAAGCCTTAGTTAATTGTATCTAGTTTGCAAATTAATTCCAATTCAGCACTCTCTTGTTAGAGTCTGTTTTTGAAGTTTTTTTGTTGAAGAATTGACACTTTTAGGTCTGTAATCGAGTGACCAAAGAGACTGAAGTGTTCTCCGACTGGTTTTTGAATGTTATAATTCCTGACGTCTGATTTGTGTCCATTTATTCTTTTACATAGAGACCGTCCGGTTTGGCCAATGTACATGACAGAGGGGCATTGCTGGCATATGATGGCACATATCACATTGGTAGATGTGCAGGTGAACGAGCCTCTGATAGTGTGGCTGATGTGATTAGGTGTCCCCTGAATAGATATGTGAACACAGTTGGCAACGGGCTTTGTTGCAAGGATAGGTTCCTGGGTTAATGTTTTTGTTGTGTGGTGTGTGGTTGCTGGTGAGTATTTGCTTCAGGTTGGGGGGCTGTCTGTTGGCAAGGACTGGCCTGTCTCTCAAGATCTGTGAGAGTGATGGGTCGTCCTTCAGGATAGGTTGTAGATCCTTGATGATGCGTTGGAGAAGTTTTAGTTGGGGGCTGAAGGTGATGGCTAGTGGCGTTCTGTTATTTTCTTTGTTGGGCCTGTCCTGTAGTAGGTAACTTCTGGGTACTCTTCTGGTTCTGTCAATCTCTTTCTTCACTTCAGCAGGTGGGTATTGTAGCTGTAAGAACGCTTGACAGAGATCTTGTAGGTGTTTGTCTCTGTCTGAGGGGTTGGAGCAAATGCGGTTGTATCGTAGAGCTTGGCTGTAGACAATGGATTGTGTGGTCTGGATGAAAGCTGGAGGCATGTAGGTAGGCACAGCGGTCAGTAGGTTTCCGGTATAGGGTGATGTTTATGTGACCATCACTTATTAGCACCGTAGTGTCCAGGAAGTGGATCTCTTGGGTGGACTGGTCCAGGCTGAGGTTGATGGTAGGATGGAAGTTGTTGAAATCATGATGGAATTCCTCAAGGGCTTCTTTTCCATGGGTCCAGATGATGAAGGTATCATCAATGTAGCGCATGTTGAGTAGGAAGTGGATGTGTCATTACACAAAGTAAAACTATTTCCCCATGTTTACTCCCCCACTCCCACCTACTGTTTCTCACGTATTCTTGTCAACTGCTGGAAATGGCCCACCTTCATTATCACTACAAAAGGTTTTCCCCCACCCCCGCTCTCCTGCTGGTAATAGCTCACCTTACCTTATCACTCTCGTTACAGTGTGTATGGTAACACCACTGTTTCATGTTCTCTGTGTATGTAAATCTCCCCACTGTATTTTCCACTGAATGCATCCAATGAAGTGAGTTGTAGCTCACGAAAGCTTATGCTCAAATAAATTTGTTAGTCTCCAAGGTGCCACAAGTATTCCTTTTCAAACTGCTGGGTCTCCTTCGCATGATGGGGTTAACCCATTACTTTTCATCCAACACAAACCATTTAGTTCTTTCATGACTAACAGTACTGCTTGAACACTCCTACCTTTCATGGATCGTATGTGTTTGCTGACTATCCTTCACACAGATAGATGAAGCGTATTTGGTTCTTCTGGTGAAGAATCTTCCTTTATTATTTAGAGAGGAGGTGTGGGCGCAGAGAGGAAGATGAATGGATGATTCTCTGATTAGCTGGAGAAGATCTGTATATCAATGTTGCCTAAGTCACATTAGTGCTATCAGTAGGACACTGGTTCTGTCCTCTCTGATCTTCCTTATGATTCTGGGTATCAAGGGAATGGGATAGAAAACGGAGAGATGATTGCTTCAATACAGAAGGAATTAATCCAATAAAGATTTCTTGCCACTTTAAGTCCTGGTGCAGGACAGATACTTGGCATTCTGACTAGACATGAATACTTTGATTAGAGGTTGACCCCACTTGAGTAAGAATGAAGACACTCCTGACCAGTTTAGGGACCATTTGTGTTTGTTGTAAGAGTTCATGCTGAGTGCGTCTGCATGTACATACTCCTTTTCTCCTGCTAGTGGGTGAATGTGCTGGTGTGCTGCTAATGGGTGAATGTGATGATGAATACATCAGAGGCACAGCTTCCTTGCCTCCATAGATGAAGTTAAGAATGTGCTCCCCATTTGTTGATGCACTACATGGTCGTGGTATTGTCTGTGAGCACTTGTACTACGCGATGTATGGACAGACACAACGCCTTTAGAACCCATCTTACAGACCTGCTCTTCAACACACTGATGTAGAATCTGGATTCCCAGGTGTTCAAGTGGCCATGTGCACCATAAACCAGAGTGCAGGCATCTGTGGTGACTGTAACAGTAGGGGATGGAGGAGTGAATTTTCTCTGATCTACCATCAATGAAGTTGTTGAAGCACCTGCAGGGACAAGATCAGCTTCCTTTTCAGACTGCGTACATTGGATCATCCAAGTTTAGTATTAATACTGGTACGAAGCAAGGCTGTGTCTTAGCCTTTGGCTTTGGCATTTTCTTCTCTATTCTTCTTAAGTACCCCTTTGGAAACGATCCATCTGGCGTACTTGTTGAATCAAGCATGGAAGGCAGCTTGTTTAACATCAGACAATTCCAGAGCAGAAGGCATGTCATCCAGCTTACTATTCAGGATCTGCTTTTCACAGGTGACACTGCATTCATCTCTAATTCACCTGATGAACTGCTGGTCATGGTGAACAAGTTTTCTGATGCATGCTCCCAATTTGGCACAATAATCAGTATTAAAAAAAACACCTGTCATGTCACAAGGTACCAACATTCCACCTAAAATCTTTGTCAATAATGAAGCTCTGGACAATGTGGATCACTTCTGCTATTTTGGCTCAATTCTTCCCAGCTCACTGAACCTTGATAGGGAATTCGATATGAGAATCGGCAAAGCTTCTGTTACCTTTGGAAAATTTAACCTCATGTGTTTGGAACAACAAGTTGCTAACCCTGAATACAAATGTGTGTCTGTTTGTTTATCAGGCTTGTGTCCTTAGTACCCTCTTTTATGTCTGTGAAAGTTCGGTTACCTACTCTAAGCAGGAGCGGAGACTGAACAGTTTCCGCTTCCGCTGTCTCAGAAAAATCCTTAGAGTTTCTTGGGACCAATGGATCACTGATAACAAGACCCTTGAGAGAACTGAACTACAGTCTATGCTGGACATTGACTGGCTTTGCTGGTTAGGACACGTGGAGTGCATGCCTCAATATCGTCTGCCAAAAGCTGTGCTTTATGGCCAACCTAAGAACTGTCTACAACGCAGAGGAAGGAGAAACCTCTGATACAGCGACAAGGTCAAGCAAGGTCTCTAGAAATTCAGCATTCCCACTGACAATTGGGAAAATCCTGCCAATAATTTTTCAGTTTGGAGAAGCCGTGTTAAGACTGGTGCAGTCACTTCAAAGAACCATCAGAGCATCCAGGCTGAGGCCCTCAGGTGAGGAAGGAAGCAGAGTACTTCAACTTCCATCTAATGAGTGGACCTGTAGCCAGATGGGAAGCTTTCCCACTTGCGCATTGGGCTCTTTTCCCATACCACTACTAAGCACCACTGACAGACAGACTTTGTCGCTTCTTCTTTCATCTGTCAAGATGTTGGATGGCCATGTATTAGATGTGTGATAAGACACTATCTAGTGTTGATGGTGAAGACAGAGAAAGCAAAATGTCCTTTCCTGGACTGAGTAAACCCAGGAGACTAGAAAAGCAAATGTCTTTTTTCTGTGCTTCCATGATATTGAAAAGGGGCTTAGACTGTCTGAAATTCCAGTCTGTAACTGAAGGGTATTAGCCATCCTCCCCATCAACTCCTGAAATAATTTCTGGTCATCAGGAGGAGAGATGGACGAAGCCCCCATTTCATCTTCAAGTAATGTATGTTTCCTTTACTTCAAATAAAGTAATCTTTCCTCTATGGGAAATTGCTCCATTTCCTCTGGGCGTCTCCTCCCCGTTGTCAATCTTCTTGAGGAGGCAATAGTGCCAGTCGTATCTGTGCCAAATGAAACATGGGTGTCCTTGAAGGTAGCGGTGCCTGAGGTGAGTCAGCAGTCAGGAAAACTCTCAAGCCTTGACTGAGCTGCTTCAGTGCCGGGAGCGGCATTGGTGTCTACATTCTCATTAGTGTTGAAGTTAGGGCCATGCTAGTTTTGGTGGCATTGAGCAAAAAACTTTCACTGGCTCCTGAATGTGGGGCCACATTAATAATTGAAGAGGTCCCTTCATAAGACCTTTTCATGCATATGGAGTTTTTGGAGAGGGAAGGCAGCTGGGTTTTCTGGAGCAAAGAGGAGGAGTAGCATATTCAATTCCAAGGAAATCCCATGCTCCTGAAGGATGTTTTGGATCAATACTGGCATTGAATATTGAAGTGCAGAGTCAAAACGCAGAGGTGTAGCCAAAAGCTTTGATAAACAAACCTCAGCCATGAGAGAGGAAAGTCAATGGTGTTAGAGGCATGCATGCCAGTGAGGTGTCCAGGTCACTCAGCACTGAAGCATCAAGCTGAGGAGGAATATATATTCGAGACAGTGTCGAGACTGGTAAAGCGTCTCCAAACACTGTATGAATCACAGAGGAGAATGAAAACAATGCCTCCCCCTTTGTTCTTCTCCTTGGACCCCTTCTGCAGATCAGACTACTTCTTCTTTTCCTTTCTCTTCCCCAAAACAGGGGCATTAAGGTATCTGTAAGCATGACTCTCTCTCTCGTGATGTCAAACTTTGCCAACTCTAAGGGCACTGAGGGAGTCTTTAGTGTCATCGCAGACTGAGGTGATGGAGCAGTCTGTTTTGACAAGAGCCTGCAGTCCTGGATAGTGCTGGGCCAGAGGGTCAGTTCCAGTAAGTGTTTACCTCAGGGAAGTCAACGTCAGCCTCAACAAAGAGGGCTGCACAGAGGTCTCTTTATAGTAGGTCTCAGCAAACAGGCGCACCTTGAAACTCCTGAAGGAGCACTCCTGAAGGAGCAGGATGGTCTGGCTAATGGCTCAAAGAAACCTAGTGAGCCTGCAGTCTTAGTTGTCTGTCCTTCCTCAACCAAGGAGTAAAGGCATGGCAAATTGGGTACTGGCAGACTCGGTGAGCCTTTCCCAGGAACACTAGGCACCAAACATGTGCATCTGTCTCTGGAAAGATTGCCAAGCAGTATGCACAACTTTTGAATCGGTCTGGACCCAACAACCTCGGGATAAACCAAGGCAAGTAGCCTCCACTACCCTAACTATACCATGCATAACTCTAACTAATTAATTATAGAAGAGAGATTAGGCTAATTAGCTCACAGACACAAGAAGTAGTTCCATTTCGCTTTCAGCAGCGTTAGAGAAGAAACTGGTAGTATTAGATAGGAGTAATACTCCCTTATATGGACAGAGCTGATCATCTAAATGAGAGAGCATTCTGGCACCCTTAGGAGACGTGGCTTTGTTACACAGTCACACAGAACAACACTAAAGGAGCTAATCCCATAAGTGGAAATGCACAGAGGCCCCTGAAGAACATCAAACAAACTGGGACTGAATTAAAGTCCTAGCTGTACAGATTGTATTATGTTATGATGAAATACTGAAAGCCACTGAACAATAATCTCCAGGGATATAATCAGACTAGGATGTTGAATGGTTTGGAAAAAATAGCTATCAGAACTTGCATTATCACATCACCATGCTATATGAATATGTTTTAAATAAATTTTTATTCTTTACTGTTTCCAATATCTGATACAAGCCTAAAAATACACATTATTTTTCTACCAAATTTGTCATTGTCCTTTCAGTAAACATTGATTTATTTCCCCCATGAAACTATTTTTCATTTTCTTGATGGTGCTGGTGCACAATGATTCCAACACAATTCTGGGAATAGTCGGTTAATTAACTTATGCTGTAGAGCCAACAGAAGCAGCTCAGAAATTGTTTCTAGGGGTAACATCACAATGGTAGCATTAAAACAAAATCTTGTGGGATTTGAAAAAACTTGGCCCTCAAAATTACATACTTAAGATCCAGAATGCATTCAAAACCAAATTATAAACAATATATGGAATTGAAAGTCACATTTTTCCTATACAGTAATTAAGTGTTCCTTTAAGTTCAACTATCACTGAATGCAGAAACTTAACTTCTGGGCATTATTTCCACAAAATGACTCTCACTTATATTGTACTGGCTTAATGAATACACTGTATCTGAGAATCTAGGATCTTGCAATAAGATCCAGGTAGATGTACTGTGCCTCTACTTGGAGCTCCACTAACTGCAATGGGGTTTCATAGATATTAAGGTCAGAAGGGACCATTATGATCATCTAGTCTGACCTCCTGCACAACGCAGGCCACAGAATCTCACCCACCCACTCCTGCGAAAAACCTTTTACCTGTGTCTGAGCTATTGAAGTCCTCAAATCGTGGTTTAAAGACTTCAAGGAGCAGAGAATCCTCCAGCAAGTGACCCATGCCCCATACTACAGAGGAAGGCGAAAAACCTCCAGGGCCTCTTCCAATCTGCCCTGGAGGAAAATTTCTTCCCGACCCCAAATATGGCGATCAGCTAAACCCTGAGCATAGGGTTCAGCGTTGGTGTAGAGGTCCACCCACGTAGATCCAATTGCAGAATCTAGGCCTATGCTTGCTTATTATACAGCGTTACCATTTCTCAAGTGATGTTAACATAGTCTACCCTTCTAAGTAAGGAAAAACTATTCTAAAACATTGTAAAAAGGGAAAATAAATTGCAAGAAGACATAACAGTAAATCTTGCCAGGCATCTTCTGCATTGTAGTGGCCATGCAAATACTAGGGACAAACAGGAACATCACGGCCTGATTCTCCACTGGATAGGATGATCTGAGGCCTGATACCCCACATAGTTGAACCCACTGTATTACGTTTACTGTAAAATCCTCAAAATACACAAATTAAAAAAATTAAATACCTTTACTCTTTCCTCAAAAGGAACTACAAAAGGTAGCTCCGTCAGAATTGCAAGTTGTCGTTCTTCAGACACAGAAAGAGGTGCTGGCTCCAAACCCACTTAAAAAATATGAACAAAGAGTTTATCAATTTTGGTAAAAAACTGCTTTTCTAATAGTGTTTATCTTGTAAAAATCAATTCATAAGTTGCATTCAATCAAAAAACTACACACATGAAGACAACTGGTTTAGTGCAAGCGAAGTAGCCAGCTTCTTATGAGCTGAGCCTTACCTTCCTAAAATATTACAGTTTCTACCGGTAAGTGAAAATTGAGCAATTAAAACTTACTGCAGAGAAGATATATATAGAAATGATATGCTATTGTGTTTTTTAATCTCCTTTAGAAAAATCATGTTATTTTCTGCTTTCTTAAATGTTGTTTAATACAATAGAAAAATAAAATTTTAAATATTAGAAACTTATCAGCTAATTAAGGGAAGGTTGTAATTATTATTTGCATTAAGGCAGCGCCCAAAGGCCCTATCACACTGATCACAGGGCTCTATTTCCCACAATAATTTGGTATACTTAGCTTTCAACCATGGACTCTGTTTTTGTCCAGCACACCAATTTTGGCGTGACATTCTAGTGCCTCAGCCAAAACCCAACTAAGTCAACTAATTTATTTCAATAAACTTGGAAAGTGCAAAAAAAGACATTTGTCCTGTGATCAAATTAAATTTTAGTCCCTATGGAAAGTTGAAGGGAACAGCAGAAAGCTACATTAGCTGCTTGAGTGAGCAGCAAGGAGAAAATAGCCAAAGAGCATAAGGAGTTAAAGGAAAAGGCTCCCACTCCAAGATAGTCTCAAACCATGGTGCAACTCTTTTGGAACATTCTAGATGTATCCCATAAGGAGGAATTTAAGAAATAGTTCCTATTTGGGTTTTGGATACTTAAAGTATATCATCTTAATCTAATTTAATAGAAAGAAAATTTAGTTAGCTGGGCACATGCCTCATATTACAGCAAACAAATTCAAGTGCAGCATGAGACAGGAAGCCAGCACAAGATGCTCCAGGCTTTATTTACCTCCTTGATGGTGTAGAGGGAGGTTCATCAAGCTACAGACTGAATACCAGATAATAAAGCCCCAGACATTTTCACTTTCTTGCTTATCATCAGAACCAGAAAAAAGCTGCTTCACAGGCAAGGCCAGGCTGTCTGCAGACAAGGTAGGGGCGGGGGGGAAAGCTGAAGTAAATAGTACATGTAACTAATGGGGCCAAGGAGATTACACTGGCAGTTGCAATCCTTCCTTTGGCATCTGCTTATGGGGTGGTGATGCTTGGCTGCCCTTCTGCAGCTGGGCACCACATCAATGATCATTATCAAAGGGTGCTGTACTTTAAATTCCCCAAATCATTTCTAAGCAGAGTTATTTTAGGTACTGATTTAGTGTGACATGACCCCACATATTCGTATACTTGATGAATATTCGCTTTTGGCAAGTCTCAGCATTGCAAGCCCTTGGAATTTTTGATAAAATGCTTCCTTGAGGTTACTTAGTTTCTCAGTAAACATTTTTAATTAAAGTCATTGTATGCTGCCTCTTAAGCTAAGGGTTAAAAGCATTTTAAACAGAAAGTGCATGTACAGCAAAGGTAAACCACTACCCAACTTCGACAGTTCAATTACTCTGGTCAATTAGTCAATTTTATCTGCATTTCTCCATCAAGGTTTCCATCTTTAAAAAGAAATATTGGATGGAGTCATCAATACACAGTGCATTTATAACCCAAGAGTCTGCCATTTAAGTAAATGAAAAAGAACAAATAAACACTGCCATACGTGATTCAGCAGTACTTTCACACTAATTGACTTAATCCCATATGGAGTCAAGTGGGATTAAACAGATCATACGTATATTGTTATATGCTTGTTTTCACACAGTCACGCTGATCCTACCTTTCTTCTTGTCAGTGAATTTTGTGGTCATGAAGGGTGCCAGACTGACAACCTGGGAGGCTGAAGCACTTTATTTAGCTAAAAACGGACGACAGCACAGGCAACTGCAGCATGGGTTTCCTCACACAAATGTGCTTTATCCTAGACCTGGACAGGTCACTTGCAAAGGGGAGGGGGTAGTCCACATCATCCTGATATTCAGTCTGTCTCAAACAGGCAGCTATAAATTCTCTCGGCAATGTGGACGAACGTGGTGGTGGTGGATGGAGGGTCACAAGCAAAGTTACCAATGGCATCGCAAACACTGTATAAAGCTAGCAACAACGACTCATGGTACAATATTGTCTTGGTCATTTCTATCAGAGCTTAGCCTAAGTTTTGCATTTTGTATTTTCTGATAGTTATTTAGTGGAGTTAAGATGCGAAAGCATATTAATTGTGTCTTGAAACTCTGTTTTGCTGAAAGCAATATTGACGCTTCTGGTCACAAGTGCTTTGGAAAAAAACTGACTCAGACCAAGCTGGAGCTTCTGGAACAGGATGTGCCAGTTTACAGACCTGAACTTCCTGTACTGAGAGTTGACTCCCAGGAGACAGTGCTTGCTTTGGCACAAAAAGCGCTCTAACTGTGCTGAAAGAACCACTACCTTCTGGCGGAGAATGAGAGCAATGCTTCTAACGCAATACTGTCGGCTTTAATGTCAGACTTACTCCTTCCGTCTACACACACATTACACTGACCCAGGGTCCCAAGACGCTCTAGGGCTGCAGGACCTGAGCTCGGGTCAAACCTTGACCCAGGGTTTCAGCATTATTGCTTTGCAGCGTAGACTGAGCCCCTCACGACTTGGATCCTGGGAGTCCTCCAAAAAGCATCCTATAATCCCATGGGCCAACTTCTTTTTTCCTCTCTATCCCAAGCATCTTGAATCTACTCTGCTGAAAACAGAACCACCCTCCTTGGTGTACTGCTGCAGCTCAGTGAGTCAGCACTTAACACTTCCATTTTCTTCTGATAACCAAACATACCATCAGAGAGTCCTCTGTGTTTGTAATGGAGACTGACCATAAGAAGCCTTTTGGAAAGTGGGCATGGGAACACAGCCTGATTTTGGTAAATCTGTGGTGCAAAGCCAGCAAAGCTGTGGAGTTTAGAAAGACTACCAGGAATGACCACACATACTAGCACATAACAAAAAAACTGGCAGCTGCCTAGTGTAGGGAACAGATTAAGGAGCTCTAGAACAAGTACCAGAAAACCAGAGACCAAAACCGCACCTCAGGCAACTTGCTAAAACCATGCCCATTTAATGAGGAGTTTGACCAGGTACTGGACACTGCACCAAGCACAGAGCCAACGGTGGTGCATGATGACCAGGATGGTACCCTGCTGGCCCCTAAATCCAACATGGAGACTGATGGGAGCCAGCAGCAGGCACCAATTGGGGACCATGAAGTCACTCTGTTGCTGAAACTGGTCCCAGAGCAGGCTTTGGAACATGAGCAGCAGCAGCACATTCTGGGTCCACGCTTGGAGGAGTGGTTTGATGCACCCCTTGAGGAACAGTCTGCTGCTGGGCCTGCAACAGACCAGAATGGACAGAAGGCACCCCTGAGCCCGGTAAGTTTCTGACTCCATTTTAATGTTTATTAGTGCAGTAATGGGAGGGATTTCTGTTCTACGAACCAAAAAGTTATGAGAAGCCTCAGTTAGCAGCATGCGTCAGCTAATGGCAGATTGTATACCAGTACCTTGGGGGTCCCCCTTCTCTCCCAGATGCAGTTCAAAATGGCGACCAGGAAATGCAAAGAGTAAACACCTTTAAAGTGAACTTTTACTGGAAAGACACAGATTTTTGCTAAGGCCGTTCCTGTTTCTTAAAAATAACTTAACATTGCCATGTGTACAAGTATGTCACTCTGTAAACATTCAGCAGTCTAACAAGCTGCCTTGGAACAATGAACTGTATGGGGGTGGGGTGTGTAGAAATGTGTTCCATTCCCAAATCTAGTCCATTTCAGTTAGAGGAAGTCCATGAAGTCCACAGGGACAAAATCATTTGTCCCAAATAAAACTGTGGTTTGAAATTTTGTCCAGAAATGTGCTGGGGTGGCAGGGTGGCAGGGAGGAGGAAGGCTGTGGAGTTCTGCCTGTTTGCATGCTGTCATAGCAGGCTAAGCCATTTGGAAGCTAACACAGCATCCTGTTCATTCCCTCATGAATTCTGAGCCAATCCTGGGTACTGATGGCTGCAAACTTCTCCTGTAGCAGAACTCCAGATAGGTAGTCATGTTTTGGGGAATGGTGCATTTTCCAAGGCCACCTCGGTAGCTGACCAGCCCACTCCACTCACAGATATGCTGTTCAGTCACTATATATTTGAATACTTCTGTTACATAAACTGCAAGTTTCGCACTAGCAGCTTGGAGTAACATCTCCCTTTGCCAGTTGGGCACCACAATAACTTATGTCCTCCAAAATGCGAAAGGCCTGAAATGATAGAAAAAGCTTTTGTAGCAAAGCCACTGATGGCAGCATTCCCTCCCCAATCCAAGTAGTTTTTCAATTTTCTAAAATCAAAAAAGCAGCTTTGCATTTTTAACTTATCATGCCTGAAATTCTTTTGCTGACATTAACCAAGCTGTGTCCAGGGAGCTTTTGTGGTCTGAAGCATCCCTCTCACAATATATTGAAGTTCAGTTTGTAAAAATATCATTTTATGGCCTTGAAATTCCACAAGGCTTTTTCCTGTGCTCCTGCAAGTGAGCCATTTGAGACAATAACCCTCTGTTTCTTGTCCTGTTCCAGGCCCCTTGACCTCTACTGGCTGCAGTACCTCCACATTCATGGACTGTTCAAAAAAAAAAACCCAAAAACCACTGGTTACTAACCTTCTGTAACTGTTGTTCTTCAAGATGTGTTGTATGTGTCCATTCCAATGAAGGTGTGTGTGTGCCCCAAGCACAGTCACTGGAAATTATTCCCTCAATGGTATCCGTCAGTTCGGCTCTGGAGCCCTCTGGTGCTGCGCACTCATAGTGCCAGTATAAAGGGACCGGTCGACCCCAGGCACCCTCAGTTCCTTCTTTCTGGCCAACTCCAATAGGCGGGGTAGGAGGGCAGTTCTTGGACAGTTAAAGGTTAGTAACCATTTTTTCCTCTTTGAGTGATTGCACATGTCCATTCCAATGTAAGTGACTCTCAAGTTGCTGAATAGGTGGTGGGCTCAGAGTTCACAGACATGCTGACTGCAACACAGCTCAACCAAATCTGACATCATCCTTGGCCTGTTGGGTGATGCATAACGAGAAGAGAATGTATGCACTGCAGCTTTGCAAATGTCCTGAATAGGAACCTGTGCCAGAAATGACAGATTTCAGAGTAGCAGAGTAGCAGCCGTGTTAGTCAAAAAGCTTATGCTCAAATAAATTTGTTAGTCTCTAAGGTGCCACAAGTACTCTTTTTCTTTTTGTGCCAGAAATGCTGCTGAGAATGCCTGTGCCCCTGTGGAGTGAGCAGTTAGGATAGGTGGGAGTGGAACACCCACTAGTTCGTAACATGTGTGGATACATGATATGATCCAAGAGGAAATTCTCTGAGCAGACACGGGAAGACCTTTCATCCTGTCTGCTACCGCTTCAAATAGCTGGGTGGACTTCGGGAACAGTTTGTTCCTTTTTATGTAGAATGCTAGCACACATCTAACAGCCAATAAGTGAAGCTTCTGCTCTTTCCTGTTTGCATGCAGCTGAGGATATAAAACTGACAAGAAGATAGTTTGACTGCTATGGAACTGGGAAACCACTTTTGGGAGAAATGTGGGGTGCGGATGCAACAGCACCTTATCTTTAAAGAAATCTGTGTATGGCAGTTCCGAAGTGAGGGCACGGATCTCTGAAACCCTCCTAGAAGAAATGCTGGCCACTAAGAAGGCCACTTTCCAGGAGAGGTGGAACATGACACTAGCAGCTCTAATGGTGAGCCCATAAGCTTTGATAAGACCAGACTGAGATCCCAAGGAGGGATGGGCTCTCATACTTGGGGGTACATCCTCTCTAGGCCCTTAAAGAAACACGGACATCTTGTGAGAATATCAACCTGAGGGGGGGGGAAGCCAGTATCACTGCAAGGTGAACCTTGATCAACAAGATAGCCAAAATCCACTGTTTCAGGTGTAGTAGGTAGTCCAGAACGATCTGCAGCGATGACCTTGTCGGCAAGACCTCTATCTGGTCATCCCAGCGAGCGAACCACTTCCACTTAGTGAGGTTAAGTGGCCCTGTTAGAGGGTTTCCTATTACCTAACAGGATCTGTCAAACCTGCTTCAAACAGGCTTGCTCTCCCAGATTCAGCCATGGAGCTTCCAGGCCATCAGGTGGAGAAGCCAAGGTTTGGGTGAAGCAGATGACTGTGGTCCAGAGAGATTAGGTCTGAGTGCAGAGGGGTCTGGGTGTCGCCACAGAGAGGTCGAGCAGGGTGGCGAACCAATGCTGGGGGAGGGCCATGCCAAGGCTATCAGGATGACCTGCACTCAATCTTATTTGATCTGTAGCAGGACCTTGTGTATGAGTGAAATAGGAGGGAATGCATAGTATAGGTGACCCTTCCATGGAAGTAGGAAGATGTCCGTTAGCAACCCCAGGCTGTGGTCCTGCAGGGAGCAGAGCTGATGACACTTCCTGTCACAAACAGGTCTACCTGGGGAGACCCCCACTTCTGGAAAATGTTCTTCACTAAATCCGGTCGAAGAGACTACTCGTGGTGATCGGAGAAAGACCTGCTGAGGCAATCCACCAGCCCAATCTGCGCTCTTGGCAGGAAGGAGGCCTTGAGATTAATTGAATAAGCTATGCAAAATTCCTTCAGCCAAACTGCCTATTGACATGGGGATGGAGGGGAGGGGGACAACGAGCCCCTCCCTGTTTGCTGATATAGAACATGGCCACTGTGTTGTCTGTGAGAAACAAGACAGTCTTGCCCACAAGATGAGGTAGGAACGTCCATCGTGCCAGACGGACTGCCCTGAGCTCCCTGATGTCGATGTGCAGAGAGAGTTCTTCATGAGACCAAAGGTCTCGGGTCCTCAAGGGCTCCAGGTGAACTCCCCAGCCTAGCACCAGTACGTCAGAGACCAGGGAAATCGATGGTTGGAGCCAAGAAAATGGGACACCTGCGCAAACCACCAGATCTAGCCACCAGTCAATGGAGGTGACAACCAGGGGAGGAACCATGACAACTGAGTTCAGATGTTGGCAGTTTGGAGTGTATACTGAGGCCAGCCATGTCTAGAGAGGCCTGAGGTGTAGTCTTGCATACTGGACCACATAAATACATGAGGCCATGTGGCCCTGCAGTCTTAGGCAAGATCTGACTGTGGCAACCACGTGCCCCTGGAGGGCTGTGATTGCCTGGAAATGACCTTCTGGGAGGAAGGCCCTGGCCTGGGAAGAGATGAACACTTCTCTGATAAACTCTATCCTCTGCATTGGGATGAAGATGGACTTTTCAACATTATTAGCAGGTCTAAGGTTTGGAAAGACGACCGAATAAGGAGAATGCTGGACTCCACCTGAGCTCTGGACCGAGCTCTGACCAGCAAGTCGCCCAGATATGGGTAAATTTTCACCCCTTGCCTCCTCAGGAAGGCCACCCCTACCATCATGCATTTCATAAATACTTGTATGGCTGCCGACAGGCCGAACAAGAGGACTGCAAATTGGTAGTGTATGTGGTCCACAACAAATGTGAGGAACCTCCAGTGTCCTCAGAAGATTGTGATATGAAAGTAAGCATCTCTTAAGGGCGGTGTATGAGGGCGGCATACCAGTCCCACTAGATCCAGGGAGGGAATGATGGAAGCCAATGAGACCATGCAGAACTTTAGCTTCTTGAGGTAGCTGTTGAGCTGGTGCAGGTATAGAATAGGTCTAAGACCACCCTTGACTTTTGAGATTAGGAAATAATGGGAGTAGAACCCCTAGTCCCATAGGTTTTGTGGAGCCTCTTCTATGGCGCCCACCCTTTAGGAGGCACTGAACTCCCTGGTCTAGCAGTTGTTCATGAGGCTCTTGCTATAAATTTCCCCACTTCTACAGATGAGGAGAATTCCAGTCTGGCCTCTTGCGGGAGTAAGTCCTTAAGCTTTGACATGGAGTCCCACATGTTGAAATCATATCTGCTCAGGAGTGCCTGCTTGTTAGCGATCCTGAGCTGCACCCCCCACAGTTGAGTAGACCTGTCTACCAAAAAGGTCCAGCTTTTTTGAGTTCTTTGCTTTGAAAGTTGCCCCTTGCAAACTCTGTCGTTCCCATTCATTGGCCACAGCAACCAGCAGGGATCCCGGGTAGGGGAGGATGCATATACAAGAACTCATACCCATGAGCTACTACAAAGTACTTTGTTTCAGTCCTCATGGCTGTGGTGGGAAAGAAGCGGCGATTGCCTTTTTATTGGGTCCATAATGGCCTCCTTGAGAGATAATGCAACTCTTGACCGGCCCATTGTGGTCAGGATGTTGACCAAAGTATGGGAGGAGTCCTCTACCACCTCCACCTGTATGCCCAAATTTTCAGATACTCTTTTAAACGGCTCCTGGTGCATCTTAAGACATCATCAGAAAACGATGCGCCCATCCCCAACACAGCTTCATCAGAAGAGGAGAAGGAGGAGGCCAGCATCAGCTGAAGGCGCTCCTCATCTTCCACACTGGATGGGTCCTGGGGTACCAGCTCCTGGTACTTGGCACCAGACTCTGTACCAGAGTTTGGATCAGGGACTGCCATTGAGTAGGAATGGCATGACTGGTGTCTCTGAATGGGGAGAAAACGGTCCATGAGTTCCAAAATGGCCACTGCATAGGCACCAGCCAGGGAGCCAAGTACTCAAAGGCAACACCTGGCTTGGGTCCACCACTGGGTAGGGCCGACAGGAGGTGTGCTGGGGTGACTTCTGGCACAGGAGGAATACATCTAACTCCAATGACGAGGAATCTCTGCCCTGCGACCACACCAAAGTGGATCCCACTGGTGCTGGCTATCAGTGCCAAGGAGGGGAGGACCAGGACAGGGCCATCATGGCCGGCTTCCCTTTAAATGGCACCGTGGGTCTTGGTACTGAACAGTAACTGATGGCCACATGCTCCCTTCTGTCCGCTGGCACCGACCCTTGTACCGCTGGTCAGGGCAGCACCAATAGTAAGAAAAGGTCCCTGGCTGCAGTGAAAGCCTCCGGTGTGGATAGCATTGCAATAGTGCTGGCACCATGCTGACCTCCAGTGCTGACAGATTGTCTGGTACTGGACTTAACAGTGCCTGCATCAGGGCCAGAGTCAATGGCACTGACTGTTGGGATGCCAGAACCAGGGAGTGGCCTGACCTAGGTCGCACTCTGCATTGGTCTCCATGCCTAGCTGTTCTTGGGGTTGGGGAACATCCCCTCTTGCCCAGCAGCTTCTCTCTCTTCTTGCTCAGCATCAGCAACAGCAAATGGTGCCGAGACTCCTGGAGGGTGGCAGGAGTGCTCCCCACAGATGCCTCAGTGCCAAGTCCAACCTGCACGGCTCGGAGGAAAGTCACAGCAATACTACAACAACAAAACTTCAAAAACAGACTCCATTGAGAAACTGCTGAATTGGAATTAATTTGCAAACTGGACACCACTAAATTAGGCTTGACTAAAGACTGGGAGTGGATGGGTCATTATACAAAATAAAACTATTTCCCCATTCTTATTTTTTCCCCCTGCTGTTACTCACACCTTCTTGTCAACTGTTGGATATGGGCCATCCTGATTATCACCACAAAAGTTTATTTTTCTCCTGCTGATAATAGTTCACCTTAACTGATTACTCTCATTATAGTTGGTATGGCAACACCCATTTTTTCATGTTCTCTGTGTGTGTGTATATACATATATCTATCTATCTATATCTTCCTACTGTATTTTCCACTGCATGCATCCGATGAAGTGGGTTTTAGCCCAAGAAAGCTTATACTCAAATAAATTTGTTAGTCTCTAAGGTGCCACAAGTACTCCTCATTCTTTTTACTGTTCACACTTGTTCATGTACTTTGTTTTTATGTTTTTTTCCTGTCAGATTCTGTTGTTACTGATGTTTTGGTGTGGTATTGAAAGCTGGCCTCCCCGGAAATGGGTGAAGGTTGTACTTTTCTAATACATGTTTATAAATAAAGTTTATTTCATCAAGATGGTTTACTGCTATCACTGCTTCACATCATGTAATCAAAATAATAAAGGTAAACAGATTATCATGAACAATTAGGAATGAGCATGACAATACTATCCTCAATACAGTTATCTATAGCAATTCACATTTCAATCACTCTCTTACATCATTCCATACCGTGAATAATTCCCCTCCCCCCCCATTTCATAAGTGATCATGTCATTCATTAGTACTCTCCCCACAATCAATGAGTCCCCATACTGCTGCCACAAACAAGCAAGTTCATAAAGGTACTAGTCCTTCTCTTCCATTGGGCCACGCAAGTCCATAATATGGGAGCACAAAGCACCCATAACTTCTGTTGCCTGAGTGCATCCAACTCCATTGAGGGTAGCAATTTGGTGGCCTCTCACGGTCAGAGATTCCATTCGGCGGGAAATGGTACACTTCTGGCTTCACAAAGATTGTGAAGAGCATAGTAATGTGGACAGTACTGACGACACTGGAATCCAAATGGGTCTGTCAACATTTCCAATGGGATTTCAATCTGTCAAAAGCATTTTCAGCAACAATTCTGCACATGCTGAGAGTATAATTAAACCACCTTTTGCCAAGGGCCTCTGAAATCAGCGTAGTTTCAGAAGCCAAAGCAAAAGCAAATATGCAGCTCCCCAGGATAATGGTGGGGACAGTAACTCCGTTTATGACAATGTCATTTGGTGGGAATAGTGTCCCAGCCTGTCCATAAATGTAGACTCCTGATCAGCAAAAAACGTTGGCATCATGAACTTTCCCAGTGCAACCCACACAAGCGATCATAAATCACACTCTGTGGTCCACAGGGGCCTTCATATGAATGTAGTAGTATCCTTTGCAGTTTATGTACTCATGTGCTCCTTGAGGAGGGTAATCTATGGGCACATGAGTCCCATCAATGGTCCCAGCTATAGTCCATAGAGCTAGCTTTGCATTTTATTTAGCAGTAATACAAGAAACCTACAGGCCTATCCTATTAGCTTAAGCAATTTGCATAAGGCTTTGAGGCTTATGAGCCGTAGCATAATTTAGTGGCTCAACAGTGGCCATGAATTCTGGGGATCTGGGAACATTGTGATTAAGGGGGAGTTTGTACAAAATAATATATGGTAACAGCAGGAACACTGAACTCATACTAGGCTTGGATGTTTTACTATAGAAACACTGGCAGATGCTAAACAATGAACTTGCCATGGCAACAAACTGACATGTTTGATAAGTTGAAATCATTAACAAAAGAAGCTATAGAACGAAGACACTGCAACATTAGTAGGGTGAGGAAGTTGGATATGGACAAAGGAGGCTGGGCTTTTATATGAATATTCATGGCAACCGTCAGGCCCTATAACAGGCCAGACCATCACGTAAGGGGTAGAATCTGGACCATCAAACTCATTTGGCAGGACAGGGTAGATGACAACTTGTCTTTTACCACCAGATCCCCAAGAAAGGGTGTGAGTATATGCGAGGAATGGTACAAGAGATTACCTTTAACATTATATTACTGCTATATTATTTTTATGTGGTTTGGAGCATTTGTCTCTCTATTTATTGTACTAATAAAATTGCTTAAAGCTTTGCTTTGCGCTTAGTGAGAGTGTCATCTCTGTACACTTCAGGGTTCCCAACCAGATATTGAACTTGATAACCTGAATTCTGTTGTGCCTGATTCTGGGACTAGAACTCATCAACCCCAGCTCTTTAAATTAGTATTAACTGGAAAATATTAATAGAATCAGTAACCACTTAAAGAATTAGGCAACACAGCACAGTTTGGAAACCCCATTCTCTGAAAGCCAGAAATTACTTCAGGAATATTTTATGCCCCCCACTTTGGGTCAAACCATGTGACTGATTGCCTCAGAAACCTCTGCCACCACTTTACCCAGAGTTGATTTTCCAACACCAAACCGGTTGGCAATGGACCTGTAGCAGTGTGGGGTAGCCAGCTTTCAGACGGCTACAGCAACCTGCTTCTGGCCTAGGAAGGGTGGCCTCATCCATGTGTCTTTATGCTGGAGAGTTGGGGTTAGCTGCTCATAAAACTCCAGAAACATAGCTGTCTTCAAGTGAAAATTCTGACCCACTGCTGGTCATCCAAAGTCTGAATGACCATGTGATCCCACCAGTCTGTGCTTGTGGCTCTGGTCCAGAAGCACCTGTCTACATATGCAAAAAGAAAAGGAGTACTTGTTGCACCTTAGAGACTAACCAATTTATTTGAGCATAAATAAATGCATCCGATGAAGTGAGCTGTAGCTCATGAAAGCTTATGCTCAAATAAATTGGTTAGTCTCTAAGGTGCCACAAGTACTCCTTTTCTTTTTGCAAATACAGACTAACTCGGCTGTTACTCTGAAACCTGTCTACATATGGGGCATCAGCAGCTATACCAAGCGTTAATGAGCAGAATCAGCCAATTCAAGTCTGCCATTCCTGGATACTTCTTCACCTCCATCATAAACTACGTCAGGTGCCTTTGGTGGGTCATAAAATGCTGCCGAAATGTCCGCCTGTTTCTTACAGAAGCTCTGCCCATTTCCTGACACAGGAGTGAAAATGCAAGCAAAGAAGTTCTTCTAAAGGTTCCTCCTCCATGTTGCTGCCTCCGGTAGCTGGGAATGCACTAATCAAAATGACTGCTCAGCAGGCTGTGTTGGCGAGCTGTTCAAACTTCCTGTAATGTCAGGATGGACCGTCAAGTTTTCCCACAGTGCACCACAAAGGGCTAGAGAGTGACCACATTTTGGTGGGGGCTAAGGAGTCTGGGATATGGTTGGTTTGACTAGGGTCTGTGTACTGCAGCGTGGATGCCAGAGCCCCAGGTTCAAGCCTGGGTTAGAAAATTCCTAATCTAGGGTTAACAATCAGTGTAGATGCTCAAGCCCTGTGTGTTCTCTAACCCAGGGTCAGCTGACTTGAGTCCCATTAACCCCACTTGGGCTTATATTACAGTGTAGACATACCCACAGAAGGCCAGGAGCAATCTGGGCCGATTGCCAAATATATCCTGATGCTGAAATCTTCCTCTCCTCCGATTGCATGAATTCAGGAGGGGAATATCTCAAGGTCTCAATAAGGAGGTATATGAAGTTAGAAACTTTGAACAGGGTGCATGAGTCGAGGCTGTCTTGAAACCTCCTCCCTTGGTCTCTCACCTGGAAGTTCTGCCCTGTCCAGTGAGCCACAGCTCAATATCACCAAAATGAAGCATTAGTGACCCAAATGCCTGGAGCAGAATACACTTGGCAGAACCCTAGGCTTCAGTGGTGATGTTGTCTATACATGAAGCAGCCTCCTGGGCTTACTGAAGGCATGGGAAAAACTGAGTTTTTGCCAACTCAGGCAGTGCTAGCAATGAGTCCTGGCACTTGATATTCTTGGCCAACTTGAGCTTCTGCTTTGAAGGTTTACCCACTCTGAAGCACTTCAAACATCCTTTTGTTGGATTTACAAGAGTTTCCCTGGGGGTGGGAGGCCCTCAAGGAGTTGGAGGTGCCCCCCACCTTTCTCAGGACCCAGGTTAACACCTGGAGGCATATCTGGCACTTCCTGTACAACATGGATGACTCTTGAGGCAGACAACTAAACAGAAATGACAGTCTGTATTCCACAGTGTTACACTGAGGTCATACCTCCCTCCCACAGAATTTCCCAAACCCAGAACTGCAGAGATATGATTCTTATTCCCTCTGAGGGCATTATGTGTTGTGCACCCTTTCTCCCACTTTCCCTAGCTACATGAACTTGGGAAAGAAAGAAATCCCAAGGGTCTGATAAATTCAAGCTGGCAGGAGCAGACACAAGCAGCAGCCTCAGCAGGTTCTGCAGGAGGAACTAATGGACACTCATGGTATCATTAGAGTGCTTTCCACAGTTTTTACTCTGTATATTCTCTCTTCTGTGCTGATAGGCTGAAGTGACGAGACTGCGATGCAGGGCGGAAGAAGCTAACAGCCATTCTCCACTTCCCCTGCTCTGTCCTCCTCTCGTGCCCAATCTTCCCAACTTCCCTCAAGTTTAAGGACCCTATCTTCCATTCCTTTCTCAAATATTCACTTAAGCAAAATTATATCCTAAAAGAAGTGGAGTGAAGATACACAGGTTTGAAAAGCAGCTGATTGTGCAGTGAAGTTTCTCCCTCACATTTACATATTATGGCAAATAAAGCTCATTTGTTATATTTATATATTAATGGGTAGCTTTTTAAAACATGAATTTTCCATCATAGAAAATAAGAGTACAATGAGATGCTTTTATATATTATACGATAGTCCAATTTTATATGTATTATATTTATATTATGTACACACACACCAAGCCTAATCATTTCTTCACCATATCATTGATATAAGTAGGAATGGCAGCAGAAGGCTTAAGGGAAGCTGCTTCTTCCAATCAGGAAGAAATGTTACAATTATAGGTATTTTAAAAAAATATGAAACTACTCTAACTCTACATCACAGTCAGTCGCATTTTAAATAAATGAGGGTACTGAGAACAAATTACAACTTAGAGACTACATTGCTATTAGGAACCATTATGGTTAGCATGAACTATTCAACTGAATTTTGAAAACCTACATTTCCTTGGTATAACCACCACCTATGAGAGACAAATTGAGATTGCTCTAGTTCCTAAGGCAAAAGTGATGTAGACACAGTATCTTACCATCCAAAGTAGACTGCAGTGGTCCTATTCTTCCCATCCTTCTGACTCTCCAAACGTGTCTGGCTGATGGCACATAAAGCTGTGTAACCTAGTAAATTAATAAACCTTGTAGTTAAACATTTCCTATTAAAGATGCAAATAAATACATGTTTAAATAGTATGCTGATGAGTCCACAGCAGTTGTGTTGGAAAATCTAAATTGTTATTAAAATTATATTCAGCTAAAACTAGAGTGAATGCAATGTTAAGATAGAAAAATCAAGAACTCAAAAATCAGAACGTGATGGGGGAAAGGTAAGCCTTAACTCTGCCTCATCGTGGTTATGACTTAAAGTATGGTTGTAAAACACTGGTGAAATACAATATACAGTATAATTCACACTACCAATTACTGTATATCACATACAGTAAATTACAGTACTTAACACACATTCTTCAGTTATAGTTTGTTTTTTTAAGTGTCAAATGAAAACTCATTCCTTTCAGCATTTCTGTGAAATATCCAGGCACAAGATCTTAAATAAATAAATAAATAAAATAAAATGAAATGAAATAAAATTAAATAAATAAATAAAAAGCAAGCAAGCAAGCATGCATGCATGAAGACCTGGACCATTCCAGAAATTTAGATTATCTCAAACTTTGGGAAGTTTCAAGTGTGTAGATCACATAAAATAAACAGAATTTTTAATTGTGCACGCGCAACACTACTAGCTGCTAAGAGTTATACAGTGAAAACTGCTGGACCAGTTTACTTCAAATTTGGCTTGTTTCTTAGATCCAAGCCTTCAACTGTTCCAGTTATGCTTGAGCAAATTTTTGACTGGTATATTAGTATTCCATCTCTAACACACATACACACACTCTTCAGAAACAACAGGCATGATTTTGCTTTAACTTTAAAGGAAATAAAGTCTCTCTCTTTTCACACAACAAACAGTCAACCTGTGGAACTCCTTGCCAGAGGATGTTGTAGAGAGCAAGACTATAACTGGATTCAAAAAAGAACAAGATAAGTTCATGGAGTATAGGTCCATCAATGGCTATTAGCCAGGATGGGCAGGGATGGTGTACCTAGCCTCTGTTTACCAGAAGCTGGGAATGGGCAACAGGGGATGGATCACTTGATGATTGCCTGTTCTGTTCATTCCCTCTGGGGCACGTGGCACCGTCCACTGCCGGAAGAGAGGATACTGGGCTAAATGGACCTTTGGTCTGACCCAGTATGGCCATTCTTATGTTCTCTTCTAGGTTGAGAACATAAGAACATTTTTATTTCAAAAGCAAAACTTGACTGCTTCCACTACAATTCAGAGAAATCCTCTTTCAGTGAAGTAATTCTTACCATAATGTATATTCCTTATAGTGAGAAGAGGCTCACTATGACCCAAATTGTAATTTGCCCATTCTAATATATCGAGACAATTTGGGACTTGCATTCTCCTTTCACTATAAATAGAACATTACTACATCCAGGGTCACTGTAAGTAGGGTCCACTTTACAAATTGGTAATACGACTACATGTAACATCTTCTGATTAGCTGCAAGACTAACGAGAGATGTTTCAGAGAACAGCAACATATGTCTAGATTTTAAACTAAGTTAATTCCTGTGCAATATCGATGCCACACTTGAAAAGTAATTCTCATACCTCATAACAAATATCTGACTATGTATTACAACATCATATAATTTAGTCTTGCACTAGCTGTTACTAGTGTACATACTGCAGGTCATTTCTTTCTTCCAAGAAAATCTGATTCCTTGTATTTGGAAGTTTAAATATATTTGATAAAATACAGACAAGATGGGGAAACTCAAGGTAAACATCTAAAATGTTGTGTGAAGAAACATTATTGTTACCTTATCTGCTTTAATGTTTTCTTGCTCTGACAGCCAGTGATTTGGTGGACAGAAATTTCTCCTTGTGTCTCTAGATTTCAACATTTTCACTAAATTAGTGATGACCTAGATGACAGAAACAGTTCTATTCAATATGAACTAGTCACTAAATGAAACCATGCAAAGGAAAGGCAATTCTTCAAAGCAAATTTCTAAAGAAGTCCTGTAATAGTGGGTCAGGTTAAATTATTTTTCCCCCTAAATAACACTACATTGTTCTTATTACTAAATACTTTAGAAGACGAGATTAGCAATTGAGATCTGGCCATAAATCACCACCAGAATTAGTTTACTGAAAAGTGGTTCCCCTTCTGCAGATCACAGAATATCTCTAACGTATAAAAAAATTATATGCTAACTCAGGAAGGCTAAAAGTAATCACATCAGCACAAAATAATTTCCTTCTGTAAGATCATTTATTAAAAATAAGAGCTAATTTTAAGTATTTATACTGTGCTTATCAAGGTACCTGAGCACTTAGAATATATACAAAATGTATAAGATTTTAAAACATTTTTACATTAAGCATCATATCACCTGTCCCATATTCTAAGACTGAGTATACATTTCAGGCTGACAGCTTCAATTTTAGATTAGAAAAATTGTTTTTTTAAGAACATTCCCCATTTCTTCTTCTCCCACCCTGCCCCGCACCAAACACATTTTTCACAGACACCAGATACTGATCTAATATAAAAAAAAATCAATTATATTTAGTCTTGAAATTGTATAACTCCAATCTTCTCACCAAAATATTTTATATATTCATACATATTTATTTAAAATTGCTTAATTTTTGTCAAAAGAGGTAAGGCCATTTCAATATCAGATGGTCCAAGAGGATAAGAGTAGAGGTAAACACAAAAATCGATATTTCAATATATTTATATAACAAAACAAGGAAGCTGGGGAAAACACTTATCCTGGGCACTAGGCACCTCTGACAATTTAAAAAATATAAAGGACACATCAGCAGCTCCCCCAAACCAGAAAATAACCAGTCAGAAATATCAAGTCAAACAGTACCTTTACAATACCCTACTGCACCCACAAATATCACCCCGATCACATCCCTCCTACTCCCAAATCTGGGTACAAATATTTGAAGTGACTTAGTAACCTGACCCAAATATATGTAATAAACAAATGGAAGGACGCATTATACTTTTACAGAAGAACTAGCCTAAAGCAAGTTACCAAAGCTACCACAAGTAGGAATACACTTTGCCACTTAAAATTATAGCACTTGAAAAACAAGTAGAAGAAATGCACAGACAGTGCTTTCAAGGTATTTCTTGCTGAACCACAGTCTTCATGGGCAGGTGTCAAAAGCAACAAAGAACTTAATGGACCTTCCAAAGAGCTTTGTCTCTAGATACTAAACAAAGGACCTTTTAATATCCAGTTTGCAAAGGAAGGTCCTGCAGGTTGGAATAAGTCTGAAAGAAAATGCTATTAGGAGAACTGTTTGATTACACAGGAATTCTTTCATCATCTTGCCCTTGTAAAATTCGATGCAGGCTAGATGAGCCATTCAAGTTCTGAGATTCCATTAGCCGCCGCCACCCCCAGTTACAAAATCTAGAAAGAAATCTTCCATGTGAAGTAAAAGGATGTGTTAATAAAAAAATTTAAAAGAAGCTTAAAGAAGACTGCATTAAATTAGCTGGGACTGGAGTTACCCCAACAAAATGTATTGGATTCTTTAAAATGAAAAGCACAATAAACAAAAAAGATTCCTTTGAATTTGTTTATATTTTTTAAAAAAATACATAAAAATGGGAGTTTCCTTCTAATAATGTACCAGACACAAGTATCAGTGTAAATTAAAGGTCAGGAAATGTAGTTTTTGACTCTACTGTTTTAGAATAGCCAACTCAGAACTTAGTACAATATAATCAACTACTTAAGTGTTTGAAAAACTCCTGTTTTTGATTCCACAGAAAGGCTTGGAATTCTAAATGCATCAAATCATATTTTGACAGATATTTCTATTTCAATGTTCATATAATAAGAAGAGAGGCATTCTCCTGAAAGGAAAGAGGTCAGATGGTTCCATGTGTCAGATCTTGCCACTTCTAAGGCCCCAGTTATGCTCACGCTTAACTTTACTCTGAGTAATCCCATTCATTCAAATTGAAACTACTTACATGCTTATCGTTAAGCACACCTGCATTTGCAGGATTAGGACTTAAATGTCAGTATTAAATATTGCATACATGTGCTTTCCATTAACATTGATGGAGGTGGAACATGGAACACATACAAAACAAGTTAGAGAAATCCAGAACATAGTTCATAGAGAAGACTATATATACCCTATTTTCTTAGCTATGGCATTAGGAACCATTAATCTTTTCCCATCTTTTATATAATTCAGAAAAATGAAAGGAAAAGCAAATAAATATTTTCTCAATAATCACAATCACAGAATTATACGACTAGAAGGGACCTTAAGAAGTCTTCTAGTCCCGTTCCCTCCACTGAAGGTGGGACTAAGTATTATCTAGACCAGTGGCTCTCAACCTTTCCAGACTATGTACCCTTTCAGGACGCTGATTTGTCTTGCGTAGCCCCAAGTTTCACCTTACTTAAAAACTATTTGCTTTACAAAATCATACCTAAAAATACAAGTGTCACAACACACTATTACTGAAATATTGCTTCTTTTCTCCTTTTTTGCCATATAATTATAAAATAAATCAATTGGAATATATATTGTACTTTCATTTCGGTTTATAGTATATAGAGCAGTATAAACAAGTCATTGTCTGTAAGAAATTTTAGTTTGTTCTGACTTCGCTAGTGCTTTTTATGTAGCCTGTTGTAAAACTAGGCAAATATCTAGATGAGTTGATGTACCCCCTGGAAGACCTCTTCATACACCCAGGGGTGCGCGTACGCCTGGTTGAGAACCACTGATCTAGACCATCCCTGACAGGTGTTTGTCCAACCTGCTCTTAAAAATCTTCAATGATGGAGATTCCACAACCCCCCTAGGCAATTTATTCCAGTGCTTAACTATCCTGACAGTTAGAAAGTTTTTCCTAATACTTAACCTAAATTGCTCTTGCTTGAAAACTTATGTCTGCCCTCAGTCTTCTCTTCTCCAGACTAAACAAACCCAATTTTTTCAATCTTCCTTCATAGGTCATGTTTTCTAGACCTTTAATCGTCATCGTTCCTCTCTGGACTCTCTTCAATTCATCCACATCTTTCCCTAAATTTGGTGCCCAGACTGGACACAATACTCCAGTTGAGGGCTAATCATCGTGGAGTAGAGCAGAAGAATTATTTCTCATGTGTTGCTTACAAGACTCCTCCTAATACATCCCAGAATGATGTTTCTTTTTTTGGCAACAGTGTTACACCGTTGACTCATATTTAGCTTGTGATCCACTATGACCCACAGATCCCTTTTCACAGTACTCCTTCCCACTCAGTTCCCATTTCTATGTGTGCAACTGATTGTTCTTTTTGCATTTGTCCTTATTGAATTTCATCCTATTTACTTCAGACCATTTCTCCAGTTTGTCCAGATCATTTTGAATTTTTATCCTATACTCCAAAGCACTTGCAACCCCTCCCATTTTGGTATTATCTGCAAACTTTATTAGTGTACTCTCTGGGACATTATCTAAATCACTGATGAAGATATTGAACAGAACTGGACCCAGAACTGATCCCTGAGGGACCCCCCCTTGATATGCCCTTCCAGTTTGACTGTGAACCACTGATGATTACTCTCTGGGAACAGTTTTCCAATCAGTTATGCACCCTCAGGATAGTAGCTCCATCTAGGCTGTATTTCGTAGTTTGTTTATGAGAAGGTCCTGCGAGACAGTATCAAAAGCCTTACTGCAGTTAAGATATACCACATCTACCGCTTCCCCCCATCCACAAGGCTTGTTACCTTGTCAAAGAAAGCTATTAGGTTGGTTTGACAGGATTTGTTCTTGACAAATCGATGCTGATTGTTACTTATCACCTTACTATCTTCCAGGTGTTTGCAAACTGATGGAGCAAATAATTAAGCAATTATCTTTCTGCATACAGAAGTTAAGCTGACTGGTCGAATTCCTGGGGTTCTCCTTATTCCCCTTTTTATAGATTGGTACTATATTTGCCCTTTTCCAATGCTCTGGAATCTCTCCTGTCTTCCACTACTTTCTGAAGATAATAACTAATGGCTCAGATATCTCCTCAGTCAGTTCCTTGAGTATTTTAAGATTTGGTTACACTCATGTAGCGCAAGAGTCTATTATTTGATAAGCTATTCCAATTTCTAACTTCAGCATTTTACTACTTTTTTTTTTTTTTTTTTGAGAAACATACTGCTCACTTTTCTTTACTGTAAATCAGTGCAAACCAAGTGTCAAGGCTGGACGGTCTCCTTTGGAAAAGACCTAGTGCCAGACACTGAAATCCTGCCAAAACAAGGTGAATTTCAGCCTTGACTGTAAAATTTTATCAATAAATTAGTCATGTGTTTGAAAAGTAAACAAGTGCTGTTTTGTTATTAACCACATTTCTAATCAGAACTAGAGACTAAGATATCTTTAAGATTTACATTTATAATTCACTTAATAGACAAAACACAAACTGCTGAGAACAGTATGGGTAAACAGAAAAGTAAATAAGTTCAGATAATTTTTCTGGAGTCTAGTAGCTGTCTAGAAAAGAATAATTTTTTGAGTACTGTATACACAACTATTATCTTGTATGAGAAGACAAGAATTCAATAGTTGCTTGAAAGAAAACAAAATGTTAACACAATTTTATCATAACTGCAAGTGAAGGAGAATGATTAAATAAGATAAACTAAAAGGCACAAATAGAGGAAGACATGATATAAACCACATACATAAAAACGTCCAAAATGCTGTCATTCCTAGTAAAATAGAAATACTGGCGTCTCAATTTGTGACCTTTAAATTGAAAGTTTATTTGGTAATTTAAAGACAAGTAATTAAATTAAATTGTGCAAACATATATTAGAGCAATCTGCACAAATTATAAATTCAGTGATGCATTAGGACTGTATTCAATGCAATCAAAACATTATCAGTTACTCTCACTGCTACTAATGCTCATAATGCTCATGCTCATAAGTGAAATGTGTTGTAAAATCAGGCAGAATGGGCTGGATAGAGGCTATCATAGACTTGTAGAATGAATAAGCATTCCTTAATTAGCCCATCAGGTTAAGTGCAAGCATTAATGGGCCTTTCCTAAAGTCTAGCATGACATCTTTCTCCAAACATGGCCAAGAAGAAAGTTCCATTAGCAATATTAATACAAGCTTAGTTGATCATTTTCATTCAATTAACTTCTTTCAATTAAATAGATAGCTTGACAAAAGCAGTGATAAAAGACCTGAAGGGACAGCTGATGACTCGAACTGAACATTAGTGTGCGAGAGGTCACCAGTATTAAACGGACTGTAAATCTAGCATTCAATTTGGAAAATGCATTTCTTCTGCTCCCACTCCTTTAATGAGCAATTTTAGCTGACTAGATGTGTTTGCTGCAGAAATTTCATGGCAAGTCAAGTACTCTTCCTCTCCCCCCCGCCCCATGGTTATATTCTTAGGTTTTTTTCCTGCCAACATTCTCAGCTTTCCGTAATTCACACCTTCGGTTTCCCTGGGTAAAACGGGGTAGGAAGGTATTGGTAGTTATTTAAGAACAACATACATTTAGGGTATGTCTACAGTGCAATGAAGCACATGCGGCACAGCTGCAGATGGCCCGGGTCATCTGACTTGGTCTTGTGGGAATTGGAGCTGTGCAGCTAAAAACTGTAGTGTAGACATTCAGGCTCTGGATGGAGCCTGGGCTCTGAGACTCTCCCCATTGGGAGGGTCCAATCCAAGCCTGAACACCTACACTGCAATTTTTAGCCACGTAGCATGAGCCCCACAAACCCAAGTCAATTGACCTGGGCTCTGAGACTCAGTGCTACAGGTTGTTTATTGCAGTATAGATGTACTCTAAGTCTACTTCACTGGACTGATTCACTACTGCATTACAGCAGTTGTCCACCACTGGTCTTGATGTAGTTGTGAAATTGGTGTAAAAGCAGTGAATATCAATCTCACAAGTCTGCAGGTCAGCACGGCATTTAGTCATAGAATCATAGGACTGGAAGGGACCTTGAGAGGTCCTCTAGTCTAGTCCCCTGCATTCATGGCAGGACTAATTATTATCTAGACCACTCCCTGACAGGTGTGTGTCTAACATGCTCTTAAAAATCTCCAGTGATGGAAATTCCATGACCTCCCTAGGCAATTTATTCCAGTGCTTAACCACCCTGACAGTCATGAAGTTTTTCCTAATGTCTAACCTAAACTGCCCTTGCTGCAATTTAAGACCATCGTTTCTTGTCCTATCCACAGTGGCTATGGAGAACAATTTTTCTTCCTCCTCCTTGTAACAACCTTTTATGTACTTGAAAATTGTTATGTCCCCTCTCAGTTCTCTCTTCTTTAGTCTAAACAAACACAATTCTTTCCATCTTCCCTCATGCAGTCATTTCCTATTGTGTACACGTGCAAACTCTAGTCGAGGCCTAATCAGCACGGAGTAGAGCTGAAGAATTACTTCTTGTATCTTGCTTACAACACTCCTGTTAATACGTCTCAAAATGATGTGTGCTTTTTTGCAACAATGTTACATTGCTGACTTATATTTAGCTTGTGATCCACTATGACCCCTAGATCCCTTTCCACAGTACTCCTTCCTAAGCAGTCATTTCCCATTTTGTATCTGTGCAAACTGATTGTTCCTTCCTAACCCTTAACATTAAGCATGTGAGCAGATCCACTGCTGTTAATGGAACTTCTCACAAGCTTAAATTAGCCATGTCTTGCTGAATTGGGCCTCAATTAATACTCATATTCTATACTAACTCCCACATAAGTCAATTAAAATATGAAACGAACTCAAGTCATGTCAAAGAAAAAAAGCTAAAATTATTTAATTTACAGTCACCAAAATGACATTGTTATTCTGTGTACTCTTAAATGCAGAATTCACATTAAAGCAAATGTTATTTCCAAATTCCACATTTCCTGAAGATAACCTCTGAGATTGAAGTATAATTGTGAAACAAACTGCAGCCAAATACTGTTATGGTATATGTCAGTAGAAACAGGTCTGAAAGTCTTGTTTAATCTGTAACTGAAAAATAACATCCTGTACCTTAAACAGTTGAATCCATCGTTTTTGTTCTGTTTGTATACATTGCTGCATTTCTGTATTTGTTGTAACTCCAACACTTCTAAATGCTGCAATATATTCCTCACGAACTTCTGGCTTTGTTTCTGGGTAAGCCAACTTGATGATTCCTAAACATGCATCTCGAAGGCAGCGTGATAATATTACCAGCTCTTCTAGTGTAAAAGGCATCATTGATGATTGTCTTTGACCTACAATTACATAAAACTACAAGGTTACATTTTTAAAATAGCATTTCTAATCAATTTTTTCTATATTTATATAATTATTCTTTTACTCTGTTGTGCAAAAACAGTAGTCACACAATAGAGAAAGGAGACGCACAAAGGAAACAAAAGCTACAAAACATAAGAAGTTGGCAAAAATTAATGAATCTATCAGACATTTTATTATTACAATAGTACTGACTTAAAATTACAATGAAATGGATATTAACATGCTCACTTAATTTTTGTACTACATACTTAATGTTCAGTTAACAGCCTGCAGACCCAATCTTCATGGTCCTTACTTTACTCCTGGAGGTATTCTGCGCCAAAAAATTAAAAATTCTGCAACAAAAAATTAAAAAATCTGCGCACAATATTTTCAAATGCTGCAAAATTCTGCATATTTTATTTTTCAAAATAACACAATATAATCACACCAGTTTCAGTGATTTTTGGTCATTTTATTTCAAAGTACCTGTCAGCAAGTATGTCTGTAACAATACAGACAACAACAAAAATTCAGGAAATGTTTTTTGACAAATAGATTCCTTACTAGGCATATTAATAGAGAACTCTGAGTAATAATTCACTTAAACTACAATACAGAACCGTATTCCCGCACCCCTCAAAAGCAGTGCAAAGGCTTGGGGGAGTCGGGATAACGGAGGAGCTGAGGGAGAGAGAAGTACATTGCTGAGAAGGAGCCTGGGTGTGAACTTGGGACAGCTGTTGGGTATGGGTGGGAAAAGTATGGAACAGGTTTTTTTCAGGGGATGGAGGGATTGTTAGGGAGCTTCCCCCATGCAGACGCTGGCTGACCCCTAGCCTCTCCCATTCAGGTCAGGCACATCTGCCCCTGACCCCATGTGTTCCTGCACCCCCATGTGTCCTTGAACCTCCTGTCCACATGTGTCCCTCCACCCCCACTCCCCCATCCCAATGTGGCCCTGTACCCCGTCCCTATGTGGCACTGTACCCTCTCCCCTTCCCCATATGTGTCTGTGCCCCCACCCAGCCACTACCCTGTCTTTGTGTGTCTATACCCACCTCCCCTGTGCCTTTGTGCCCCCACTCAGACCTCTGCACCCCCTCCCCCATCACCATGTGGCCCTGAACCTCCCTCTTCCCATGGCCCTGTGCCTCCACTCCCATTCAGCCCCTGCCCCTGCCCCAGTCTGTCCTCCCACACTAGCCCTTATGAGCTCCCGTCTGACCGCCCCCAGCAGCCCCACGCTGTCTGTCTCCCCATAGCCCGTCACCTGACGGGCGCTATGAAGAAGGCAGGCTCTTTCTCTTCCCTAGCTGGCTGGGAGCTGCTGCTGTGTTCTATCGCCACAGAGCCCTCTGGTGGGCAAAAGGCTTAACTGCAGCAGTTATTTTCTGATGGAAGCTGCTGTTGTTCTTGCACAACCGTGCCCTCTGGTGGGAAAACGGTGGAACTGCAGCAACATTTTAGCAGAAGCTTTTTTCTGAGCAAAAAATTAAAAATATGCATGGCTCATCAATTATGCACGTGTGTAGTAGCACAGAATTCCCCCAGGAGTAACTCATGCAAAACTCCTACTGAAATCAACAGGAATTTCAAGAGAGTAAGGTCTGTCAGATTAGATCCTAAAGAATGCTTGAAGCTCTTACCTTCTATAGGGTCACCAAAGAATTCATTATCATGTATAGAAATAAGTGAATGACTAAACAAAGAACTAAAAAGGTAGAAGAGTGGAATGATCCGACTGGAATCTTCTAAAGACATTGGTGATCCCCTTGATATTACTTGAAGCAGTGGGACCATAGACCTTAAAATATAAAAATCAAAATACAAAATCAATTAAATGTTTCCTTTTAAAAAATGCTTTAAGCATCATCAACGTAGCCAAAATATTATTTAAAGTACTATAAAGTTTGCAGTGTTCTAGCCATGTTGGTCCCAGGATATTCAAAAGACAAGGATGGTGAAGTAGTATCTTTTATTGGACCAACTTCTGCTGGTGACAGAGACAAGCTTTTCAGCTTACAGAGAGCTTTTCTTCAGGTATGGGAAAGGTACTCATTGTCACAGCGAAAGGCAGGTCTACACTTAAAACGTTGCAGTGGCACAGCCACGGTACCACTTCAGTGAAGACGCTACTACGCCGACGGGAGAGCTGCTCCCGTTGGCATCTTTAATTCACCTCAGCAAGAGGCGACAGCTATGTCAATGGGAGAATTACTCCTGTCAACATTGCGCTATCTACAGCGGGGGTTAGGTTGGTCTAACTGCATCATTCAGGGGTGTGGATTTTTCACACGCCGAGAGACATAGTTATACCAATGTGAGTTTGTAGTGTAGACCTGGCCTCTATTCATGGTGGAGAAGATTGTTTAGTATAAGGAGTTAACATGTCAGAGACTATTCAAGGTGAAGTGGGCAGTTAACACCTCTGTAGTTCTAAAACTAAAGAGGGATAGTGGTTAATAGTCTGTTGTAATGAGCCATAAATCCAGTGTCTTGACTGAGTCCATGATTTTTATTGTCTGACGAAGTTATGAATTTAAGCTTCCAGGCTCACCTTTTGAAGGTGTTGTGAATGCTTCTTTTGAGGATGAGGACTGAGAGGTCAGATATGGAGTGATCATTTTGTGAAGAGTTTGCCCACGAGTAATATGGTGTTTTGGGGGTTTTTTTATCTTTTTTCTGTGAGTTCATTCGAGAGCACAGTGATTCACCCACATAATTGGTACTGGGGCATTTAGTGCACTGGATGAGGCACACAAGCTAATAAAGCTTAGTCTTAGTTTAACATCTTATATGCCCTCTGTTGGAAACTATATCCTGCCTGAGCAAGATGGAATGATTATTTATAGGCTGTCAGCGTTTTGTATCTGAGTGCTTAACAAATACAATTACCACACCCCTGTGTTATCTCTATTTTAGAATTGTGTCTTATTTCTGGTTTAGAACTGAAGAACAGAGGGAAAAAGAGATTAAGTGACTTGCACGCTACCACACAAAAAGACTGTTACAGCTGGAAACAGAATTCAGATCTTTAACACCCCAGCCTTGGGCCTTAGCCACAATACCATCCTTCATCCATGAGATAAACCTGATAGCCTAAAAGGTCTTTTCCACCTCTAACTACTATGACCCTATATGAAGAGTCCTCTTATGTTTTATGGTAATTAAATGCATCTTAAGAATAGGCATAAAAGATACACCAGCCTGCAGCATGACTCTGGAGAAAGGTAGCACAGAATAATGAAATATTTTGAATATAAGTACTACACTGCAATTGGAAACTGATACAAACTGAAATAAAGCAATTACATGCTTAGAAAATATGACTATAAGGCGCACCAGGAATTGTTAAAGAGGAATTGTTAGTTAAAAATCTAACTAAATACTAATAATCTTTATCACACTAACTATTTATAATACAAGAGAACACAGTTCACTGAGAGAATTTGCAAATGCAAGAAGAACAGAACCAGAGGTCACTATGGGCAGTAAGAAAGAACTGAGGGAATTTGGGGTCAGTTGGCTCTTTATACCAACAGCAGCAGCGCATGGCAGCAGAGGGTGCTTGAGCCATCCTGATGGGTACCACTGAGGGGAAAAATTTCCAGCACCTGTGCACGCAAAAAGCAGAATGCACATGTACAATCACTAGAAGAAGAAAGTATGGATATTGATAAACATTTGTGCAATGATGCTATAAATCTCTGCACTCTGGAAAATAGCTGTCAACCAGATTATGGGATTATAAATACTGTACCAGTATTGAAAAACAAGCCACACAGCCCTTATCAGAGAATTATGTAACTAGGGCACGAATTACACATTTATGCATTAATAACTGCATAGATTTGCTGCATTCTGACTGGTTTAGACTCCTCTTCAGTTATCATACATAATAATGTAAACCCTGAAGTGCAGCTGTGTAGTTATATTTTTCCAATTTATTTAAAATTGTTTCTTTTAGTATACTTGCATTGCCATTATGAAAAATATTCTATTGCACAAAATTAGAACATAAACTTAGAACACCGTTATGGGTGTTTAAACAACTTTTTAAATATAACCAGTGTTAGTAACAACCTGCACACACATAAACTGCTCCTAAAACCTGGTGGCATCAAGGAACATTGTGGGGGAAGAGCAGAAAGGCAAATGGATGCTAATGAGCCATCTGCCATTTTACCTATAATCACAGGAGCACATCTACAAAGGGAGTTAGGGTGTGGATCCAGGGATATACTGTTCTCCACTGCTCACTATCTCTATCCTGTGTATCTGGCCTCTAGACTAGTCTGACATTCCTCAGGTTGAGAATAACCCACATATGGGGCAGAGCTCTTCTTAGATTCCTGCTTCAATTTGTCTAGAAAGTACTTTTAATGTTTGATCACGTGAACTGGCATAACAACAACAAAACTTCAAATGTCATCATCAATATTTTTAAAATAATAAAGCCATTTGTATTCTAAATAAAGACTAAGTCAATTGAAGTCAATTGAAGTTTTGACTGAGTAAGAACTAAGTGAAAACTTTAGGGTTTTGTTTGGTTTTTGGTTTGTTTTTCCTTCCATCATATTTGTCCACCATACCATTAATTCTCTTTTCCTTTTCATAAGACATGCTATATTATGAAAAGAGCTCAATTATAGAAATGATATAATACATACCCTGTAATCATTCGTGTAGTCATTGAAGAGATTAGATACCAAAGATGCCTCAGGAATCTGGCATTAAATGCTAAACTGTAAAGAAGCCTAAAAGAGAAAAAGCAAATATATTACTGAAGCAAATGAAGGTTGTCACACAAGAAAACCACAATATTTCTATCATGCCTTTCAAATCAAGCATTCCCCAAACTGATGTACAAAGAAATATAAATTAAGGTAATTGTAATATATATATATATATATATAAACATTACAAAGATTTTTAACTGTTAAAGAAAGGGAGTAATAATGCCATAAGGTAAAATCCAGTAATTCTGCAATGAGAAGTGCACAGGTAGACCCTGCATTAAAACCTGCATCACATTGCAGTACTGAGGCCCAAATTTGTACAAAGGAATGAGGCACACATTAAACAAACATTACATGCTTCAAACCTCTGAGTTACTTTATGAGTAACATTATAATGGTGAGGTGGGAAACTGACAGGTCACTCTGTGTGGCTTAATTAATCTTAATTAGCAAAGCAAAATTGATATAGATTGTTTTAAAGTACAAAATTTTTATCTGAAAATAGATTAAAACGTCTTATGAATAGCTAATCTCCACAAAAATAATAATTAGTTTAAAAAATCTAGTACACTTATTTGTGTGTGTGTTCAGGTGCAAGTTATGGAATTAAATACATTCCTTTTTTAGAATCTAGCATAACAATTAAATCCAAGGGACAATGTTTGTTCTCAGATATACAAGTATTCTCCTTTTAATTTAAGAGGAGTTGCATCCGCCAGTGCATATACATTTAAAGGCAGAAAATGGCCCTCAAGTATTTTACAGATGTAATTAAAACTTGGCGTGCCCTTTCACAGATTAAAAGTATCATCCTTTGAAGAATCTCCAGTTACAGGTAAGTAATCACCATTTCTTCTTCAATTGATGATCCCTATGTGAATTCTACATGTGGGAGATTAGTTAGCAGCAGTCAATCAGGAGGGGGTGCGAGGATGCAGATGGTATGGAAGTCTGTAATACTGCCACTCCCACAGGCCTGTAGTTTTCTTGCATCTGTAAAAGTCATCTGCATCAATGCACAATGTTTTGTAAAGGTGGGGATGGAAATCCTGGTAGCCACTCTACATATATCTAGTAAGGGTTCATCTTGCAGAGATGCCGCAGAGGTTGCTTACACTCTGGTGGAATGGGCTTTCACCTCTGTCAGGGGAGAGTGTGAGAGGAGGAAAAATACGTGCTAGATGGTAGAGAAGAATAATGCAGCCTGACATTCACTTAGAGAGTCTCTGTGCAGACAGTGGTTGACCCGTTGATTGCTCTGCCAGGACAACAAATAGTCTAAGTCAGTGGTTTACAACCAGTAATCTGCAGGTCCTGGGGGTACACAGACTATGTCAAATATTTCCAAAGGGGTCTGTACCTCCATTCAAAAAATTTGTAAGGGTCCGCAAATGAAAAAAGATTGAAAACCACTTGTCTAGGTATCTTTCTAATTGCTTTCATTCTCTGTAGAGACATGTATAGGGAGTAATTTGTTGGAGAAAAATCAACATAGTTTTTGTAAAGAGAAATTATGCCTCATCAATATGCTAGAATTCTTTGAGGGGGTCAACAAGCATGTGGACAAGGGAGAATCCAGTGGATATAGTGGACTTAGATTATCAGGTTGAGCCTTTGGTGAGGATTTACAAGGTTCCTCACCAAAGGCTCTTAAGCAAAGTAAGCTGTCGGGGATAAGAGGAAAGGTCCTCTCATGGACTGGTAACTCGTTAAAAGATAGGAAACAAAGGGTAGGAATAAATGGTCACTTTTCAGAATGGAGAGAGATAAATAGCGGTGTCCCCTAGGGGTCTGTACTGGGATTAATTCATAAATGATCTGGAAACAGATGTAAACACTGAGTTGGCAAAATTTGCAGATACAAAACTACTCAAGATTGTTATGTTCCAGGCAGACTGTGAAGAGTTACAAAAGGATCTCTCAAAACTGGGTGACTGGGCAACAAAATGGCAGATGAAATTTAATGTTGATAATGCAAAGTAATGCACTTTGGAAAACATAATCCTAACTATAAATATAAAATGATGGGGTCTAAATTAGCTGTTACCACTCAAGAAAGAGATCTTGGTGTCATTGTAGCTAGTTTTCTGAGAACGTCCACTCAATGTGCAGCAGCACTCAAAAAAGCAAACAATGTTGGGAATTATTAAGAAAGGGATAGATAAGACGACAGAAAATATCATATTGTCGCTATATAAATCCATGGTACACCCACATCTTGAATACTGCATGCAGATGTGGTCACCCCATCTCAAAAAGGATATATTGGAATTGGAAAAGGTTCAGAAAAGGGCAACAAAAATTATTAGGGGTATGGAACGGCTGCCGTATAAGGAGCAATTAATAAGACTGGGACTTTTCAGCTTGAAAAATAGACGGCTACGGAGGGATATGATGGAGATCTATAAAATCATGACGGGTGTGGAGAAACTAAATAAGGAAGTGTTATTTACTCCTCCTAACACAAGAATTAGGGGTCACCAAATGAAATTAATAGGCAGATGGTTTAAAACAAACAAAAGGAAGTATTTCTTCACACAACACAGAGTCCACCTGAGGAAATCTTTGCCAGAGGATGTTGTGAAAGCCAAGACTATAACAGGGTTCAAAAAAGAACTAGGTAAATTCATGGACGATAGGTTCATCAATGGCTATTAGTCAGGATTCGCAGGAATGGTGTCCCTAGCCTCTGTTTGCCAGAAGCTGGGAATGAGCCACAGGGAATGGATCACTTGATGATTACCTGTCATTCCCTCTGGGGCACCTGGCATTGGCCACTGTCGGAAGACAGGATACTGGGCAAGATGGTCCTTTGGTTTGACCCAGTATGGCCGTTCTTATGTTAAGTCTTCTCTCTTCATCAGAAGAATACAGTTTCGGAAAAGATACCAGTAAGTGGATGGTTTGATTCGAAATTACTTTAGGGATGAATACTGGTTCGAGGCAAAGAGAGATCTTTTTATGAAAAATGGTATTTGACTGATCTGTCGTAAGTGCTCCCAGCTTGCTCGCCCTTTTGGCTGATGTGATGCGGACTCAGATGGCAACTTTCATTGAAAAATGGGACACAGAACAGGTGGCTGTTTGAAAGGAGGTGTTGAGAACTGAAAGGATGAGAGAGAGTGAGGTCCCATTTTAATGTTGGTCTCAACACTGGTGGGGAAGTTCTAATGAATCCCTTCAGGAATCTACTTATTGTTGCATAGGTACTGACAGTATGAGCCTCAACTGGAGAACGAAAGGCACTGATGGCTGTGAGGTGGACCTGTAAAGAACTGGCAGAGGTGCCCAAGTTCTTAAGGGTGAGTAGGTAATCTAGAATAAACAGGAATCCCAGTAGACTCTGGAGAAAACTGGTGCTATTGTGCCCCAGAAGAGAAACATTTCTATTTGGCTGAATAGCAGCTCCTGATAGAATCTTTCCTGCTTTGTCTGAGGATGGAGTGGACCACTACCTAACATGAGCACTCCACATTCAATACCCATCCAAATATTAAGCCTTGAGTTGTAGAGGTCCTGGGCTGTGGTACCTGGTTACATCATTGTATTGAATCGGTAGATCTGGAAATGATCTATAAACCGGCATTCCTAAACTTCAGAGAAAGTCCAATTTATAGTCTGGTTCCGCGGGGCCAACAGGCTCCGTACCTGGCAACATGTCCTGCTGCTCCTAGGCGGAGGAAAAGCCACAAGGGGTTCAGAGTGCAGGAGGGGGTGTGTGATGCAGGCTCTGGGACAGATTTTGAGTGCAGGAGGGGGGATTGGGGCAGAGGGTTGGGGCACAAGAAGGATTTTGGGGTGCTGGATCTGTGGGGCGCTCACCTTGGGCGGCTCCCCGCAAACGCAACCTGTCCCTTCTGTTCCTAGGTGGAGGCGAGGCTATGCAGTTCTGCGCACTGCCCCCACACGCAGGTACCGCCCCCGCAGCTCCCACTGGCCGCAGTTCCCAGCTAATGGGAGGTGCGGAGCGAGTGCTCGGGGTGGGGCAGGGCGGGGGCAGAGCTGCCTAGCCACGCCTCTGCCTAGGAACAGCATTGACAGATCTACTGCTTGCCAGGAGCCACCCAAGGTGAGCGCCCCCTGGATCTGGCACCCTGAAACCCCTCCCGTGCTCCAACCCCCAGCCCTGCACCCAAACTCTCTTCCTCTTAGTAAAACGGAATTTTTCACTTACCAGCACTGCCCCATTGCCCCAACATTCCAGACTAAAAAGCTTTTACTGTACTTGGCAGGGTCGAGTCCAAGTTAAAATGGAGTCCAGGTTCTAACCCACCCACCACAATCCATAGCCAGCTAGCCTGATTTAAAGCACCTCCAAACCCAGGTGAGACAATTTTCTGTGTGGGTGGTAAGGGGATTTTATGGTTAAAACCCAGGTCTATCTCTAATATGAGAACTGTGAAATTTCAGGGACTGTTTTAGGCATCAATGAGCAAAATCCTATTGATTTTGGTGAAAATACAAAAAACTAAAAGAAGGGGGGTTGCAGGGAGTCCTTGAAATAGAATGGAATGGGAAGGGAAGGTGGAACACAAGGAGCTGGAGGGGGGGAGAGATGAAGGAATGCAAGGAGCCCCTTGTGTTCAAATATGGATTTTACTCATGAGTTAAATCAGCAAGAAGGAAACCTTGATTTAAATAGTTAATTTTTAAACCTTGTTTTGCATTTGTACTTTTGTAGTTATTTTGTACTTTTGTACTTTGTAGTTATTTTCATAGATTCATTCTCTTTGGTTGGTATAACCATTAAACATGCTGATCTGCAATCAAACACAGAGTCATAGAATGTAGGACTGTAACAGACTTCAATAGGTCATCTAGTCTAGTCCCCTGCACTGGGGACTAATACTTAGTCAAGTATTATCTAGACCATTTCCTCACAGGTGTTTGTCTAACCCAGGGGTTCTCAAACTTCATTGCATTGCAACCCCCCTCTGACAGGAGGGACGAGGAGTACTTGTGGCACCTTGGAGACTAACAAATTTATTTGGGCATAAGCTTTCCTGGGCTAAAACCCACTTCATCAGATGCATGGACTAGAAAATACAGTAGGTAGATAGATATAGATATAGATATATACACAGAGAACATGAAAAGATGGGGGTTGCCATACCAACTCTAATGAGACAAATCGATTAAGGTGGGCTATTATCAGCAGGAGAAAAAAAACTTTTGTAGTTATAATCAGGATGGCGCATTTCAAACAGTTGACAAGAAGGTGTGAGTAACAGTAGGGGGGAAAATTAGCATGGGGAAATAGTTTTTAGTTTGTGTAATGACCCATCCACTCCCAGTCTTTATTCAAGCCTAATTTGATGGTGTCCAGTTTGCAAATTAATTCCAGTTCTGCAGTTTCTCGTTGTAGTCTGTTTTTGAAGTTTTTTTTGTTGAAGAAATGCCACTTTTAGGTCTGTAATTGAGTGTCAAGGTAGATTGAAGTGTTCTCCGCCTGGTTTTTGAATGTTATAATTCTTGATGTCTGACCTGTGTCCACTTACTTTGTTGACTCATATTTAAATTGTGATCCACTTTAATCCCCAGATCCTTTTCTGCAGTACTCCTTCCTAGGCAGTCATTTTCCCTTTTTGTATTTGTGCAATTGATTATTCCTTCTTAAGAGTACTACTTTGCCTTTGTCCTTATTGAATTTCATCTTATTTACTTCAGACCATTTGTCCAGTTTCTCAAGATCATTTTGAATTCTAATCCTGTCCTCCAAAGCACTTGTAACCCTTCCCAGCTTGGGAGCATCTGCAAACTTTATAAGTGTTCTCTCTCTGCCATTATCCAAATCATTTATGAAGACACCAAATAGAATAGGTCCCAGGAATGATCTCTATGGGACCCCACTCGATACGCCCCTCCAGCTTAATTGTGAACCATGGATAACTACTTTTTGAGTATGCTTTTCCAACCAGTTGTGCATCCAACCTTACAGTAGATTCATCTATGCTACATTTCTCTAGTTTGTTGATGAATCATCATAGGAGACACTATCAAAAGCCTTTCTAAAGTAGAGATATATCACATCTATTGCTTTCCCCTAGTCACAAGGCTTGTTATCCTCTCAAAGGATATTAAGTTGGTTTGACATTATTTGTTCTTGACACATTCATGTTGACTATTACTTATTACCATATTGTCTTCTAGGTGCTTACAAACTGATTATTTGCTCTATTATCTTTCTGAGCACCAAAGAGAAGCTAGCCAGCCTATAATTCCCTGGGTTGTCCTTCTCATTTTTATAGATAGGTACTATACTGCCTTTTGACAGTTCTCTGGGATCTCTCCCATCCTCCATGATTTCTCAAAGATTATCGCTAGTGGGTCAGAAATCTCTTCAGCCTGTCCCTTAACTATTCTAGGATGTATTTTATCAGGCCTGGCAGACTTGAGGACATCTAACTTGACTAAGTAATTCTTAACTTGTTCTTTTCCTGTTTTATCCTCAGATGCTATCCCATTTACACTGATGTTCACTATGTTAGTCATCTAATCACTACTAAAAAAATATTTGGTGAAAACTGGCAGGAAAAAAAGGCATTTAACGCTTCAGCCATTGCTGCGTTTTCTCATATTGTCTTTCTCTCGTCACTGAGTAAAGGGCCTACCCTGTCCTGGGTCTTCCTCTTTTGTCTAGCATATTTGTAAAATGTTTTCTTACCATCCTTTATGTCCCTAACTAGTTTAATCTGGTCTTGGCCTTTCTACATTTTGGTCCTACATGCTTGTGTTGTTTTTTCATATTTATCTTTCATAATTTGACCTCATTTTCACTTTTTGTATGACTATTTTCTGAGTTTCAGGTCAAGGAAGATCTCCTGGTTAAGCCAGGGTTGTCTTTTACCTACCTACCTTCCCTCTTACCCATCTTTCCTATGCACTTAGACAGTTTGCTCTTGTGCCCTTAATAATGTCTCTCTAAAAAAATTACCAACTTTTTTCTCTTAGACTTGTTTCCTATGGAATTGAGTTTGCTAAAGTCTGCCTTGTTGAAATCCATTATCTTTATTTGGCTATATTTAAAGATAGTCATTCGATTTGGTACTTCTTTTTGATTTAAGTAATCATATAACTTAACATACTTTTTACATATTTTTATGTTATGTTAGAAACTGGTGAATGGCATTTCTTATTTACTACATGATAGTTTTGTACTCATGATTTGTGTCAAGATGTGTTTGGGTGGACACTGGAATTCAATAAATTGTACAGCACTGCCCTTTTAATATGGCTATTTGTTAGTTAAATAAAACTACCTTAACTCCACTAGATACAGAAGGGAACATAAATTAAACATGTTTTGCATTTAAAATTAACTGATTTATTACACAAAGGAAGTATTATCTGTAGTTAATGAATTGACACATTGGTTTTGGTCACCCTGGGCCAGCTTTTCAAATCTATTTCGGTGCCTAAAGATGTAGAGAGGTGCCTAGTGGATTTTCAAAAGCGTCTAAGCAGCTTAGCAAAAAGAAAAGGAGTACTTGTGGCACCTTAGAGACTAACCAATTTATTTGAGCATGAGCTTTCGTGAGCTACAGCTCACTTCATCAGATGCATACCGTGGAAACTGCAGCAGACTTTATATACACACAGAGAATATGAAACAATACCTCCTCCCACCCCACTGTCCTGCTGGTAATAGCTTATCTAAAGTGATCATCAGGTGGGCCATTTCCAGCACAAATCCAGGTTTTCTCACCCTCCACCCCCCCACACAAATTCACTCTCCTGCTGGTGCTAGCCCATCCAAAGTGACAACTCTTTACATAATCAAGTCGGGCTATTTCCTGCATAAATCCAGGTTTTCTCACATCCCCCCCAACCCCATACACACACAAACTCACTCTCCTGCTGGTAATAGCTCATCTAAACTGACCACTCTCCAAGTTTAAATCCAAGTTAAACCAGAACATCTGGGGGGGGGGGGTAGGAAAAAACCAGAGGAAACAGGCTACCTTGCATAATGACTTAGCCACTCCCAGTCTCTATTTAAGCCTAAATTAATAGTATCCAATTTGCAAATGAATTCCAATTCAGCAGTTTCTCGCTGGAGTCTGGATTTGAAGTTTTTTTGTTTTAAGATAGCGACCTTCATGTGATTGCGTGACCAGAGAGATTGAAGTGTTCTCCGACTGGTTTATGAATGTTATAATTCTTGACATCTGATTTGTGTCCATTTATTCTTTTACGTAGAGACTGTCCAATTTGACCAATGTACATGGCAGAGGGGCATGGCTGGCACATGATGGCATATATCACATTGGTGGATGTGCAGGTGAACGAGCCTCTGATAGTGTGGCTGATGTTATTAGGCCCTGTGATGGTGTCCCCTGAATAGATATGTGGGCACAATTGGCAACGGGCTTTGTTGCAAGGATAAGTTCCTGGGTTAGTGGTTCTGTTGTGTGGTATGTGGTTGTTGGTGAGTATTTGCTTCAGGTTGCGGGGCTGTCTGTAGGCAAGGACTGGCCTGTCTCCCAAGACTTGTGAGAGTGTTGGGTCATCCTTTAGGATGCTTAGGTATCCGAAATCAATGGGAACTGAAATCAATGGGAGTTAGGAGCCAAATCTGCTTAAGTGCTTTTGAAAAATCCTACTACTGTCTGCCTCTTTAGGTGCTTAAATATATTTGAAATTTGGCCCCATGTCCTTCAAGTTTTTAGAATTAATAGGTCTGATTCTTTCTCACCTCTTTTTTATTCATAGATTGGAATGGGAAAATAAGCTTTTCTGCTTTTTAAACTCCAAACTAATTGCTGGTGCCTCCTTGTGGCCAGTGTCCCAGTATAGGTACTCCGGAGGGAAGTGATACAGTGATCTCATTAAATGGATTAGTAAAGGATAAGGGAGCTGTTCTTTAAAGGAGCAGAAACGGTGTTCGTGGCTCCTATGGCAGGGAGCCAACCCACAACTTAGTCCTCATTCAAGGGGGGGTCCCAGCAGCAGGATGGCTGGGGACCAGGAATGGTAAAGGCAGAGGGCTGGCAGCAGCCTCTCCAGGTATATGTAAACAATTATGGAATTACCTGCACTGGACACTTTTATCTACCAGGTACTTACAGACATTTAGGAATACAGTTGCGGCCTAATTAAAATACACCCAGTGTCTCCTGTCCTCCTTCTGGCGTTGCCGGACAACAACAGACAGATACTTAATATAATACATGACATTGTGGCATATTTAAAAAGCTTGAGTTGACCTCAAAAGTTAGATGTTTTCCCCCAATTCTGTATAAATTTAAAAAGCACAATCCTTTAACTCATTTAAATTTGAGGAGGGGTCATTGACAGCACATTTTTCATTTAAATGATTTTAGTAGGTTATAGTAGGTTTACATTTTAACTAGGGCTGTCGATTAATCACAGTTAACTTTCATGATTAACAAAAAAATTTATCGCAATTAATCGCAGTTTTAATCACACTGGTAAGCAATAGAATACCAACTGAAATGTATTAAATATTTTTGGATGTTTTACTACATTTTCAAATATATTGATTTCAATTACAATACAGAATACAAAGTATATAGTGCTCACTGTCATTTTTACAGTGCAAATATTTGAAATAAAAATAATGTAAACAAAATACTATTTTTCAATTCACCTCATACAAGTACCATAGTAGTCTCTTTATTCTGAAAGTGCAACTTACAAATGTAGATTTTTTTTTTTACATAACTGAACTCAAAAACAAAACAGTGTAAAACTTTAGAGCTGAAAGTCCACTTCGTCCTACTTCTTGTTCAACCAATCACTAAGATGAACAAGTACGTTTACATTTACAGGAGATAATGCTGCCTGCTTTTTATTTACAGTGTCACCAGAAGGTGAGACCAGGCCTTCATATGACACTTTTGTAGCCAGCACTGCAAGGTGTTTACGTACCAGATATGCTAAACATTCATATGCCCTTTCATGCTTTGGCCACCATTCCAGAGGACATGCTTCCATGCTGATGATGCTCATTAAAAAAATGTGTTAATTAAATTTGTGACTGAACTCCTTGGGGGAGAATGGTATGTCTCCTATTCTGTTTTATCCACATTCGGACATATATTTCATGTTATAGCAGTCTTCGATGATGACCCAGCACATGTTGTTCATTTTAAGAACATTTTTACTGCAGATTTGACAAAACACGAAGAAGGTACCAATGAGAGATTTCTAAAGATAACTACAGCACTTGACCCAAGGTTTAAGAATCTAAAGTGCCTTCCAAAATGGGGGACGAGGTGTGGAGCATGCTTTCAGAAGTCTTAAAAGAGCAACACACCAATGCAGAAACTACAGAACCTGAGCCACCAAAAAAGAAAATCAACGGTCTGCTGGTGGCATCTGAGTCAGATGATTAAAACGAATATGCGTTGGTCCACTCTGCTTTGGATCATTATTGAGCAGAACCCATCATCAGCATGGACTCACGTCCTCTGGAAGGGTGGTTGAAGCATGAAAGGATATATGAATCTTTAGCACACCTTGCATGTAAATATCTTGTGATGCCATCTACAACAGTGCCATGCGAACGCTTATTCTCACTTTCAGGTGGCACTGTAAACAAGAAGAGGGTAGCATTATCTCCTGCAGTTATAAACAAACTTGTTTGAGCGATTGGCTGAACAACAAGTAGGACAGAGTGGACTTGGAGGCTGTAAAGATTTATATTGTTTTATTTTTGAATACAGTTATTTTCTGTACATAATACATTTGTAAGTTCAACTTCCATGATAAAAAGATCGCATTACAGTACTTGTACAAGGTGAATTGAAAAATACTATTTCTTTTGTTTTTTACAGTGCAAATATTTGTAATAAAAATAAATATAAAGTGGACACCATGCACTTTGTATTCTGTGTTGTAATACATCCAAAAATATTTAAATAAATGGTATTCTATTATTGTTTAACAGTACGACTAACCGCGATTAATTTTTTTAATTGCTTGACAACCCTAGTTTTAACATAGGTGGTCAATTTCAAATTTAATTATTAAAATATATATATTTAATTTTTTAAACATCTAATTTATACAAAAATTAGATTAAAATTTCAAAAAAATTCGATTTATTTTTTTAAAATCATTTATTTTTATCCACTCATATTGGGACTCAATTTTTTTCTTTCTTCCAGATTCATATTATTCTGATATTTGAGGGGAAATTATGCATTATTAGTCACTGGAGACTTATTAAATTATTTAAATAAAGAACAGGTATTTTCTCTTTTAACATTGAAATATCTAAAATGACATTAACTTGAATGTCTTAGTTTCAAAGCAGAGGAATTTGTGCAATGACCTTCAGTTCCTGGCCTCAGCTTCAAAAAGAAAAGCTATTTGGCAGAGTGCCTTTAGGTCTCCTAGGACATCCAAGTAAAAACCTGTTAATTTTACAATCATCCCAGGAAATTATGTACTAGTTTTAGCTGAAATGAACAAACATCATGGATACTGGACTTCCTATCGTAATGTAATTCGCTTTTTCATTTGTTCTGGCAATGTTCAGTAGTATTTCTAAAAAATAGGAAAACTTTAAGAGCTTAGAATAATAACAGTTGCCTCAGTTTTATCCATCTTTCAGAACTCTGAAAACTTCACCCAAATGATTCACAGGTTCAACTGGAGCAATTGGTAAATATTATGGTCTGAATTCTAAAGTGGTAAGCAACCATAGCTCCAACTGATCAACAGAGAGCTGCAGATGTTGAGAACCTCTGAAAACCAGCCCTTCTAACTTAACATAGATAGGACTGAAGATTTTACTGTATCACTCATTATATTTTACAGATATGTCCTGCTCTTGTGAAATATTGATATTCTATGCTTTGGATTCTTAGCCATTACCACAAAACAGCCGTTAGCCCAATAAACAAGGCTTGATTCACCATGTTACAACAGTTTTACTTTTGTGTGACTCCAATGAAGCGTCATCCATTGTAACCAAAGGAGCGGCCATAAAACGTATGTAATTAGTGCTGAAACCTGCTCTCAAAGTAGAAGGCAATAATTTTAGTTAAGGTAAATAGCAAATGCAAATAAGGCTTTCAAGAATTCTGTTCTTTGTAAAGGTTTCCAAAAATAGCTGTTCTTTTAAATTCTTCTGGTCTTTCCTGGTGTACATTATCGGTCACGGAAAAATTTAAGAGCTAAAGAGAGACATAACACACTCTAGTTGTTCTTGTTCAGTCTGTGTTTAATGTAATCTTGAAGTCACTATTCCTGGACAAAAACACATCAAAATTGAGTTAAGGTTAAATGTACATATCATTCAGGTAAAATACATTTCAGTGATGTTGTAATTATCCTCCAAACCAAACGCTACAAATCCAGTAAATTCAGAGTTACAGGTAAATTTAAAAGAAATCCAAGTAATTCGGATATGAAAATGAACAGTTAGGGAATTTAAACCACCTTAACTCTGCCCCCATCATTTTTTTTAATTAAATGTACATGAACACTAAAACAATAAACTCAAAGAATATTACCAATTCTAATGGTATAATACATCAATATTAAATCTTTTATTTTAACTTCTATAGTTGGATTCACTCCCTGGCTGATTTATGCCACTCTGGAACAGTGCAAAGCAACCGCAAGTTAACACCCAAGTCTTCTCTTGCCTCCTGTTCTGTTCTTCAAAATCCCTCTCTCTGTTATCTGTTCCATTACTGAGATTATTGTGCATGTGTGCGCATTGGGTGAGTGGGGGAGGGGGAGACAGGGAAGGTATACAAAATCTTTTAATTATAATTTTTTCTAAAAGGGATAACTAACAGACTGACTAACAGATGCATTGGTATATTTTCAGAAAATTCATATTATATTCAAAGTGAGTGATGTAATTTTTGGGAGGAGATGTGGTATTTTCTATATAATAAAGAGATTGAATCCCTGCTTCAAATGCAAAAAATCAACCAACTCAACCTTAGGTACAACTAATGTTCTCATAATTTAGCACTTAGGAGTTAAATTTAATGCAATGACTTTTGCTATATCTATTTTCAACATGTTAAATCAAATGATCTCTACTGCTATATCTAAGTACATAATGATCATTTACAGGGAACCCTGCAGTTTCTCTCTGCAGGTATCTAATTGTTCACAAAGGGCACATGATTTATATGTATTTATTAAAAAGGTATTTTTGGGCACCCTTGGTTTTAAAAAAGTGTCAAATTCCTTCTGTGCAATTGGATAAATTAAATGACCCATTAAGCTTTATTTAGCTGAGGCACCACTATAAGTTAATTAGTTAAAGGCAAGATTTTCAGTCTAGGTCATAAATTGAGCCCAGTTTCCCACTGAGACCATTTAAGTTAATGAAGAGAATACAATAGAATGAGACAAGCTCATACAGTCTAGTAAAGGTCACTATTGCAGGAGCAGTGTATTTTGACACTTCCTACCAACTGCCAGGTGTCACAGGTAGAAAATAGCATATGTGAGTACCATTAAATGAGCCATACAACTCCTCTGGCATAAAACTGCAAATGAAAACTGCTTTGTGTTTCTATCTTTTTTTCTGAATATATATCACAACAAAATGGCATAATGCGGATAAGGTAAAAAGGTTTTAAAAAAAATAAATGCAATAGTGCTAACTCATAGAAAAAACATAAGAGCAAATACAAGAAATAAATCCAAAATGTGCCTGTTAAAATAAGAAAGCTCCCAGAAAGATATACAAAGGTAGCCATGTGGAAATACTAAATAACTTCCCTTTACACGTGAAAGCAGACTGCTAACATTACACTACAATGTCAGTTTTCCAACTCATCTGCCCATGTGAGAAGATTAGCAGTGTTTTGAAAGTCAAACAGTAGTAATGTATTGTTATTATGAAGCAGTTTTACTTAAATTAGCAATTGCCCTACACAAAACAGCCAGAAGGCTGCTAATCAATAAGGCCCTGATCCTGAAAATATTACACAAGTGCTTAATTTTAAGCATTTTGTGTAGCCCCAGACTATTTTTGAAATCAGTGACATGACTCAGACGCTTAAAAGTAAAGTACCTGCATAAATGGCCTAAATAAGTCATTGAGCATGCAACATTTACAACAAAGAGCCTTCAAAATCCCTCCTAGATCAGCAGTTACAGGTGTGTGTTGTGTATGACTCAGTTATCTTGTCAGGTCTTCTTATAATATCCAATAAAGGAAATTATCAAGTTACATATAAACTTAACACTCAATGGATGAAACCCTGGACCCACTGAAGTCAATGGCATACCTCTCTCTGACTCTGATAGAGTCAGTATTTCACCCTGTATCTCATTTGGTTTCCCAACATTGATTGACTATGACTATGTCTTCCAACATTTATGTTTCTTCCTTTAATTGGGCTTGTTCACATCTACCCAATTTAGATAGTAAATTCCTCAGAAGGACCTGTTCAACTACATGATTCTGTAATGCACCTATGTTAATGCAGAATATATGAACTGTGAATAAACTGAACAACTGTCATGTCAAGCTTGAACAAAACAGAAGTATTTCAAATGTTAGGCCTCAAACTTCCATATTCTGCAAAATGCAAGCCTTGCAAAAAATAACGCTTATACTCGTGACTTGTGGTCAGGAAACGAGGCGATCAGATAGCGATTTATGCTGACTCCTATGTACTTATCAATCCAAAATTACCCACATTCAAAATCTGGTTGGCTACAGAAAATAGATAGGCCGAAAATTAATTATGCATCAATTATACGATGGCAACCACATAAACGATGTGGCCCACCCTGATTGGTTTGTCTGTTCTAAAACATGGCCGTGAGACCAGATAAAAAGGAGAAGACACAAAAGTGTGTGTGTGTCGTCGGTCGTACCTGACCCATACCCCCTGAACCGAAGGGACATGCACTTCTCGACTGTCTGTACCTGGTCAGTGCGGAAAACGGCAGACTGAAGGGTAACGTATTTTTTGGACAAATGCAGGGTAAGTCTATGGAGTAAAAAAGTCTGGTCGCTCAAGCTGATTTGATCATAGTCGTATCGATACCATAGTATAAAATCAATAGTAGATGGCTGATGCATAATAGCTTTGCATGTGTTATTGCTGGTCTTTTACGTAGTCCTAGCAAATGCATGTAGCGCTGTCGTTCATCAGCTTTATGTTGCCTTTAAAAACACCAGGAATATAGGGCTGGTGAATAATAGTTTTACCTATGCTTGTCTTCTGGGCTTTTATTATAACGTGCCAGGACCAGCATATGTAGAGTCACTGTTCAGGAACTCGCAAATGGTCCACAATATTACTTGTACTTGTGCTTGTCTTCAGTATAATCTGCCTTTTGTATTAATTCTTATTCAGTGTTGGTCTTTGGTTTTTCTTTTCTTGTTTTGTTTATGCTGTTATTATAGTAGAAAATCATTAAAAGCTTTCCTTGAGGAATAATTAATAGTTCTTACTTATTTTATACGGACACCACTTAACCTCATTACATCTGTGTTGGGTGGTGGGAAGTAGTGAACACCCTGGGGTGAAATAGGGCCCCGAGGCGCGCCTCCTTCTTCCTTGATCTCCGCATGAACGTATTTACATGCTAATTAATTACTGTAGAATAGGATATGTTGTATTTAAGTACATTTTATCAGTTTCTAATACTAGGTAAAATAGAAAAAATAAATTAATTTGCACCTAAATAGATGTACTATACAAAAGCAACTATCATAAAGGTAATGGATAGTGGGTAAAGTATAAGTGACGACTTAACCTTCAAAAGCTACAGTTCTCTCTCTTTTATATATATATATATATATATATATATATATATATATATATATATATATATATATGATTAAGAAGGAGAATGAAAGCAGTAAATCATATTTTACTTCTCAGTTGCTGCTATGTGAAGTTCAGTTCAGATCATGCCATCTTAAAAAGAGACAAAGCAGAAATAAATGGGGCCCAGAAATAGGCAACTAAAATTATTACGATTATTAGAGAATGATACATGGGAAGGCTTCTGCATAAGAAGAGATTGAAAAGTTGAGGATTGTTTAAAGAAGAGAGGAATAAAAGGGACATGGATATGGTGTGGGGGGAAGGAATAGAGAAATTCCTATTTAACATCTCTCATACTACAGAACAAAGGGATTATTCAGTGATTCTGACCAGCCAAAATGTAAAATTTATAACAGGAAATATTTTTTAACATGTAAAATTAAATTGAACTCACGGTAGCAAGTATCAATGAGATCAAGAGTTTAGCAACAGTCAAAGAAAGAGTAGACATTTTTCTGGACAATGAGACTATCCACAGTTATGTTAAGACTGACTGAAAAATAGGGACATATACCCTCCTGGGTTCAGGGCAGAAGACAACCATTGACTAATTGATGTTAGGAATCAGATGCATCCGATGAAGTGAGCTGTAGCTCACGAAAGCTTATGCTCAAATAAATTGGTTCGTCTCTAAGGTGCCACAAGTACTCCTTTTCTTTTTGATGTTAGGAAGAAACATTCCCCACACACATAACTATCTAGTACACAGATTCTTGTATCTTTCCCCTGAGGTACCTGGTATTGACCACAGTTGGACAGGATATCTGACTAGATTTAACCATGGTGTGATCCAGCATGACAATCCTTATGTTTCTAGGATACTTTGCAACCAATGCATCTCTCCAGCTGCACTGAAGATCCATAGAAAGCAAAGGAATTACCTTTCCAGTGAGTTATGTAGTATGTACACATTGTAAGGTAAGATTTTTCTATTATAAAGGAAATAAACTGTACATTTTTAAAAAGCTTTTTTAAAACCCCACAGTCTTAAGACATTCATTCTTTCCCTACCACTCATCTGAGTTAAACTTATGCTAAATTTTTGTTCTAACAATATTTTCAGTTTTAAAAGGTGAAATTTAATTATTTTCATTTACTGTCTCACTTTGCAATGCCCTGCATTACTAGCTTTGCCTTAATTGACATGATTTACTTTTATATTTGAGAGGTCTATTTTTCAATATATAAAATTTTCATTCTGATCCCAGATTAATTTTATCAATGGAGACTTCAAATTTAATGTGAATTTTTTCCCCAGAACATCTAATGCATTGTAAATGAAAGGTTATTTTGAATACATTATTCTTGTTTACCTCCAATGTTCCCATTTTAACATGGCTTCTGCAAGAAAATAATCATAATTTATTATGTAAATATTATTTACTCAAAATAATTGGTATTTTAAGTAAACCAAACTCAAAAAGACAAAACTTTGGAGTAGCTTTAATAGCAACATTAAATCTGCCATACAATACAATACTATTATAAAAGTGAATCTTTGTTTACAGTTTAAAGTTGTTATGGGAACTAAATCTGTAACTGGCACTTAAGAGCTACAGTTATCAGCACTCCTGAACTTGTAACACATATGCTAAAACAAGGAAGAGCATTTTTCTCAATAGGCTATAAAAAAGCGATAGTACATAAGTTGAAACAAATGACCTGTAAGTTTTGAACTACTTGTGAAAAATATACAAAATGCAATACTTCAAAACAATAGGCAAAATCTCCTTACAATACACACACACAAATATTTGTCATAGCAGCCAGATAGCACAGGTTTGATCCAAAACCCATTAAACACAAATGGAAGGACTTTAATGGTCTTTGGATCATAACCTATAGGCAACATTTAAAACTGTAATAAAAAAAACACACCAAGCTTGTATTTATCTTCTGGAGATATAAAAATATAGAGTTCAATCCTGCAAATACCTCCATAGGTGAGCTTAACTTTAATTCTCTGAATAACTGCACTGAAGCCAATGGGCCTACTCATACTTAAAGCTGAATACATCTGCTAGTGTTTACAGGACTGACGGCTTTAAAACATAATGGAAAGAATGTTATGAAAATATTTGAGAAAAATATCAATGACAGTTTTTACTGTTTTGTTTGTCAGATGCTCTTATGAAATATAGCAGAACTGTGCTAGTACATGAGAAACCTAAAGTGCGACAGGCTAAACATTTACACTGATTAACCTATTTTCAATGTTGAGGATTCTGTAAAAGTAACCTAACATTATAAATGGAGAAAAGTAACATAGGTCCTGATCCCATACCTACTGAAGACAAAGCGAGCTTTATCATTAACTTCAATGGGTCCAGCATCAGAACCTCTGATTTTCAACTTCAATCAAGTTTTAATAATGAAAGATATTATAAACAGATAAGAAGTTAGTTAAACAACTAGCTGTGAAAGACTGACAATATGCCTTTAAAATATATTTATTCTAATAAATAACCTGAGAAAACAGAAAAATCAATGTTTCTAATATTTAATTCTGTAGAAGACAAACTCATCTTTTCAGTAACTATTCCAAAATAATTACAGCATGGAACAGCTGTTACTCTAACTGATTTAACATAGGTTTGCACATTTCTAAGTTGTTGAACCATCTTACAAAACCTGTGACATATATATTAATGCATAACACCTAATCCATTACCACAAATAATTACAAACTTCTATCTATGGTTCCTCAGAGGAACAGATGCCTTACTCATACAATTAAGGCAAAATAAGACTTCTTTATTCATTAAGCACCTTTTCCACACAGTTTACCAGTAAATTCAAGCCAGAGCAGTGATGCATTTAAATCCAGTAATTATTATCCAAGGCAATGGACTAGCTGCAACAATAAAACAAGCGTACTAATTCAGCTGCTACTATGATCTTCAGATCTCACATCCTGTCCTAATGCAATTAGTCTACAAAGAGCTAATTACCCTAATCGAGCAATCACAGTTTCACTGACATCTTACTTCCTCTAAAAGCTATAAACACCACTGGGCTAAGATAGAATCTAATTAGTTTGGTGTATCATTGTATACAATGCAGTTTGAATTGATTATGTTTAAATACATACCAAAAATACTTAGAGATTTTCATTTTACTACCAGTAAATGAACACATTTTTAACTAAAACTAGTTACTCCAGAATAGTTTAATATTAGGGCTGTCAATTAATCAGTTAACTCACACGATTAACTCAAAAAAATTAATCGTGATTATTCGCACTGTTAATAAAATACTAATTGAAATTTATTAAATATTTTTGGATGTTTTCTACATTTTCAAATATATTGATTTCAATTACAACACAGAATACGAAGTGTACAGTGCTCACTTCATATTTTTTATTACAAATATTTGCACTGTAAAAAACAAAATAAATAGTATTTTTCAATTCACCTTATACAAGTACTATAGTGCAATCTCCATCATGAAAATTGAACTTACAAATGTAGAATTATGTACAAAAAAACTGCATTCAAAAATAAAACAATGTCCAACTTTAGAGCCTACAAGTCCACTCAATCCTATTTCAGCCAATCGCTCAGACAAACAAGTTTGGTTAAAGTTTGCAGGAGATAATGCTGCCCACTTCTTGTTTACATGACCAGAAAGTGAAAACAAGCATTCGCATGGGACTTTTGTAGCCAGCCTTGCAAGGTACTTACGTGTCAGATATGCTAAACATTCGTATGCTCCTTCATTCTTCGGCCACCATTCCAGAGGACATGCTTCCATGCTGATGATGCTCATTAAAAAAAGAATGTGTTAATTACATTTGTGACTGAACTCCTTGGGGGAGAACTGTATGTCTCCTGTTGTGTTTTACCTGCATTCTGCCATATATTTCATGTTATAGCAGTCTCGGATGATGACCCAGAACATGTTCAAGAACACTTTCACAGCAGATTTGACAAAACGCAGGTACCAATGTGAAATTTCTAAAAATAGCTATAGTACTCGACCCAAGGTTTAAGAATCTGAAGTGCATTCAAAAATCCGTGAGGAATGAGGTGTGAAGCATGCTTTCAGAAGACTTAAAAGAGCAACACTCAGATATGGAAACTACAGAACCGGAACCACCAAAAAAAAAAAAAAAAAAAAATCAACCTTCTGCTGGTGACATCTGACTCAGATGATGAAAATGAACATGCATCGGTCCACTCTGCTTTGGATCGTTATCGAGCAGAGCTTGTCATTAGCATGGATGAATGTCCTCTGGAATGGTGGTTTAAGCATGAAGGGACATATGAATCTTTAGTGCATCTGGCACGTAAATATTTTGCAGCTCTGGCTACAACAGTGCCATGTGAATGCCTGTTTACACTTTCAGGTGACATTATCTCCTGCAAATTGTAACCAAACTTGTTTGTCTGAGCGATTGGCTAAGTATGACTGAGTGGACTTGCAGGCTCTAACATTTTACATTGTTTTATATTTGGTTGCAGGTTTTTGGGTTTTTCTTACACAATTCCACATTTGTAAGTTCAACTTTCATGATAAAGAGATTGCACTATAGTACTTGTATTAGGTGAACTGAAAAATACTATTTTTTTTTTTTACAGTGAAAATACTTGAAATCAAAAATAAATATAAAGTGAGCACTGTACACTTTGTATTCTGTGTTGTAATTGAAATCAATATATTTGAAAATGTAGAAAACATCCAAAAATATTTAAATAAATGGTATTCTATTATTTGGTTAATCGCAAGATTAATTGGGATTAATTTTTTTAATCGCTTGACAGCCCTATTTAATATTACTGATGTGCCATTTGAATTAAATAATTTGATAAAAATATAATCAGGATCTTTACTTTGAATACAGGAAGCTAAGTCTCATCATAGCTACCTGTATTTTTCAATCTTTTTAAAGGGACTCTACAAAATTAATAGCTCCAAATTTTCACCTACATTTAGGATTTGAAGCCACACACTCCTCCAAACACACACACACGCGCGCGCGCCTGATCATGAATACTCTACCAGCTTCAGATGCCTATGACTGAAATACAGGTGAAATGCTAACTTTACTGGCGAACGCATTAACAATAAATGACGAGTGCACACTTATGTATGCAGTGGTCCTTTCCAGAATGAGCAGGAAGCACACTCCACAGGCACAGTATTGCATTACAAAAGAAGTTTTCTCCCTAAAGTACATGAAAAGCAGGATTCTTATACATTTCAATACCACGATTGAGCACAACACCAAAAAGTTGACAGACAAGCAGATCATCATCATTACAGGCTTGCATGCGACTATAAACCAGAGTCAAAGTTTTAGACCTACCAGAGTTATAGTTCCATATTATTGGTACTTGCCTGACTTTTGGCACCATCATTCGGTGTTGCACCATTAGTGTGTGGCAGATTGATGCCATCAGCGTGAAGACTTCTTCACTAGCTGAATCTCTCCAGACCATATTCAGTAAAGTGTTTGTCTGCTGTTTTGTATCCAGTTTCTTTAGACACTCCTCAGTTATATACTGTACTGATATTCTCCCGTCACCCTGTAAATATACCAAAAAACAATCAGTTTTGAAGACTTCTTAAACTTTTAACACTATGGAGCCTACAGTTTCTTTAAACAAAGCTTCAGAATTTTACTATAATTAACACAATTCACTCCCCCACAAAATAAACGTATTAAAAACCATTTCACAGGTTACAGCAAAATATTTTGGAGGTGGTTTAATCCCCCCCCCAAATGCAGGCAGGTACATGAGTCAGTACAATATGTGCCTGATCCAATGCCTGCTGAAGGCACTAGAAAGACCATCTTTGACTTCAATGGGCTTTGGAGCAGACCTATATATGCCTACTTTCCATGTCCACGAATATGGCCAGATCCTTAGCCGGTGTGAAATATTACAGCTCCACAAACATCACTGAACTATGATGATTTAGCCCATGGATGGGAGCACTCAAATCTTTCACTGTCTCTCTAGCCATACATACACACACACACACGTACATACGTAAAGTGCTCATGGGCGGGAGGGGGAAAGAGAAGGGCAGATGTACAGAGAAGGGCTACTAGGATGATTCGAGGAATGGAAAACCTGTCTTATCAAAGGAGACTCAAGGAGCTTGTCTTCTTTAGCCTAACTAAAAGAAGGTTGAGGAGAAATATGATTGCTCTCTATAAATATATCAGAGGGATAAATACCGGAGAGGGAGAGGAATTATTTAAGCTTAGTACCAATGTGGACACAAGAACAAATGGATATAAACTGGTCATTGGGAAGTTTAGACTTGAAATTAGACGAAGGTTTCTAACCATCAGAGGAATGAAGTTTTGGAATAGCCTTCCAAGGGAAGCATAGGGCAAAAGACCTATCTGGCTTTAAGATTAAACTCGATAAGTTTATGGAGGAGATGGTATGATGGGATAACATGATTTTGGTAATTAATTGATCTTTAAATATTCATGGTAAATAGGCCCAATGGCCTGTGATGGGATGTTAGATGGGGTGGGATCTGAGTTACTACAGAAAATTCTTTCCTGGGTATCTGGCTGGTGAATTATGCCCATATGCTCAGGGTTTAGCTGATTGCCATATTTGGGGTCGGGAGGGAATTTTCCTCCGGAGCAGATTGGAAGAGGCCCTGGAGGTTTTTCGCCTTCCTCTGTAGCATGGGGCACGGGTCACTTGCTGGAGGATTCTCTGCTCCTTGAAGTCTTTAAACCACGATTTGAGGACTTCAGTAGCTCAGACATAGGTGAGAGGTTTTTTGCAGGAGTGGGTGCGTGAGATTCTGTGGCCTGCGTTGTGCAGGAGGTCAGACTAGATGATCATAATGGTAGCTTCTGACCTTAGTATCTATGAATCTATGTGGCAGAGTGCTATTAAGCAGTGGAGTCTCCTCAGGGGAGGTTTTGCCTATTCTGTTTTAAGTCAGATACAGTCGGGTATTTATCAATTATTGTAAATTGTCTCTGAACAGACCTTTAGATTCCATTTTTACCAAACCAGCCTTCAGGTGCCAAACCACAAACTTCCATGGAACATTTAGTTAAAGATCTGCCAGCATTTACATTATCAAAACTATGCAAAATAAGACTTCAAAATCTTTAATTTAAAAAAATCTTTAAAAGTAAGTTAATAGTAGCTTGGAAAGCACCCTAAAGAAATGAGACTGACATATAAAGTCAATGTATTATATATATTCTGCTACAGAGCTAAAGTTCCACTAATGAATGAGGGGAAGGAGCAGCGTATACTTTAAAATGTTGATAGCTAATAGAAATATTAATATAATATAATAAATTAGGGCAGTTGATTAATTGCAGTTAACTCATGTGATGAACTCAAAAATTAATCGCAATTAAAAAAATTAATCGTGATTCATCGCAGTTTTAATCACACAGTTAAACAGAACAACAAATGAAATGTATTAAATATTTTTTCACCTCATACCTGTACTGTAGTGCAGTCTTTTTATCGTGAAAGTGCAACTTACACATGTAGATTTTTTTTTTATGTAACTGCACTCAAAAACAAAAAAAATGTAAAACTTTAGCGCTTACAAGCCCACTCACTCCTACTTCTTGTTCAGCAAATCACTAAGACAAACAAGTCTGCTTACCTCTACAGGAGATAATGCTGCCTGCTTCCTATTTACAATATCACCAGAAAGTGAGAACAGGCTTTTGCATGGCACTTTTGTAGCCGGCATTGCAAGGTATTTACATGCCAGATATGCTAAACATTCGTATGCCCCTTCATGCTTTGGCCACTATTCCAGATGACATGCCTCCATGCTGATGACGCTCATTAAAAAAATAATGCATTAATTAAATTTGTGACTGAACTCCTTGGGGGAGAATGGTATGTCTCCTGCTCTGCTTTACCTGCATTCTGCCATATATTTCATGTTATAGCAGTCTCGGATACCGACCCAGCACATGTTCATTTTAAGAGAATTTTCACTGCAGATTTCACAAAACTAAAAGAAGGTACCAATGTGAGATGGCACTCCACGGAAGGTTTAAGAATCCGAAGTGCCTTCCAAAATCTGAGAGGGACGAGGTGTGAAGCATGCTTTCAGAAGTCTTAAAAGAGCAACTCTGCGACGCAGAAACTACAGAATCTGAACCACCAAAAAAGAAAATCAACCTTCTGCTGGTGGCATCTGACTCTGATGATGGAAATGAACATGCGTCGGTCCGCACTGCTTTGGAATGTTATTGAGCAGAACACATCATCAGCATAGATGCATGTCCTCTGGAATGGTGGCTGAAGCATGAAGGGACTATGAATATTAAGCGCATCTCACACATAAATATCTTGCAACGCTGGCTACAACAGTGTCATGGAAAGGCCAGTTCTCATTTTCATGTGACATTGTGAACAAGAGGCAGGCAGCTTTATCTTCTGCAAATGTAAACAAACTTGTTTATCTTAGCAATTGGCTGAACAAGAAGTAGGATTGAGTGGACTTGTAGGCTCTAAAGTTTTACATTCTTTTGTTTTTGAATGCAGTTATTTTTGTACATAATTCTACATTTGTAAGTTCAATCTTCATGATAAAGAGATTGCATTACAGTACTTGTACAAGGTGAACTGAAAAATACTATTTTTGTTTTTACAGTGCAAATATTTGTAACAACAAAATATATAAAGTGAGCACTGTATGCTTTGTATTCTGTGTTGTAACTGAAATCAATATATTTGACAAGGTAGAAAACGTGCAAAAATATTTAAATAAATGGTATTTTATTATTGTTTAACAGCATGATTAGTTGCACGATTAATCACGATTATTTTTTTTAATCGCTTGACAGCCCTACAATAAATACGTACAGTAGACATTTGTGGCAGAAAAAACAGTTACCTACCTTTTCGTAACTGTTGTTCTTCGAGATGCGTTGCTCATGTCCATTCCATTTCAGGTATGTGCACACTCACGTGCACAGTTGTCGGAGATTTCTGCCTTAGCGGCATCCATAGGGCCGGCTGTGGTGCCCCTTGAAGTGGCGCTCCCATGAGGCGGCACATCAGGCGCCACCGGCCCTGTGCCCTCTCAGTTCCTTCTTGTCAGCAACTCCAACAGAGGGGTAGGAGTACAGAAAATGGAATGGACATGAGCAACACATCTCAAAGAACAACAGTTACGAAAAGACAGGTAACAGTTTTTTCTTCTTTGAGTGCTTGCTCATGTCGATTCCATTTTAGGTGACTCACAAGCAGTATCCATGGAGGTGGGCTCAGAATTCACAGCTTAGCGGCCTGTAGTACTGCCCTACCAAAAACAGTATCGTCCCAGGCCTGCTGGGTCAGTGCATAGTGGGACAAAAAAGTGTTGACAGATGACCAGGTGGCCACTCTACGGATGTCCTTGATAGGCATATGCGACCTAACAGAGTGGGCGGTGACAATCACCAGAGGTGGCACCTTCGCTCGGTCATAGCGGAAGCGAATGCAGGCAGTGATCCAAGAAGAAATTCTTTGAGTGGGTACAGGGCGACCTTTCATTCTGTCGACCACAGCAACGAATAATTGCGTCGACTTACAGAACACCTTGGTCCTGCCAATGTAGAAGGCCAGAGCCCTTCTGATGCCCAGAGCATGTAGCCTGACGCTCCTCCTCCGACCTATGTAGCTTTGGAAAGAAGACTGGTAGGTAAATGTCCTGGCTCGAATGAAACAGAAACTACCTTGGGAAGAAAAGCCAGGTATGGCCTTAGCTTAACCTTATCCTTGTAGAAGACAGTGTATGGTGGTTCCGAGGTGAGCACCTGAATCTCAGATACCCAGCGGGCTGACATCACCGAGAGCAGGAATGTGACCTTCTAGGAGAGAAGAAGGAGGGAGCAGGAAGCCAGTGGCTCAAAGAGAGGACCCACGAGCTGTGACAGTACCAGATTCAAGTCCCACAGAGGGACGGGGTCCCTGACATGCGGGTAGAGGCGCTCCAGGCCCTTAAGGAATCTGGCTGTACTAGCCTGAGCAAACACCGACCTGCCTTCGAACAGCAGGTGGAAGGCTGAGATGGCCGCTAGATGGACCTTGATTGATGAGAAGGACAAGCCCTGGAGCTTGAGGTGCAGGAGGTAGTCCAGAATAAGCTGCAGCGAAGCTCACTCAGGAACAACATTCTTGTTCGCAATCTAGCAGGCGAACCGTTTCCACTTGGCCAGATAGGTCACTCTGGTGGACGGCTTCCTTCTTCCCAACAGAACGCATTGAACCTCAGCCAAGCACTGCTGCTCCTGTGCGTTTAGCCATGCAGCAGCCAAGACGTCAGATGTAACACCCTCAGGTTGGAGTGCATAAGACTGCTGTGGTTATGGGAAAACAGGTCCGACCTGAGTGGTAACTGGAATAGGGTCATCACAGAGAGGTCCATCAGAGTGCTGAACCAGTGTTGGCGTGGCCATGCCAGCAGTGTGAGGATGACCTTCACTCTGTCCTATTTAATCTTCTTGAGGACCCTGGATAGCAACAGCACCAGAGGGAAGGCGTACATCAGCGCCCCCGACCACGAGGGCAGAAAGGCATCTGATAGGGATCCTCTGTCCATGACCCCAATCGTGCAGAGGACATGGCATTTCCTGTTCTGCCGGGGAGTTCCCCACCTGCGGAAGATGGAACTGACCACCTCTGGATGAAGGGATCACTCATGGCGAGACGAGAACATCCTGCTAAGGGAATCTGCCAAAGTGTTCTCGGTCCCTGGGAGGGATAGCTCAGTGGTTTGAGCATTGGCCTGCTAAACCCAGGGTTGTGAGTTCAATCCTTGAGGGGGCCATTTAGGGATCTGGGGCAAAAATTGGGGATTGGTCCTGCTGTGAGCAGGGGGTTGCTGGACTAGATGACCTCCTGAGGTCCCTTCCAACCCTGATATTCTATGATTAAGGTGAGCAGCTACAAGATGGATGTCGTGCTGCAGACAGAAATCTCAGAGCCAGAGGGCTTCCTGGCAGAGGGCAGATGGCCTGGCTCCGCCCTGCATGTTGATACAGAAGACTGTAGCCGTGTTGTCAGTCAACTCCTAGACCACCCTGTCTTGTATATGAGATAGAAAGGCTTGGCAGGTTAGTTGTACTGCCCTGAGCTCCCTGATATTGACATGCAGGGAACGATCACAACTGAACCAACGACCGTGAGTGCTGAGAGCGCCCAGGTGGCTAGACAATACAAGGCCGGGATCACAAAGGGAACTCCTTCCAACACCGACGTGGGATTCTGCCAAAATATGAGGAACAGTACGCTGTCCGGGATCCAGACCACCCGGTGCATGCTGTGCCGGTTGGAACACAGACCAATGATAGCCACGCCTGAAGAGGTCTGAAGTGGAGTCATGCGTGTCTGAACACGTAAGTACACGCTGCCACGGGCCCAACAGCCTCAGGCATCTTTGGGCAGTGGTGAGCGGGTGGGCCCATAGGCCCGCAATGAGGTCCACCATGGCCTGGAACGGAGTGTCGGGGAGGAAGACCCTGGTCTGAGTGGAGTCGAGGACCACTCCAATGAATTATATGCATTGTACTGTGTTAAGGTTGACTTTTTCTTGTTTATCATCAACACAGGGTCACAACAGGTGGAACATACCAGGTCGAGATGTCTCCACACCTGAGCTGGAGACAGGCCCCTTATCAACCAGTCGTCGAGGTATGGGTATATTTGGACTTCCTGACGGCTCAGATTCACTGGCACTATACACTTTGTGAATATCCTCGGGGCTAACAAGAGACCAAAGGGCATCACCACGAACTGGAAATGGCACCGTCCCAGTATGAAGTGGAGGAAGCATCGGTGCCCTGGGAAGATGGAAATGTGTGTCCTTTAAAATTGACGGCAGCAAACCAGTCTCCCAGATCCAGGGATGGGATGATGGAGGCCATGGAGATCATGCGAAACTTCAATTTCTTGAAAGACTTGCTGAGGCGATGCAGGTCTAGGATGGGTCTGAGGCCTCCTTTTGCCTTCAGAATCAGGAAGTAGAGGGAGTAGAATCCTCTGCCTTCCAGGTTCCGAGGGATCTTTTCCACTGCCCCCAGGTACAGGACGTTTTCGACCTCCTGAATGAGGAGTTGATCGTAAGAAGAGTTGCTGAAGAGGGACAGGGAAGGGGACTTGGAGAGATAGTTGTCTATAAACTGCAGGGTGTAGCCCAAAGAAACCATATCTAGCACCCAGCCGTTCCAAAGGACCAGGCCGACCGGAAGGGGCGGAAGCGGTTGAGGAAAGGGAGCGTTGTATCCAGTACATTGGCCGGGGTGCCGTCCTCGAGTGCACCCTCAAAATGACTGCTTCTGGCTTCCCTGACTTCTGGGAGGGGTCAGGTTGGGCAGCCGGGCGGGAAGAGGACAGGTAGCATCTCTTAGATCCTTTGTCCTTTTCCTTTCTCCTGTAGGAGTCAGACCCGGAAGCCCCCCGGGACCTAGACTGCATCAGAGGAGGAGGACACAGAGGATGGAACGTCTTCCTGGATTGCTGAGTGGTGTGCAAGCCCAGGGATCGGAGGGTGAGCCTGAGTCCTTGAGCCCATGGAGCCTAGAGTCAGTTAGCTCAGAAAAGAGCCCCGAACCCTCGAATGGCAGGTCCTGGATTGTGGTCTGCATCTCCTGGGACAGTCCAGAAGCCTGCAACCAGGAGCTGCGTCTCATGGCCACTTCCAATGCGACCACCCTGGCAGCCAAGTCCATCACGTCCCAGGCCATGTGGAGGACTCCCGGGCCACCACCGTGACTTCGCTCACCAACATGGCAAACTCTTGGGCACTTGTTCAGGGAGTCCCACAGGTTAAATTTATAAGGTCCTAGCAGGGCCTGGTGGTTAGAGACCTGAAACCGTAAGCTGGCTGTCAAATGAACTTTCCTGCCGTATACGTCAAGTCTTTTGGCCTCCTTATTTTTCAGCGTTCCGCTGGTGTGGCCTTTCGTTCACCGCGGACACAACCAATGATACCACAGGGGGATGAGTATACAGATACTTGAAGCCCTTTGCAGGGACATAGTATTTCTTTTCTGTTTTCTTTATTCGGTCAGCGGAATAGATAAGGGGACTTGCAACACCGATTTGGCTATTTTGAGTAACGCTGGGTGGACAGCCAATGCAATTTTTGCTGGTGTGGTGGCTGAGATGACATTGAAGAGGTCAATCTGCAAGCAAAGATTTTCAGCCACCCGTTTAAGGAGGATCTGGTGCTCCTTAAAGTCATCCAGGGGACTGCTGGTGTGGGAGGGTCCGGCCACCGCCTCATCTGGGGATGAGGAGGACAACTGTATTGCCTGAGGGATGGTGTCATTCCCTCCCTTGTTGAGGGAGGGCTCCCTCGGTGTCGGGGTACAGTGTGCGGGCTCTGCTTCAACCGCAGTGCCATGTTCCGATTGCAGCACCAGCAGTACCTTGGCTGGTTTGTCCGATGCAACCAGGGAGGGCTGGGAGTACTGGATCAGCATCACCAGCACCCTCCAAGGGTTCCAATATGGCCAATGGCAGGGCCACGGCTCCTGCTGCGTCGGCACTGCAGCCCGTGCCGCCTTGGTCCCCCGTGTTGGAGGGGAGTTGCCCCGTCTCAGTGACGGGCTAAAAATCACAGTCTGAGATCCCAAATGAGCCCTCCAGGACAGAGACGGACAACAATGAGACTTTCTGGGAGAGGCTGTTTGGCGTGTAAGTGACCTATGGCCAGATGGTCAGCGGTACAGAGAATGGTGCCACGAGTCCGGAGTCCCTCGTCTAGTAAGAGAGGAACTCGATGAAAATCTAGGTCGTCTGGCCAGCGAGCTAGGCTGCGGTGCCAGGTCCTGAGGTTGCAGCAATGGGGACGTGCGCCTGCGATCCTGTGATCTGAGGTGTTCCACCAGTCTATGCTGCAGCACCCTGCTGGCTTTCCCCTTCGGTGTCGCGAGCAGAGCCGTATCGGTCACCTGGTGTGACACCTGAGGAGCCTGCTGGTCTTGCTCCTTAGCCGCCGGGACTGCTTCAGGCACTGAAGGCCCCATCACTGGCTAGGAACCCCTGCTGCTGCCCGGGGTGGGAGACGGGTCCCTGGCACGTCTGACCTCCGCGGTACCCACATGAAGCCCCACAGCGGGCACATGGCCTGACACAGGTCCTTTGCCCGAGGCCCCCGCTCCTTCCATGCCGAGGAGGTTCTTTTCCTCAGCCTCTTCTTCGGCGCAGGGGAAACGGAATGGTGCAGGGCCAAGTCCAGTGCCGATGGTACGCTGCATCCCAAGGCTGAAGTGTCAGGTGTAGGTGCCATAGTGGAGGGCTGCAACACCGGGCGAAGAGCAGCCTCCATCAATAACATCCTCAAGCAGATTTCCCGCTCCTTCTGGGTCCGTGGGCGAAGTTCTTACAGATGCAGCACCTCTCTTTTGTATGGCCTTCTCCCAGGCACTTAAGAGAGTTATCATGAGGATCGCTGATCAGCCTTGGCCTGCTGCATGACGTGCACAACTTGAAGCCGGGGGAGCGGGGCATGCCCCGCTCGGGACAAAGTTCAAACTGGGGCTCTACTGACTAACCAACGCTATCAACTATCTTTGACACTATGTACAACAACAACTGAACTAGTCAATGGATAACCACTGCTGCTCTTGAGAAGCAAAACAAGGCGCTCCAACCAACCGTCACAGACGGTAGGAAGGAACTGAAAGGGCGTAGGGCCAGCGGCACCTGACATACCACTGCATGGGAGCGCCACTCCAGGGCGCACCACAGTCGGCTCTACGGATACTGCTAAGGCAGAAATCTCCGACAACTGTGCACATGGGTGCACACACACCTAAAATGAAATACACATGAGCAAGCACTCGAAGAATATATAAATTTCTCCAAGGGAAGAATATAATATTTTCAAGTGGGAAGATTTGATGGCTGTGTTCCTTGACAACTCGGTGTTATCAGATACAAGCCCTACAAGGTCCCCTTTAAAATACAAAATTAAACTAGAAAGTCAACTGACATTTCTTTTTCTATCAAAGTAAATCATTCTAAATCTCATACTGTATTCCTACCCAAATTAATTTTAATGGGTCACTTTTTTCAAGAATTTTATTTTGCTTGGAAATGGCAAAATCTGAAAGTATATTAAGTTAAAAAAAAGTGTGTTGATCTTCACAAAATTTCATGTGGAAAGCTATTTTGAGACCCTTTCGTAAGCAGTTTCTATAAGTATTTCTCTGTGGAATCCAACATTCACTTCCCATCCCTTCCCCTGTAAAAACAAGATTAAAGGCTTCCTTTTATTTTTAATCAGATAATGTTTTATGAAGCAACAAACTTTTTAATATAAATTTGTGTCTTATGATGGTGTTGCTGCTCCTGTACTTTTAAGAATTCTTGGTTATTATTATTTGTATTTTTGTAGTGCCTAGAAGCCCAAGTCATGGACCAGGACCTCACTGTACTATGCGCTGTACAAATACAGTAACTCCCCACTTAATGTCCTCTCGCTTAACATTGTTTCAAGCTTATGTCCCTGATCAATTACAGAACATGCTCCATTTAAAGTTGTGCAATGCTTCGCTATAATGTCATTTGGCTGCCTGCTTTGTCCACAGTTGGCCGCCCCCCATGCCGCCCCTCCCCACCCCACAGCGGCTCCCACCCACTGGCAGACCCTGTGGATCAGCGCCTTCCCCCTCATCCCCCCGCCTCCTGCCTGCGACAATCAGCTGGCTTGCAGCATTCAGGAGGGAGGGAGGGAGGGGGGAAAAGCAAGAACTCAGCGTGCTTCCCTCCCCTGCATCCTGAACGCCGCAAAGCAGCTAACTGCCACAGGCAGGAAGCAGGGGAGGGAGGGGGGAGGCTGTGTGCCGAGTCCTCGCTCCTCCCCCCATCCTTCTGCACCCTGAATGTCGCAAGCCAGCTGATTGCCACGGGCAGAAGGGAGGGGGGAGGAACAAGGACGGGGTTTCACTGCATCAGCGGTAAATTAAATGAGGGGAATACAATGAAAGTGCCTTCCTCAATTTTAACTATGGTGTTGCTATAATAAGATTTTATTCAGCGGAACCCTTTAATACTTACAGGTATGGTCATCATCTTACTGATTTCTTCATCGTCATCTTCAGAATCACTGGTTGCATCTTGACAATGTGCACTAGTAGCAGACACAGGTAACTGAGAAAGAAATGTTTGGAGTACCCTTAAATACACAAGTAGCCCTTCCTCTGAAAGGGATCCTACAGCAAATAAACAAATAAAACAAAGTAAGCAGATCATACTGTACTATGGCTGAATATAACAGTGTTCAACAAGAATCCCTTATCAATAAACAACATGCTCAAAAGCTTACAATTAAAGTATGCCCTATATTGCAAAGAATTATATGAATCTTGGAATGGGCTGCAAGAAGAATACATCTAATGATCTTCATATTTTAAACGGTCTATCATTTTTGATTTCTTTTTCAGACCATGAAGAATACTAAAATATACTATGGTGATACGTAACATGACAATTCAAAGAACTATATTATACAGTACACAAAAATTCATTTTAACTGAATAGATTATATATTTTTCATACCCAAATATGTTTCACCAACAGTTAAAACAAAGTAAAACAGCCATGGAGCTCTATCACTTTTTCTTGAACGCCTGCTTTCTGTTAATAGTGCATTCAGGAAGAGTTCATAAGGGAAAAGTGTTTGCACATCTGCAAGCGCTGGAATGATGAAATGGAATATCTGATCTGTAAAAGGTGCTGCCAGAAACTCCTCTGTGAAGGCAGCAAAAATCTGTTGCCTGAAAGGGGGGAAAAAAGGTTCTTTACAGAAAATGAAAACACAACTTTTCACCAGCACATCCATGAAGTGATTGATCATCAACTTGCGAGTCTGAACACATTATTTTATCTATCAAGGAAACTATGTATAGCTGCATTCCTTAATTCTATGCCACTATATTGAGCTTGTCAGATTACTCAAATAATTAATTTAATCGGCCCTTCTCAATATTATTCTATTTGTATTTTTCTTTAAAGCCTAATACACCCACATAAAACTATTCTGAAACCATTTCAAGATTATGAACAATTACATTTAACTGAAGAGCTGTAAAGAATTTCAGAAAACCTACCTCAGTATATTATTGCACTATCACATAATAAAACTCGTTTTTTCTGTAATACTGTGCACTCAACAGCACATATAAAAACTTAACTAAAAACTGCATGTACCCTATGTATTTAAGATAATAATGAGTTGATAGACAAATATTGAAAGATCTCCTTTGATTACCTTGCACCCTCTGGACAGGAGCTATATGTAAAGTGCAATGGTTTCAGAACATTCTCTAGCAGTATTTTTGCAATAGGAACTCGAGAGACATCAGAATATTCAATACTCGATGGAAGCTTGTTGTTAATTAACAAATAAAGCGACCTGTAGTATCCTGAAACAAATAAAAATATATGCAACCATTTATTTCTTGAGTTGTAAAGAAAACTGCAATTTATAATTAGGAGCGCTTTACAATTCATAGCATAAAGTCTGATTTAAACAATTAATAGATAAACTGGAAAAATGCAGCAAAAAGGCAAAAAGCTATATTCACAAAAGAAATTGGACAGGTTATCAACAGTTTTTTTGGAAATGCAGTTTATTTTGTAAACTGCAGAGACAGATAAATGTATACAGAATTAGCCTGACTTTCAAAAATAACCTTCCCCTGCTGAACTGGCTCTTTAAAGCAGTTGCCACCTAGACACAGTATACTAAATCTCCTATTTCTCTGAACTCATCCACCTGTCACATTTCTGATGGTTGGTTTTTTGGCGTTTTGGACACCATCAATGGCTCTCACTAGATCCAAAACCTTCCAGAGTATCATATGACATCCAACACACATACCTGCTGTTGGAGGAGTATCACAATTCTACAAATACTTCTGACCTCCACCAGTCTGGATTGAAAATTGCTCCTAAATTGTGGATTTCTTGCATAACAACATGATGTTCCATTGACTACACCACAGAGATGTGGGTGGGAGGTAACCTGAACAGCATTTAGCTCAATAAGATGCAAAGACTATTTCATGATTCCATCCTATCCTTAATTCACATTCTTGCTCAATGAACTTGAAGTGTAGAGAACTACGGCTCGCAGGACCGTCCTGTCCAGCCCCTGACCTCCCAGCCGGAGAGGCTTGCCCCCAGCCCCTCCCCCACAGCCACGCTGCCACACAGCTTGTTCCCGCCCACCTCCCAAGCTTTCAAATAAGCCTGTCTGGCCTGCCACTCTAAGTGACAGGGTAAGGGTGGGGGGAGGATAGGGGGTGGGGTCCCGGGGAGTCAGAGTGGCGGGGGGTAGGGGGTGGATAGGCACGGGAGCGCGGATGGGGCAATCAGGGGACAGGGAGCGGGGGGGGGGGGAGTTAGGGGTGGATCAATCCCGGGAGGGGGGCAGTCAGGGGACAAGGAGCAGGGGGGGGTTGGATAGGTCAGGAGTTCTGAGGGGGGCAGTCAGGGGGCTGGATGTGGGAGGGGCAGGGCCAGGCTGTTTGGGGAGGCACAGCCTACCCTACCCAGCCCTCCATACCATTTTGCAACCCCAATGTGGCCCTCGGGCCAAAAAGTTTGCCCACCCCTGGTGGGGAGCATGTGAAAACTAAGGTAGATTCACACATTTTCTAGAGATATTACAGTTCCCATATGCTTTTATCATCAGTAATAAAAACCATCCTATTCAAATTACCTGCTCTAGTCAGTGAAAATCAGTCCATGACAATAAGACACATCACAAAAGCATATTTGGAAGGTTTCTAAGGCATTGAAAAGTTGAACTAACTTTTCCACCCTTCACACTGCCTCTTAAAACCACACGTGAGAGAGTTTAAACTTGCTCTGCAAGCACAGCACCACATCGTAATAGCTGAAAGTGAAGTGCAGTAAACATAGTACTCTTATGAAGAATCCTTTGTTGCACCCATTTCCTGGAAAGAACATTCACTGTTGCCAAAAACTGGAAATGTATATTTGAAGCTCACTTGCTGGAGACTATAAAACATTTGTTTAACTTTAAGAAAGAGGGTATTGTTAAAATAGTGTGTGTTTTAACTGTATTTCTCAAATGAAGCACTTCTTCTCAAGTGCACACTTGTAAATATGGATGTGCACTGAACTTGCCCTGTAGCTGACATTTCAGTTAAATTGATATTACTACTTTTAAATGGCCTTTGTGTGATAAATGGCCTCTAGGTTATCTAGATTTCATACATACCTACAATTTATTAATACTAGGGCTAATTAAGGGGTATTTCAGCAGTAAAAATTATTTGAGTTTGAAAGTTCGAGATATCAGTTTCTTATTTTTATAAGTTACAGTGCCTTTATATTGCCACAAACACTTTTTCTTACTATAAGGCCATGTGTACCCTAGGGAAAAGGTGCATTTTTAAACACACTAGCTAATGCATATTAACACGTATTGAGATTCTAGTACTGACAAGGCAGCTGTAGCTCTAACGTCTATGACTTGATTGAGGTAAAACCTAGGGTCTCTCTAAATTTTACTCTTACCAACTTGCATGTTAAAATTAATGGTTACTTTATCTTACAGTTACTGTTGCTCTTAGAAATGTGTTATCCATATATATGCCATGATCCACCCTCTTTCCCTATTATTATGAAGTTCCATAACTCATGGATTTCATATTGGCAAAGGAATGGAGGGTCCCCTGCCTTTTTCCTCTCAGCTGGGCAGCACAAGGACAGTCAGGGCACAGGCACGGCCCCAAGGAAGACTGTTGGCCAAAGGAATCCAAACTCAGGTGTGCAAGACACATGCACACCAACAGTCATAGACATTAGAGCTACAGCTGCCTTGTCAGTACTAGAATATATATGGACAAGTACTTGAAGAACTACACCTTGCCTTGTCTATATTAGTATTTTAACACATTAGCTAATACGTGCTAACATGAGTTAAAGATACATTTTTCCTAGTGAAGACAAGGCCTAAAAGGCTGATATACTTTACGTATATATGATACACTATACCCCTACTCCAGAGGAACTGTGCAAAAAAAAAGTTTCCTCTGTACTCTACTCCAAAGCCAGTATTTAAATCAATACACGCAAGGAGGTCATCTAGTCCAACCCCCTGCTCAAACCAAGATCAATCCCCAATTTTTGCCCCAGATCCCAAATGGCCCCTCAAGTATAGAACTCACAACCTTGGGTTTAGCAGGCCAATGCTCAAACCACTGAGCTATCCCTCCCCCGCATAATACATAAGCACATTCACCGATAAGCAGTGAGTCTTTCACAGGTCTTTCCAAAAGCTATGAATTATTAAAAATAAATATTTAAAAATTATTTCTCTGTGTGTTTTCAACCCTTTGAACTTCATCTTTAAATGTGAATATATTGTTTATCACTTGCCAAACCCTGAAAACTGTTTTGTTCTCCTTTTTATGGTGCAATTTCATTTCATTAAGCAGCTCTTGTGTCCCCTGGACCAAATCCCACTTGCCTTAACTCACTTAAGTTATTATTAACAACTTGTATTACAGTACTGCCTAGAGGCTTCAATGAAAAATCAGAGGCCCTTGTGCTAGGCACTGGACAACATATCAAACAACTGTTAAGCTCTTTTGGGTAGGGGCTATATGATAAGATGTAACAAGTGGTGGAAATAACAAATGGAAAGTACAGGAGATGTAGGAGCTAAGGTAATAGTTATCAGAAGCACAGGCTAGATGGATTGTGTACAAAACAGTTTAAATTAATGATATAAACAAAGATCACAAAAGTGTTTTGTACAATAACTCAGGTATCATGTATGATTAAAAGGACAGCACAACTGCCATTATCATGCAGTCTTACTATTTTTTGCTTTTTGTACTATGATCAGACAGACAGCTGAATTTTATGGACTTAGATTTTTAACCTATCCAGATTTAAATTCTCGTACATCAATTTTGAAAACTGGATGTTATGTAGTAATGACAAGCTAACATCACTATATGGAGGTGACACCTTCAAAAATACTTTATACAAGAGCTAAACAAAGATACAAATTATGGTGTTCTTAATAGCATACTATGAAAATGTGTAATAGTTTCTAGGCAAGCCAATTAACGTATTGCAATCTCACTCACACTGTATTATGCTCTGGTAAAAAGTAATTTCTGACTGTAGCAGTTCCATCTAAATCAACAGGACCAGCATAACAGCAGGATTTTGTCCTTTAAAATATGGATCTATTCCAAGAAGTGACTGTAGAAATGACATCCTGGAGTTCTGTAGTTTTTTCCTATAAATGGCTGTCAGGTCAAACATGATTAGTTAATAAGAAAAAGTTTTTCCATTCCCTTTGATATGAGTCTGGCAAACTCAACCCAGGATCAGAAAGCCAAACTGCCTTCTTTCCTTCTTGCACATCCCACAAGTAATAAAAGTTCCACAAGCCAAATTACACCCTCAGTAACACCTATGCAATCCATTTGCTTTCAACAGGTTTGCACAGATGTAACTGCCTGGAACTTCGCAAACAACTCTATTGATGATGGAACAAAGGAAATAGAACATAGCTCACTATCTCTCTGCTGTGTTGGTTACTATGGTGCTAACAGGATTAAAAATTAACAAACACTTTTTAACACCATCTAGCAGATAAAGGGAGATCATCTGTTGCACAAGAAGGTAACATTTTTAAAAAGTTATTTTTCAGAGTAGAACTGCAGTTTGGGTCTTGGGGGGAGGTTATTTGCTCACATGTAAAACAGCAGACAGATGAAAGAAGCACATTCACTATATAATATTAGCATATAACAAACTAAATAGTAAAACACATTGCACTAACAACCTAGTAAAACATATAGTTTAGAAACACGATTCCAAAGAAATCAAGTATTGAGCTGTACCTTTCTGTTCATTAAACATGTTCATTAAAACTATGGGTCAGTGTCAGAACTACTTAATGTTAACCATAATGTCTGTTGTCAAAATACAATGTGTTTCAGTAACATGGCCTTCAGCAGTTACACATTTGTTCAAAGTTTGTGTTTTTTCCACAACTTCTAATATTCCTGCTACTGACCTTTTTGAACCATGTAGTGCAAAATTTGTTCAAATAATGATGCCACATAGTTGGCATCTTGTAAAACAGGTAAATACGTATTCTCAGATGAAAATACCTCAAGCATTCTCATAGGAAGTGCAACATTCAGACTGTCATCGTTGCAGTTTTGCAGTAACCTGTAAATAAAATAAAATTCACAATTACTTAACAGGAGAGGTTTTTCCCATTTAAGTTAAGATTTATGCATACTTTTTAAAAATTGAGCTACGAAGATTTTCACATCTTCCTTAAAAATAATCTTATTCATAATGGATTCTAAACATCCTCAGGAGTTCAACTATCTTTACAAGACAAGTGCTTCAACAACCCTGGAACATAGGAATTACCAAACCAGATCAAACTCACGGTCCATCTAGTAAAATATCCTGTCTTTGGCAGCGGCCAGCACCAGATGCTTCAGGGGAAGGCACAAGGAACCATGCAACAAGCAGCAGGAACCATGCAACAAGCAGCTGTGGGATAAACTTGTTGCACACAAACATGTCATGCTAATTCCCAATACAGCTTGGTTTAAACCCTGAAGCATAAGGTTTTCTGTTCTTTCCTGAAGTCTTTTTTTTTAGTATTAACCATAAAAAAATCTCGATGTTTTTCTTTTCCATACAAATATCCAATCCCTCTTTCCTAAATTCTTGGCCTCAATGACTTGCAAAGTTTAGTGGCCTGCAGCATTCATTAGATAGACACAATCATTATGAGACTCCTCAGAAGAGAGTCCAGAGTATCTATCTGCCAACAGGTATGACATGAACACAGAAAATGAAGCCAGGTCTGCCAGGACTAAGCTATGTGGGATTCTGGAGAGGCAGCTGAAGACAGTCAGATGTGTGACAAAAGCTCTATCCTCAGCTACAGAACAAAGTGCTAGACATTCTACTCTCTATACTTCTTTGCTAAACTATTCATCAAATACCTGCCATTACAGAAATGGGGGAGAATAAATATATGGCACCATGATGGGTTGGGGGTGCATACGGGCTAGGAAAATTAAGAAGGGAAAGGTTAAAAGGACAGTCCCAAAATCAAGGAAATAGAACCTTAGAAACCTGGTTGGATCAGCTTTTAAGTTCTACCACGGGCAAAATGGAGTTTCACGCTGCAGAACAATAATGAAGCCTAAGGTCCAAATAGTCTAGTTTGTATTATGTAGTTTATATTACATACATACACCTATATTATAGTGAAAAAAATCAACAATTTAAATAGGGTCACTGCCAACTTGAAATCTAGCCATTAAAAAAAGCATTAAAAGTAGTTTCTGTTACTATCCCTGCCCCAAAGATCCCCTGTTAATTTCTATAATTTTGCATTTGCCTATCCCTCTTTTGTTGTGTAAAAAGCCAATTCGAACAGAAAGAAAATGATAGACTATACAGTAGAATCAATGACATTAAGAATACACAAAATTCTGACAAATGCACAAAGTAAAAAAAATAAAAAACAGAGAAAACATTTCCACTAATCTCTTTAATTTATAGTAATTTTAGGTGTCATTTGTAAACACACTAGTTAAAAAATGTCCAGAAAAAAAAGGATGATTTTAATTGACTGTGTCACTTTGAATCAAGAACAAAACAGATCAAACCAACCTAATAGCTCTGACAGAGTAACAAGACTTGTGGATAGGGGGAAGCGGTAGAACTGACTTTAGTAAGGCTTTTGATACTGTCTCTCATGACCGTCTCATAAACAAACTGGGGAAATACAACCTAGATGGAACTACTATACCAATGATGCATAACTGGTTGGAAAACCCTTCCCAGAGAGTAGTTATCAATGGTTCACAGTCAAACTGGGTAGGGCATATCAAGTGAGGTCCCACAGGGATCAGTTCTGGGTCTGGTTCTGTTCAAAATCTTGATCAATGACTTAGATAATGGCATAGAGGCTACACTTACAAAGTTTATGGACAATACCAAGCTAGGAGAGGTTGCAAGTACTTTGGAGGATAGGATTAAAATGCAAAATGATCTGGACAAACTGGAGAAATGGTCTGAAGTAAACAGGACGAAATTCAATAAGGCCAAACGCAGAGTACTCCACTTAAGAACAATCAGTTGCACATATACAAAATAAGAAATGACTGCCTACAAAGGAGTACTGCGGAAAGGGATCTGCGGGTCGTAGCGGATCACAAACTAAATTTAACACTGTTTCAAAAAAGCTAACACCATTCTGGGATGTATTAGCAGGAGCATTGTAAGCAAGACACAAAAAATAATTCTTCTGCTCTACTCTGTGCTGATTAGACCTCAACTGGAGTATTGTGTCCAGTTCTGGGCACCACATTTCAAGAAAGATGTAGACAAATTGGAGAAAGTACAGAGGAGAGCAACAAAAATGATTAAAGGTCTAGAAAACATGAGCTATGAGGGAGGATTGAAAAAACTGGGTTTGTTTTTTCTGGAGAAGAGAAAACTGAAGGGGAACATAACAGTCTTCAAGTATGTAAAAGGTTGTTATAAAGAAGAGAGTGCTATGTTGTTGTCCTGTTCTTAGTGGCTAAGGAGAAATAGTAATGGGCTTAAATTTCCACAAGGGAGCTTTAGGTTACAGTTAGGAACTTTTTCCTAATGTCTAACAGTAGTTAGGCACTGGAACAAACTACCTAGGGATGTTGTGGAATCTCAGTCACTGGAGGTTTTTAAGAACAGGTTAGAATCATAGAATCATAGAATATCAGGGTTGGAAGGGAACTCAGGAGGTCATCTAGTCCAACCCCCTGCTCAAAGCAGGACCAATCCCCAACTAAATCATCCCAGCCAGGGCTTTGTCAAGCCTGACCTTAAAAACTTCTAAGGAAGGAGATTCCACCACCTCCCTAGGTAACCCATTCCAGTACTTCACCACCCTCCTAGTGAAAAAGTTATTCCTAATATCTAACCTAAACCTCCCCCACTGCAACTTGAGACCATTACTCCTTGTTCTGTCATTTGCTACCACTCAGAACAGTCTAGATCCATCCTCTTCAGAACCCCCTTTCAGGTAGTTGAAAGCAGCTATCAAATCCCGCCCTCATTCTTCTCTTCCGCAGACTAAACAATCCCAGTTCCCTCAGCCTCTCCTCATAAGTCATGTGTTCCAGTCCCCTAATCATTTTTGTTGCTCTCCGCCGGACGTTTTCCAATTTTTCCACATCCTCCTTGTAGTGTGGGGCCCAAAACTGGACACAGTACTCCAGACGAAGTCTCACCAATGTCGAATAGAGGGGAACGATCACATCCCTCGATCTGCTGGCAATGCCCCTACTTATATATCCCAAAATGCCATTGGCCTTCTTGGCAACAACGGCACACTGTGGACTCATATCCAGCTTCTCGTCCACTGTAACCCTTAGGTCCTTTTCTGCAGAACTACTGCCTAGCCGTTCGGTCCCTAGTCTGTAGCGGTGCATAGGATTCTTCCGTCCTAAGTGCAGTACTCTGCACTTGTCCTTGTTGAACCTCATCAGATTTCTTTTGGCCCAATCCTCTAATTTGTCTAGGTCCCTCTGTATCCTACCCCTACCCTCCAGCATATCTACCTCTCCAGTTAGACAAACAACTACCAGGAAATGGTCTAGATGATACTTAGCCCTGCTTTGAGTGCAGGGACTGGACTAGAAGATCTCTTAAGATCCCTTCCAGTCCTACAGTTCTATAATTCTACGACGGGGTGGGCAAACTACAGCCCGTGGGCTGGATATGGCCCGCGAGCTGGCTACGGCTTTCCAGCTGTTTTAATCCGGCCCTCGAGCTGCTGCTGGGGAGTGGGGTCTGGGGCTTGCCCAGCTCCGGAGCTCCAGCCGGGGAGCACGGTCAGGGGCCACTCCACACGGCTCCTGGAACAGCGGCATGGCCCCCCTCTGGCTCCTACGCGCAGAGGCAGCCAGGGGGCTCTGCACGGCTGCTCCCACCCCAAGCACCACCCCTGCAGTTCCCACTGGCTGGGAACTGCAGCCAATGGGAGCTGCAAGGGCGGTGCCTGCAGACAGCAGAGTGCACAGAGCCGCCTGGCCTTGCCTCCGCATAGGAGCCAGAGAAGGGACATGCCACTTCTTCTGGGAGCCGCTTGAGGTAAGTGCCACCCAGAGCCTGTACCCCTGAGCCTCCCCCTGCGCCCTAACCCCCTGCCCTAGCCCTGATCCCACTCCTGCCCTCCAAACCCCTCGGTCCCAGCCCAGAGCACCCTCCTATACCCCAAACTCCTCATCCCCAGCCCCATTCCAGAGCCTGCACCCCCAGCCGGAGCCCTCACCCCACCCCAGCCTGGTGCCCCCTCCCACACCCTGAACTCCTCATTTCTGGCCAAACCCATCCTGCACCTCCAACCAGAGCCCTCACCCCCTCCCGCACCCCAACCCCAATTTTGTGAATATTCATCGCCTGCCATACAATTTCTATTCCCAGATGTGGTCCTCAGGCCAAAAAGTTTGCCCACCCCTGTTCTACGAAATACAGTGGGAAAATGTATGCAGACCACATCAGCTTTTATTTTTTCTTTATAATTACTTATCTTGGTGCACCAATTCACATGAATTTATCCTGTGGTTTTGGTTTTTTTTAAGCTAACGTCCTACTGAGTCAATATTAAAAACTGATACATAACTGTGCCACTGAGCAATTTTCTCACACGGAAATAAACCGTTTTAAATAAGCCTATTACTTTCTAATCTAAAGTACAATGTACACTTTAAATTCTATTTCCATGGTAGACTTTACATTACCAAGGGACACATTAAAGTATGAGAAATATACACAAATATTGAGTCCATGAGAATTGATAGAACTGAAACCATCTGATATGTAAATATAGATGTTATCTGAAAATATACATTAGTATCAAAAACCTTTTTGGTTCCATTGCACTTAACCCTTTTGTAAAAGAGATTTAAACCGTAACAGATATAAAACGCATATTGCAACAACATTTTAGTTCTCTTTAATACAAATATCTGATACAGTAAAATATACAGTGAACTCTGATATAGTAAAACTTAATTTCTAAAGTAGAAAGAATATTCCAAATTATTTCAAATTTTAAAACTGTAAATTGCGATTCCAGTTACAGTGGAACTTCACTTCTAGTGCAGTGATATCATGAAATGAAAAGGTCTTAACAACAACTGGGTTCCCATGTACCCTATATTTTAGTTTACAGAGTTTTGATGTCATAATTCACTATGTATATGGTATGTATACAGTTACCAGAAGAATGCAAAAATGTATCAAATCCAAGTGCACTAGGCATTCATTGTCTACAAATGCCCCTAGTATTAACTGAACTGAGACCATAGGACAAAACATATTCACGTGGCAAGTTCCACTGTTGGCTCGGCACTCCAAGGAAACAGTATCCTCTTCACAAGACCTTTTAGCTCTGGAGAAGGGAGCTGGCTACTGTTATCATCTCAACGTGAAGAATAATCTTTTTGGTTCCAAAGAGGAGAGTGGGCTACTTCTACCAGATCCAGGTCAGCTATTTATCTCTGTCCCAGTAGACTTTGCTTCCCGTGGCCCTATGAAAGTACTCTCAGCATCACTATCTGCAATTATCACATTGCTGAACTCAGTGACATGCAGGCACATCATGCCTCAAATTGAAAATAAAAGTGGGAGCAAACAGTATTTTGAACAACCATATTAGCCATAGAACAGCAACAAACATCTTAGTACAAGGCACTTTGTGACCAGCTGGGGATACAGTTATGATTCATACAGCTCTTCCCAAACAGTCACTAGTTCTGAGGGAATGTTCTGATTTGGACAATTATTGCTAATGGTCCCAATTCAGGAAAATACTTCAGCACATGCTTAAATCCATCACTATTGAGGACAGCCCTCAAGCACATGCTTAATTTTGAAGTCAATGGAAAATAAGCACGTGTAATTCCTGTCCTGAATAGGAAAGATTTTCCTTTATTGGAGCCTGTATATCTAACATGAATTAAAAAAATAAAATAAAAAACAACAAAAAACCCTCTCTACTAAACAAACCATCACATTTAATTCCTATATTTTATCTGGTGATATCAATACATGTTTTCTGAACGCCATTTAGATATTAGTTGGGAGAAAGAAAGTGATTTACCTGCAACATAGGCCCAACAGTCTTTTTATTTGGAATAAGCAAGTAAGTCTGTCAGGACCATCCAACTGCTTAACGAACTGAGAACTTTGTTTAATTAAGTTCTGACACATCCATATCTGGGAAAAGCAAAATGCACAGATTTGATCAAAAACCCTGTAAAAATGAATGCTGTTATTCATTATGGGTCGATAATGATTTCCTCACTCATTTTGAAAAAGCACTTTACTCTACCAGAAGTCCCATTACAGCCAATTCATGGAGAAAGGTATGAGTGAGTATATCATATTTTGGCCTACATAAAATGCTATGAAAAAATGCTATTCATACCATTTTACAGTAAGTTATAAAACGAGATATAGTTTAGCACTGTGAATTATCTAATGAGAATGTGACAAGTCATTAATCAATAAAAAATTTCTCTAATCAGGATTTGATTAAGCCACTGGCACAATAAACCTAAGCCTGGGTCTCCAGCTACTGGAGTCATGTGATTATGTTAGTATGTCAAAAGCTAAACTTTCATTTAAAAAGTAGTTTTTAGCCCTCATGCTGCAAAGAAAAGCTTGAATATGAGAAATGATTATAATTATAATTGAGTCGGCAGACAGCCTGATGCAATAATCTATAAGCTTTCCTATACATCTGAGATCCACTATTCAAGGAGTCCCTGCCACCATGGCTGCAGAAGACTGACTGTGAGAAAAGAGAAGAGTGCAGCTGTGACCATTTAGGAATATGTCTGTACAATTTATGAATTCTGTGTGAGATTATGATCCCTATGTGTCTGCAAACTCCACTCTGAATGTGCAGCCTTTTGACTTCTCTATGGTCTGTTTCTCCATGGTGGGTTGAGATTCCAAAGATGGTGGAAAAAACAAAAAGAGAGTAGCTGATTCTAAGTACCCCATCATTGGAAATCTATACATTCTAGACAAAAGACAGATCCCTGCCCAGAAAAACTGGATTAGCAGGAGGCAAGTCACCTTGATAGCAAAGTCACCAGGCAGGATTTTGTGCTCAAATGGGGAAGCTGGCAAGAGTGTCACCTGACACAGGTGACTGAAGGCTCTAAAAAGAACAGAAGCTGTTGTGCTCATGGGCCATTTTCTCCAGTCCATGAGGGAGAAGCAACCGAGCATGCAACACCTTATGAGGCTGGGGACTCCCCGCCTGCCTTCCTGGACCCAAACGCAGTGGCAGAACTAACTGATGTACATGTGACACCTTTTCAAGCATATTTATGCAACTGACAAAAGTACCTGTATGACACGAATTTTCACACAGGGCAGAAGAGTGAGCCCGCCCTGCACTCAAACAGCAGCAGTGTTTCCTGTTGCACAAGGCTGGGCCTGGCTCCCCACTCCTAATGTTGTGACATGGTGCACGTCACTCACTCAAATTTGGCCTGGCCACCGCTCCGTCATGATGCGCTACTCCACAACCCCATGTGCCAGGCTGCAACACGTGGAGTGAAGAGCTGGGCCCAGCCCTGAAGGATAGAAGCCGCTGCTGCCAGGTGAGCGTGGAGGTAGGCTTGCTCTTCACCCCACCAGCAATGACCCATCCCTCTTCCCCCCCTGCCACCTCCCCAGGTGTAAAACCTGGCTTCACCATTGCCCAGATGGTTCTCCCAAGACTCACAGCACAGGGCTGAACGAGTGAGGGACACTGAAGTTTAAGATGTTTATTTTTGGTATGATATATACTCTCCTGGGCTTTCTGTGATTAAATAAATGGGGCATAAACATGTTAGACTTTGTGTGTTAACTGCTTCACAATGCTGCATGTGCTTGAGTTAAACTGGAACCAGAAGCTTCTTAACTTTGGGAAGGAATTCTCACAGAGGGGTGTGTTTAAGTAATTGGGGTAATTCAGGGGTCAGTGCTGCTCCTGGGAGCTAAAGGCAGATGGGTGGAGAAACTCCATTTGCAAGAAGGGGAACAGACGGAGAATCAGCGCCAAGGAAACGTGGCAAAGAGGGCAAGGAAGGGCCCAATGATGCAGACTGCTAAGATTCTAGAAGCTTGACACATCCTGGCGACCCAGAACAGCAGAGGCTTGGACTTCCTTCACAGCAGTCCTAGTGAGCAGCCATGAGAGGCATTTGCTAGGATCTATGACAGCAGCAAATCCGACTCATCCATCCAAGCAAAAACTTCTCAACTGCTGAGACAGGTACTTCCCCCCACCAACCCTGCCGCCACTCCTGCTGCTCGGTGGGGAGGGGGAGAAGAGGACCCCATAATGCTACCCCACCTCTCTGAGAGGGGAGGGAGATGCCCTGCCACCACCACTCCAAATAGAGACAGGACAATGGCAGGCCCCTTATTATGTGTGCCTGGTATGCCCCAGGTTGCCTTAATTTGACCCTGTAGTTACAGTGAGGTAAACTACATTTAAAAGGTTCTCTTTATGAACCTCTTATGTGGCAATCACAATTTCTAGGTGGGGGGGATCTTGTTCCACACGTGGGTTATGCACGCTTACAGCACTTTACTGCTCTATTATCTTCAGTGTAGCATTTAAAATTCTACATGTTTTTCAAATATTTAACAGAACATTTTAAAATATGCATCAAATAGTTTATTATTTTTCCCTAACTCCTCAAATTTAAAGTATTTTGTGTGAAGCTTCATAATATATACCCCCCACCCCAAAAAAGAACTGACTACAAAAGAGTACATATCAAGGACAAATAGTATGCTCAACAATTAGAAATTCTCTTCTTGTTTTCTTTCCTTGGCCTGGATTTACTGAAAGTTTTAGGATTCTTTTAACGTTTGAGGCATTTTCTTTGATGTCTTTATTAATTACTCATGTCCTCTGAAGTTAGTGTAATTAGGTTATTCTTTCAATGGGAAATATCTCCCAGACTTGATTACACTGCATTAGTACCTTCACAGAGAGAAAATACTGGGTAATAAAGGGCTCTTTAATTGAGCAAAAAAGGCGTAACAAGAACGAGTGGCAGAAAACTGAGGCTAGACAAAGGCAAAAGAGAAATAAGGCAGATTTTTAACAGTGAGGGCAATTAACAAATGGCACAAACTCGCAAAGGAAGTGGTGGATTCTCCATCTTTTGATATCTTCAAATCATGACTGGATGTCTTTCTGGAAGACATGCTTTAGCCAAACATGAATTATTAGGCTCAATACAGGGGTACCTGAGTGAAATTTAAGGGCCTGTGATATATAGGAAGTTAGACTATATGATCTAGATTAGCAATTATCTTTGAAAAGTCATGGAAAACGGGAGACATTCCAGAAGACTAGAAAAGGGCAAATATAGTGCCAATCTATAAAAGGGAAAGAAGGGCAACCCATGGAATTACAGACCAGTCAGCTTAACTTCTGTACCCGGAAAGATAATGGAGCAAATAATTAAGCAAGCAATTTGCAAACATCTAGAAAATAATATGGTGATAGGTAACAGTCAGTATGGATTTGTCAAAAACAAATCTTGCTAAACCAACCGATAGCTTTCTTTGACAGGGTAATAAGCCTTCTGGCCAGGGGGGAAGCGGTAGACGTGGTGTATCTTGACTTTAGTAAGTCTTTTGATACTGTCTTGCCTGACCTTCTCATAAACAAACTAGGGAAACACAACCTAGATGAAGCTACTATAAGGTGGGTGCATAACTGGTTGGAAAATCGTTCCCAGAGAGTAGTTATCAGTGGTTCACAGTCAAGCTGGAAGGGCATAACGAGTGGGGTCCAGCAGGGATTGGTTCTGTTCAATAGCTTCATCAATGATTTAGATAATGGCACAGAGAGTACACTTATAAAGTTTGCAGATGATACCAAGCTGGGAGGGGGTGCAACTGCTTTGGAGGACAGGATTAAAATTCAGACTGATCTGAACAAACTGGAGAAATGGTCTGAAGTAAATAGGATGAAATTCAATAAGGACAAATGCAAAGTACTCAACTTAGGAAGGAACAATCAGTTGCACACATACAAAATGGGAAATGACTGCCTAGGAAAGAGTACTGTGGAAAGGATACATTGTCCTGGATATGAGTCAACAGTGTGCCCTTATTGCCAAGAAGGCTAACAGCATTTTGGGCTGTATAAGTAGAAGCATTGCCAGCAGATCGAGGGACATGATTATTCGCCTCTATTCGGCATTGGTAAGGCCTCATCTGGCGTACTATATCCAGTTTTGGGTCCCACACTACAAGAAGGATGTGGAAAAATTGGAAAGAGTCCAGTGGAGGGCAACAAAAATTAGTAGAAGGGTGGAGCACATGACTTATGAAGAGAGGCTGAGGGAACTGGGATTATTTAGTCTGCAGAAGAGAAGAATGAGGGCGGGATTTGATAGCTGCTTTCAACTACCTGAAAGGGGGTTCCAAAGCGGACGGCTCTAGGCTGTTCTCAGTGGTGGCAGATGACAGAACAAGGAGCAATGGTCTCAAGTTTCAGTGGGGGAGGTTTAGGTTGGATATTAGGAAATACTATTTCACTAGGAGGGTGGTGAAGCACTGGAATGGGTTACCTAGGGAGATGGTAGAATCTCTTTCCTTAGAAGTTTTTAAGATCAGGCTTGACGAAGCCCTGGCTGGGATGATTTAGTTGGGGATTGGTCCTGCTTTGAGCAGAGAGTTGGACTAGATGACCTCCTGAGGTCCCTTCCAACCCTGATATTCTATGATTCTAAGGGATCTGGGGGTCATAGCGGATCACAAGCTAAATATGAGTCAACAGTGTAACGCTGTTGCAAAAAAAGTGAACATCATTCTGGAATGTATTAGCAGGAGTATTGTAAGCAAGACATGAAAAGTAATTCTTCTGCTCTACTCCACACTGATTAGGCCTCCACTGGAGTATTATGTCCAGTTCTCGGCACCACATTTCAGGAAAGATGTGGACAAACTGGAGAAAGTCCAGAGAAGAGCAACAAAAATGATTAACGGTCTAGAAAACATGATCTATGAGGGAAGATTGAAAAAAATGGGTTTATTTATTCTGGAGAAGAGACAACTGAGGGGGGACATGATAACAGTTTTCAAGTACAGAAAATGTTGTTACAAGGAGGAGGGAGAAAGTGTTTTTCTTAACCTCTGAGGACAGGACAAGAAGCAAAGGGCTTAAATTGCAGCAAGGGCGCTTTAGGTTGGACATTAGGAAAAACTTCCTGTCAGAGTGGTTAAGCACTGGAATAAATTGTCTAGGGAGGTGGTGGAATCTCCATCATTCAGGATTTTTAAGATCAAGTTGAACAAACACCTGTCAGGGATGGTCTAGATAATACTTAATCCTGCTTTGAGTGCATGAGACTGGACTAGATGATCTCTTGAGGTCCCTTCCAGTTCTATGATTCCTATGATCCAATGGTCCCTCCAGCCTTAAACCTCTCTGAATCTATGAAACACCTTAATGTCATCTGAAAAGGTCAGGGTTAATTACCAATTCCCTAAAATAAATATATATATATCATTAAAAATAGTCTAAGTAAATGTTGTTCACATTTCAGGTTCTACAGCTGTAGAACAGAATGAGAAGGCGGTGAGATTGCTGCAACAGGAAACAGGTATGAATAATATCATGGCTGCTCAAGCGATTTGTTGGGATAAGAAAAGAATACCTTGAACACATGACAATTTTTGCAAGAAGACCTGAATACCGGTCTGAGTGATATGGACTGGGAAATAGCACTTATTAACATCAAAAATAGTCTAGCAGCAGGTTTTTAAAATAAGTATTATCTGATCCCCTATACAGGCAAAATGTTCAGGAAATAAATGTAGGGAAAAACATAGGCAGAAGGTGATGATTAAGCACGTGACCTAGGACTGTAGAAAATGCAATGATTTTCAGGTATAGTTTTAAGAAGGTCAGCTTTTAGGCATATATTCAGTAGTGAACTCTACCCTAGGACTTACTAGTTAAGAAATGACAGGGTTAAAGAAAGTGCTGAGGAAATGGGACAGTGGGGCTAACCACTTTCATCATATGCAAATAGGTTAGACATTGGATAACTAGTGAACCACTGGGAAAACAGGAATGGCTATCCCTCTTAGCTCAGAATATAAACCAAGCACAGTGTGTAGGGTAAATGCAAGGTAACAAGAAAATATTATAATCTAGAATGTATGAACTGGTTAAAAGATCTTATTACTGAACATATTGGCTTTCAGAAGAGTTGTGTAAATTTATAGAATTACAGGGTCAACTAGTTTATTTCCCCCTTCCACCATACAATCTGCATGACCATTACACCTCTTTTCCTGTTGATTTTCTCCTTTGATAATGACTGGGAATTTTTCAAACCCTATGTTTTAATAGAGCATATGCAAACATAATCACCTTTTTCTAACTTCTTTTATATGCACCTACACCATCAATGTCAGTAGACTGTGCTCTGGGAAAAGCATGATTAACCCCTTGGTAGCAGGGGAAGCTTGCTTTTCAATGTTGCAGAAAAATAATATCTGTATTAGTCCTTTAAAATTCTCAGAGCTAGGCTAACAGACTAAACAGCTATGTCTTGTCTTAATCTATGTTTTGTGACATAGAATATAGACTGTTATATAAATGAACAATTTTAATATATTATCTTATACATATGCAGGCACACTAAATGCACAAGGCACTTTACACAACACAGACTAAGACATATTAGCATATTCTTCACTGAGAAAGAAGGAAGTTCCTCATCTGAAAAGTTTTAAGGTACGATAAATGTTCATCCCATCTTTAGAAGTTGAAACTGAAAAAGTTTTAAACTTCCGACAAGGAAAAAGTGTATTCTTCATATATTTTAAATTTTCAAACCGTCACAATAGTTTCATATTCATTTACTTTTATGTTTAAATCCTTCTTCCTTGCAGGATTTAGACTTCTGCAGAGACATGCTATCCTTATCAGTAACTGCAGAAAACTCAACGACTTCACATAAACTTGTGGAAAGAGAAGAAGCTACAGAAAACTGAAGGGAAAAAAAAAAAGAAACAATGCTAACAGCTACAATATTTTCATACAGTGGTGGTTCACTCTGAGTGCAATTTTTTTTCTTATGAGTTATGTATACCATTTATGCTGCTATTCACAATGGTTTCTCAAACTTCCCACTGACCTTTAATATTTAATTATACACATGAAAAGTGGATTTGTGCTATTTCATCTGAATTGGCGTTCAATAGGAAGTACAAAGAAGAAAGCTAGCCATCAAAATCCATCAATTTTGCTCTCTTTGAAACTGGATTAAAAAAGAGGGCTACAGACCAGCCACATTTCTAACAAATGGATCAAAAGGATAACTAAGCCTGTTCTGCAGCCACCCACTTATTTCTGCTGAATGAAGCAATTAGTGATGAAGTGACTAAAAAACATGCAAGAAATAAAACTAACTACAGTAGAGTAAAATATGTACTGGCACTCACCAAACGCTTAGAATCCTCTTTCTGTCTATAAAAAAACAGAAGTTGACGTACTAAAAGGGTCAGATTAGCTCCACTGGCAGTGGAGACAGTTCCTCCAGATTGTGCCAGATTAGCACAGCGATCGAATTCACTTCTTTGGATGGAGTACTTAAAAGTTAAAAATAAATTAAAATTATGCTCTGACAACACATTAAAATATAAATGCAGGATTTTAAGCTATTCATTTTGAGTTTCCATCTTATCTGACAGGTAAAATGAAGGTACTATTCTGATGTTACATATTTGTTAAGAGTCCAAGTTAGACAAATCCCCTCCACAGCATTATGCTGATTCTTTGTTTACAATTTGTCCTGAAGACCCATGTTAAGAAATACCATTTAATATAAACTTGTTTTGAACCAGCCCACTCTGTTAGCCAGTTCATAAACATAAACAACCCTTTTGCAGAATAACTGACCCAGTGCTGTCTTAAAGAAGCCCCTTCCAAATCAACCTATCACCTAAATTATATGAAGAAACATGTTTGTGTATCACACACTAGAAATGCCATTTCAATCACTTGAAACATATTGGCCCAATTTTCAGAGGTGCTAAGCAACCCCAGCTTCTCTTCATGTAAACAGGAACTGCAAGAACATGGTCCAGCAATGCCCTTATGCACGTGCTTTAACTTTGAAAACATGAATATTCCCACTGAAGTCAATGCTCAACAATGCCCTTTAAAAATAAGGCCAAACTGAGAATAAAACCAACTCTTGCATTTCACTTTTCTTGTATGGGTTTGCACCATGCTTACCAAAGGAAGCTAGCAATATCAAAGTTTCTCAACAGAAATGGCTAGGACTATAGTATTAAGAAACCCCAGCTTCAATTAAATTGTTTTACACATTTATTTTATCACAATTTCTCTCTCAATTGATGAGAAAAATACCTACTTGGTACTTTCTGGCCCTGTACCCCCGAACGAAGGACTGGATGATTATTGCATTTTTCAGCCTTCGTCTTTCTTCCTATAAAATGAAAGAAATAAGGTAGTCAAAAATAAAGGATGCAAAACTGAATCTTGCTTCAATAATTTTGTCATATATATTTATATTCAAAGATATTTTTGTTTTTTTTATATACTCTGTCCAATTTGCTTTTTCTGTATGTTTGCATACTTCTGAAAATTAAATATATCTTTATCAAAATAAGAGAAAGGTGCCTGTGACTTAAACATTAGTGACATACACATATACATAATTTAGTCCTGCTCAGGAAGAGATTCCTTTTGTTTGTAAAGGCAATGTAAATTTATAGCAGGATAAGCAATTTTTAATAATCAATAAGAATTATATGAAAAAATGTCATGATTTCAAGAACAGAAGAGGAGTTTTCATATCTTATTAAACATAGTGTTTTAACACCACACTTTTCAATGACTGATTTAAATCTGATAATACCGTTTACTGGCAAATGAAGTGTAAAAATACAATAAGGAAGGCCAAAGAAGGATTTGAGGAACAGCTAGCCAAAGACTCAAAAAGTAATAGCAAATTTTTGTTTAAGAACATCAGAAGCAGGAAGCCTGCTAAACAACCAGTGGGGCCACTGAACGATCGAGGTGCTAACGGAGCACTCAAGGACAATAAGGCCATTGCGGTCTTCACGGTGGAGGACGTGAGGGAGATTCCCAAACATGACCCATTCTTTTCAGGTGACAGCTCTGTGGAACTGTCCCAGATTGAGGCATCATTAGAGAAGGTTTTGGAACAAATTGATAAATTAAACAGCAGTAAGTCACCAGGACCAGATGGTATTCACCCAGGAGTTCTGAAGGAACTCAAATGTGAAACCGCAGAACTACTAACTGTAGTCTGTAACCTATCATTTAAACCAGCTTTTGTACCAGAGGACTGGAGGATAGCTAATGTGAAGCCAATTTTTAAAAAGGGCTCCAGAGGTTATCCTGGCAATTACAGGCCTGTAAGCCTGACTTCAGTACCAGGAAACTGGTTGAAACTATAATAAAGAATAATATTGTCACACGTATAGATGAACATAATTTGTTGAGGAAGAGTCAACATAGTTTTAGTAAAGGGAAATCATGCCTCACCAATCTACTAGAATTCTTGGAAGGGGTCAAAAAGCATGTGGACAAGGGTGATCCAGTGGATATAGTGTACTTAGATTTTCAGAAAGCCTTTGACAAGGTCCATCACCAAAGGCTCTTAAGCAAAGTAAGCTGCCATGGGATAAGAGGGAAGGTGCTCTCATGGATTGATAACTGGTTAAAAGATAGGAAACAAAGGATAGGAATAAGTGGTCATTTTTCAGAATGGAGAGAAGTAAATAGTGGTGTCCCATTCAATATATTGATAAATGATCTGGAAAAAGGGGTAAACAGTGAGGTGGCAAAATTTGCAGATGATACATAACTGCTCAAGATAGTTAAGTCCCAGGCAGACTGCAAAGAGCTACAAAGGGATCTCTCAAAACTGGGTGACTGGGCAACAGAATGGAAGATGAAATTTAATGTTGATAAATGCAAAGTAATGCACATTGGAAAACATAATCCCAACCATACATATAAAATCATGGGGTCTAAATGAGCTGTTACCACTCAAGAAAGAGATCTTCGAGTCATTGTGGATCGTTCTTTAAAAACATCCGCTCAATGTGCATCGGCAGTCAATAAAGCAAACAGAATGCTGGGAATAATTAAGAAAGGGATAGATGATAGGACAGAAAATATCAAGTTGCCTCTATATAAATCCATGGTATGCCCACATCTGGAATACTGTGTGCAGATGTGGTCGCCCCATCTCAAAAAATATATATTGGAATTGGAAAAGGTTCAGAAAAGGGCAACAAAAACGATTAGGGGTATGGAACGGCTTCCGTATGAGGAGAGATGAATAAGCCTGGGACATTTCAGCTTGAAAAAGAGACGGCTAAGGGGAGATATGATTGAGGTCTATAAAATCATGACTGGTGTAGAGAAAGTAGATAAGGAGGTGTTGTTTACTCCTTCTCCTAACACAAGAATTGGGGCCACCAAATGAAATTAACAGGCAGCAGGTTTAAAACAAATAAAGTATTTTTTCCACACAATGCACAATCAACCTGTGGAACTCCTTGCCAGAGGATGTTGTGAAGGCCAAGACCATAACAGGGTTCAAAAAAGAACTAGATACATTCATGGAGGATAGGTCCATCAATGGCAATTAGCCAGAATGGGCAGAAATGGTGTCCCTAGCCTCTGTTTGCCAGAAGCTGGAATGAGCGACAGGGGATGGATCACTTGATGATTATCTGTTCTGCTCATTCCCTTGGGGGCACCTGGCACTGGCCACTATTGGAAGACAGGATACTAGGCTAGATGGACCTTTGGTCTGACCCAATAGGGCCATTCTTATGTTTACCCTTTGACCCAAGTGGTTAGCCAAAGTTCAGGGCCTTTTAGGGATGTTTCTGTTAGGATAAAAAATAGATTATATCAGTCAGGTATATTCTTGGTGTAGTCTTACTGCCTCTAAAGGGATCCTTTGCTTCTGAGAGGAAGATGAGATCTGGTGCTTCAGACCCAGGGACATGGCATGGAGATAGAGAAAGACACTTCCTCTTCGCACAAAAATTAGAGAAGATGAGGAACGTTTTATGGAGTCTTCTCAGCACCCAGAAATGTCTTAAAGTATCATTTCCTTAAAAAGACTTAATTTCTGCAAAAGAATTAAGCAGAAAGCCAAGCTGGCTCAGATATTCTGGAAGAAGTTTAATAGTTTCTACTGCTAGCACAGCCAATTAAGGTGATAAGAAGTATTCGATGGAAGTGCATATAATTACATTTCCATTCATACCTGTACTATTTGGTAGGATGCATTTATTCGGGCAGGGGGAGAGGAGGAGGATAAAACTGCAGGTAATCGGGTAAGTAACTCTCAAAGGCAATGGCTGAGGACAGGGGAAGTAGGGAAATCGGGCAACAGCAAAATCAGTGAGGGTTACTTGGGGACAGGTCAAAATTTTTCCCTTTTTTTTTTTTTTTTAAAACTACTGTGACAAACCCATACCCGCTTACATTTTTACGGCCTACTCAGACAAAAAAAAGAAGTCTCCATGTGACATTTGATGCTATTTAAAAGTTTGCTGTAGACAGACAAGCCATTCTTATTATCCTAATTAACCAGTGATTAATTTACCAAATATGCCTTTGTCCTGTTTTCTAAGACAAGCCATTTTTGAGATGAGATGTCAAAAAAAGGCATTAAAAGAATTTCAGAAAAACACGATCCAACATCTACAGTATGATTTTGAATCCCAGGTCCCCAAACAGACTGACTGACTATTCCAAGATTTGAGCAAATTAATTCCGTGCTGGCCCCAGACCAAAACACAAAATGTGAAACATCAAAGATTTTAAGGTTTTAATGGATGGAAGGACAAAGTTAGGAAAAATTCTCAACCTCAACTATGGAGATGCACCACCTCTCCATAATATCACAGGGTGAAATTATGCAGCAAGGCAGATATATTTTCCCTCTCTGCAGGTATGGGTTTCATCCTAGAATACATAATTGTCAATTAGTGACCCATAATTGTGAGTGTTTGAAGTCTGAGGTCACTACTGAGATTTCACTGCATGCACTTTTTCAAAGCCCATAACTGATTTTATTCTCAAAGGACTCATTCTTTTAAAAAAAAAAAAAAAAACAACTCTTCTATAAAGGGACTTTTATTTCATCCTGTAAAACTAATATATGTGGAGATTAGGGTTGTCAAGCGATTAAACAAATTAATCGCGATTAATTGTGCGATTAAAAAAATCACAATTAATCGTGTTATCAATCACGCTGTTAACCAATAATACAATACCATTTATTGAAATATTTAGGATGTATAATTTTTGAAATGTATTGATTTCAATTACAACACAGAATAGAAAGTGAACAGTGCTTGCTTTATATTTATTTTTGATTAAAATATTTGCACTGTAAAAAACAAACAGTATTTTTTAATTCACCTCATACAAGTACTACAATGCAATCTCTTCACCATGAAAGTTGAACATTCAAATGTAGAATTATGTACAAAAAAAATCTGCATTCAAAAATAAAACAATGTAAAACTTTAGAGAAGTGGTGGGCAATTTGTGGCCCGTCAGGGTAATCTGCTGGCGGGCCTCCAGACCGTTTATTTACATTTGCACGGCAGCCCACAGCTCTAGTGCAAATGTTCCCGGACAATGGGAGCTGTGGGAATATATCTGAAAATGTAGAAAAACGTCCACAAATATTTAATAATTTTCAATTGGCATTCTATTGTTTAACAGTGCGATTAATCACAATTAATTTTTTTGAGTTAATAGCATGAGTTAACTGCAATTAATTGACAGCCCTAGTGGAGCTATACATTATACACATATTTGTGTGATACATACACAAAGCATATGCCTATAATATACCCATACACAGTGCTTTGTTTCTGATGCAAGTATTAGCAGCTGAATGAGTGTGTTAGCCACTTATCACTCAGCAAAAAGTTTCTGAAACACAGAATAGTACTTTTGCATGTTGGTAAGGACTGACAGATCATAAATGGGAGTAGTAATTTAAGATACCAGATTGCATGTGTAAATTCAGTACATAACTGTGCATCCAACTTAAAAATCAATCCTTTTAGATCTCAAAACCCAGTAACTAATATAAAAAATAGTGAATTACAATAGAACTTGTTAGCAGTCTCGCAAAAAAACAAAAGCACAGGTTTATGAGTCAAATGTTCTTGTTTATGGTCTTTATCAGTATGTAAACTATTCAGGTACACATTGTTGTCTGAGACCAATTATCTAAACTTAAAGGGGTATTTTCACCCCCTTTTAAAATATGGGGAAGGTCAAACAAAAATGAATCCTTTCACTTTCCACTTACTTGGTATCATTTTATTGCCAAGTCTGTTCATTAAAACAACTATGTTTGGAAAACGGTATTTTCACCGTTCCAGTTTACATTCTTTTCATAGGTGATTTTGGAGTAATTAGTTATGGCAGCAGATTAATGTCACAACACAGGATAATGATTTAATTGCAGGCTCAAGCATCATTATCATAATAATTATCATCCCTACTCCTTATAGAGCATTTTTCATCAGTAGATTTCAAAGTACTTTACAAAGGAGGTCAGTATCATTCTCTTTACAGATGGGGAAACTGAGGCACAGAAAGGGGAAGAAGCCAGTGTCAGAGTCTTGTATAGAACCTAGGTCTCCTGAGTCCCAGTTCAGAGGAATCGAGGACATGGGAGGCGTAAGGAGAAAATTCCTGGCCACATAAATTCCTTTTTCCATTAAGGGCCTGATCCAATTCTCATTGAAGTCATTGGCAAAACTTGCATTGATTTCCATGGGTATTGCTTCAGACACTAAATACTTTTTTAAAAAAAAGTAAATAGTTCTAATAGAAGAATATTCATATCGGGGAAATCTAGGGGGAAAAGTTTAAATGGTTCTGTTGATTCTGATATATGGAAGAACAAAATGTACATAGAAAGTTCACAAACTGAAAAAAACCCTATAGAATAATTTCAAGTAAAACTCTACTAAAGTACAAAATTTCAAAGTCTAACTATCATCAGGCTGAACAAAATTACAGTGTACATGCAAGCTGTTGTTTTCCACAACACTATCTCTATTTTACCTCTCGTTTACGCCTTTCTTCCTGGGTACGATGGAGAAGAGAAGCCTTTTCTTCCTAGAAGGAGACCAAAAAAAGCTGCTGTAGTGTTTTCACTCAAAAGTTCAGGTATTTGCATAAAGTAATAGACATTTTTAAATGGTTCACAGTGCAGAATACATTCCATATTCAAGGAAATGCAAAAATGTGACCTATTAGCATTTTCGCTGTTATGGGCCCAGATCTGATGCAATTTCATTTCCTATTAGCTATCTACTTCTACCTATCCACTTGGTACTTATATGGCCGCCATCACCATCCATCTGAAGGTTCATTAACATTAATGAATTTATACTCAGAACACCTCCCTGTAAGTTTGGGAAATATCCCTATTTTACAGATGGGAACCTGAGGCAGAGAGAGAGATTATTACCCACTCTAGCAAGGTACTTTAAAAGGTGGTTCAAAAGAAATTAACTGTCAGCCCATAACTTCTGACTGAGTTACAAAAGTCCTCAAATCCTGATTTTAAAACTTCAAGTTAGAGAGATTCCACCATTTACTCTAGTTCAAACCAGCAAGTGACCCAGGCCCCACACTGCAGAGGAAGGCAAAAAACCCTCAGGGTCTCTGCCAATCTGACCATCTATTCCTCTAAAGACAGTATTTTAATTTCCAAAGAGACCATTACAGTCATTGGTCTCCAAAGAGAAATGTTTCCGCATATTTTAAACACAATAAAAAAAGATTTAAAAAAAATCTATCATTCAACTGGAAAGAAAGCCTCTCACACTGGCACGGTAAAAGTTTCTGACTATACCATGTAAAAAAACAACTGAAGTTAATAATATGCCATGAGTTAAGTATATAAAAGGGTAATTTTGATAGTATGAACCAAGTATAAATTAATTGATAAATTGAGTGTTCAGGATAAACCCTTACAGATTACCTCTTTTCTCGCAATTGATATCCAGTGGACTACTAGCTTTGGCGCCTGATGAAACATTCTTAGTATCAAACTCCTGCACAGAAACACAACCCCAGTGACACCAACTACCTGTCAATCTGTTTCACTCTGCAGACAGAGCCAATAAGAAAACGCTCCTGCTCTGAAACATGTACACTTGTAATTTCTCACATTTCAGGGCTGGAGGGAAAAACAGGAGAGAAACAGAAAAAGGAAGACATACCTGGCTAAAGATGAATGTGAGTGGGTGAGGGATGAAGAGAGGGAGACAGGAAAGAGACAGCCATGATACATGAAAAATGGGTTGAAAAGAGATACATGGACAGAAAAAAATGGCAAGAGGGAGTGGAGGCCCAAAACCATATTCTCCTTATAGTCTGGGTTTGTGTGTATAAAAAGATCTTCTACACTTTCCACAGTATGCGTCCGATGTAGTGAGCTGTAGCTCACGAAAGCTTATGCTCAAATAAATTGGTTAGTCTCTAAGGTGCCACAAGTACTCCTTTTCTCACCACTTAAGACATTTTTAAAAATTTGACTCCGTAAAGAAGCAGTAAACAAAGACCTGTTAGGTCAGCTACTCCAATTCTAACATGTATGCTCTATGACTAAAAACTTTTGGGGAAAATCTTAGTAATTATTTGTATTACAAGTGCATTTTTATCTATCTAGTTATATTTCTTTGCTTTTGCACTAAGCAGTTACAAAATCTATCACAGTAGACAGAATCAGACAGTCAGAAACTAATATAACCGTGGATATCTGCAATCTCATTACTGGTGCTGAGTCATACTTGGCTTCTGTCATCTAGGGTGTCAACTAGTTTGCTGACAGCTATTAGATGGTATTCTAAACTCCCTCCCCTGGCATACAGCAGTGGCCTGAGATACTGGCATACTGGACAGTCACCTAGGTTTTAACACTGCAGGGGGCTCCAAAATCATCTCCACCTCATGCTATCTCCCTTCTTTTCTGCCTCATTGCTGCTATTTATGAGCATCTATCAGATGCTGCTGCTGCCACCTCATTCCCTTGCTGGATAGTCCACCAGCCACTTCTCAATTGCAGCAGCATGTACTTCTCATGTTTGCTCCACATTTGGAAGTCTCAGATGCAGGGGGCATCCAGCTGCAGTTCCTGCCTTGGCTCCTTCGGTCTAAATCTAAGAGTCTTTAGGCTGGTTATGGCCCAAGCAAAAAGACAAGGAGAGCGGACACATAAACCTGGGGAGGGAAGAGTGTAAGGAAGCCAGAAAAAGAGGCTGGCAACCTTAAAGATCTCTGTGACTTACGAATGAAAGAAACCCTTGAACCCTTCACCATTATCAAATATGCAGGTCAAATATGTGCAGTTTAAATCTCTATCATGCAACAATTGAGTGAAAAACAAAATCAGGAAAACAAAATTCCTGTCCTCTCCTTCATGTCACCGATTTGAACTGCTATCTTTAGAGGGACTGTTCTTACATATTATTTACGATACACTGCAAATCATTGTTACTGAGGGAAGTTGTGCAAAGAGATGAGTTTTCCACGGCACCCTAAAAAAGGTAAGTGGAGAGACATGCCAGCTGGCAGTTCTTCTTCACACTTAAGACATGGACTGTGTCTGTGTGTTTCATACCACATGGAGCACAATGTCAGCACTTAATAAATAATAACCTCTGTTCCACCCATTCTTTCTTCCAGTGGAGAGTCAGAGCTGAGGCCACTCTCCCCTGCAGCAAAGGTGGCCAGAAACCATTTTTGCAGGCTCTCCAGATGTAGTGTACTGAGCCTGGGAAAGTCGAGTTTCAGAAGCCCTTTATGACCACACAAGTAGCTGCTGTACGAGTCAAGAAAAATCAAAAACTTGATATGATGCAGTCCCAGAGGCAGGAAAGTACAGCATGAAAGAGTCCTAAATTTTGAAGTGAAAGCAGACAGTAGCTTCAGACATCTGGAATCCTGTATATTTCACTTATCAAGCACAGGAAGAAGATAAGCAGAGCAGAGCCAAGCAGAAGAAAGGTAGACAAAGCACAAGGACAAAGACAGAAGCAAGATGACAAAAAATAGACATGCAAAGACAAAATGGAGCAGACAAAACAGAACAGCAGATGAAGACAATGACACAGGCAAGAAAGTTGAAGGAGAGACCAGAGAAACAGAGAAGTGAAGGAAGCAGGCAGAGGACAAAGCATATTATAGAAAGAAAGGCTCACAGCAAGAAAAATCAGTGATTACAGCAGAAGACACACTTTTTTAAAGTAACATTTAGAGTACCAGGGGATAACAGTTTGTAGCTTCTGTAGGCCATGCTTACTACACACAACCACCACTCCCTCAAAACTCTGTCTGCCACTCTCCCTTCCCCCCTTATTTCAAAAACTCCCTGCAACTCCCTCCAGTCTCTCCTGGGACAGGAGTTCTGTGTGCCCCTATTCCCCCCACTGTGCCCAAGGCTCTGTCTGCCCCCCAATCATACCTTTACCCATACAAGGAAGTCTGTATGCCCCTTTCCCCGACCTTCCTATACCAGGGTCTCCCAATCTCCCCCCTGCCAGGGATTGTGTACATGCCCTAATTCCCCACACATCCTCCTGCCATTATTCTTCTTTCTGTCTGGGAGATAAGACATTCAGGGTGTCAACATGTTAAACGAATACAGACTAACACGGCTGTTCCTCTGAAATCTATTGGGAGGATAAGCAGAGATGAAATGGTGGGATTGTTATGCTGGGAAGCATTACTGGTGCCATCAACCAGTTATTTGATCTACAGACAATTGCAGAGGTGCCTAAAGATGTGGCTATGCTACTCAGATGTCAGGGGCTCCATATATCCTCCATTTTTCCTCTTTCAGTTTCGATTTTCCCCAAAATCAATAAGGTTCTGTCCACTGGTGCTGAGAACATTCCCTAAAATTTTGGAATTGATTAGACGTGGCATTCAAAAGTTATTACATTACATACAGCCATGAAGTTGAGTGTTTTAAGGCCTTTGCTAGGTTCACCAGTTACATTTTAAAACCTAGGTTTCAGAGTAGCAGCCACGTTAGTCTGTATCCACAAAAAGAGCAGGAGTACTTGTGGCACCTTAGAGACTAACACAGTTATTAGAGCATAAGCTTTCGTGGGCTACAGCCCACTTCATCGGATGCATAGAATGGAACATATAGTAAGAAGATATATATATATACATACAGACAGGTTTCAGAGGAACAGCCGTGTTAGTCTGTATTCGCAAAAAGAAAAGGAGTTCTTGTAGCACCTTAGCCCTGGTCTACACTAGGACTTTAGGTCGAATTTAGCAGCGTTAAATCGATTTAAACCTGCACCCGTCCACACAATGAAGCCCTTTATTTCGACTTAAAGGGCTCTTAAAATCGATTTCCTTACTCCACCCCTGACAAGTGGATTAGCGCTTAAATCAACGTTGCCGGCTCGAATTTGGGGTACTGTGGACACAATTCGATGGTATTGACCTCCGGGAGCTATCCCAGAGTGCTCCATTATGACCGCTCTGGACAGCGCTCTCAACTCAGATGCACTGGCCAGGCAGACAGGAAAAGAACCGCGAACTTTTGAATCTCATTTCCTGTTTGGCCAGCGTGGCAAGCTGCAGGTGACCATGCAGAGCTCATCAGCACAGGTGACCATGATGGAGTCCCAGAATCGCAAAAGAGCTCCAGCATGGACCGAACGGGAGGTATGGGATCTGATCGCTGTTTGGGGAGAGGAATCCGTGCTATCAGAACTCAGTTCCAGTTTTCGAAATGCCAAAACCTTTCTGAAAATCTCCCAGGGCATGAAGGACAGAGGCCATAACAGGGACCCGAAGCAGTGCCGCGTAAAACTGAAGGAGCTGAGGCAAGCCTACCAGAAAACCAGAGAGGCGAACAGCCGCTCTGGGTCAGAGCCCCAAACATGCCGCTTCTATGATGAGCTGCATGCCAATTTAGGGGGTTCAGCCACCACTACCCCAGCCATGTTGTTTGACTCCTTCAATGGAGATGGAGGCAATACGGAAGTAGGTTTTGGGGACGAAGAAGATGATGATGAGGAGGTTGTAGATAGCTCACAGCAAGCAAGCGGAGAAACCGGTTTTCCCGACAGCCAGGAACTGTTTCTCACCCTAGACCTGGAGCCAGTACCCCCCGAACCCACCCAAGGCTGCCTCCTGGACTCAGCAGGCGGAGAAGGGACCTCTGGTGAGTGTACCTTTTAAAATGCTATACATGGTTTAAAAGCAAGCATGTGAAAGGATTACTTTGCCCTGGCATTTGCGGTTCTGCCTTTGCAAAAGGTTTCTGGGGAGGGCAGCCTTATTTCGTCCTTCATGGTAGGACACTTTACCACTCCAGGCCAGTAACACGTACTCGGGAATCACTGTAGAACAAAGCATTGCAGTGTATGTTTGCTGGCATTCAACCAAAATCCGTTCACGCGGTGGGAGGAGGCAAAATGCGACCTTGTAAAGAAAGCACATGTGCTATGTATGTAATGTTAACAGCAAGGTTTACCCTGAAAGAGTGTAGCGACTGTTTTATAAAATGTGTCTTTTTAAATACTGCTGTCCCTTTTTTTTTCTCCACCAGCTGCATGTGTTTCAATGATCACAGGATCTTCTCCTTCCCAGAGGCTAGTGAAGCTTAGAAAGAAAAAAAAACGCACTCGCGATGAAATGTTCTCCGAGCTCATGCTGTCCTCCCACACTGACAGAGCACAGACGAATGCGTGGAGGCAAATAATGTCAGAGTGCAGGAAAGCACAAAATGACCGGGAGGAGAGGTGGAGGGCTGAAGAGAGTAAGTGGCGGGCTGAAGACAGGGCTGAAGCTCAAATGTGGCGGCAGCGTGATGAGAGGAGGCAGGATTCAATGCTGAGGCTGCTGCAGGACCAAACCAGTATGCTCCAGTGTATGGTTGAGCTGCAGCAAAGGCAGCTGGAGCACAGACTGCCACTGCAGCCCCTCTGTAACCAACCGCCCTCCTCCCCAAGTTCCATAGCCTCCACACCCAGACGCCCAAGAACGCGGTGGGGGGGGCTCCGGCCAACCAGCCACTCCACCACAGAGGATTGCCCAAAAAAAAGAAGGCTGGCATTCAATAAATTTTAAAGTTGTAAACTTTTAAAGTGCTGTGCTTAAAGTGCTGTGTGGCATTTTCCTTCCCTCCTCCACCACCCCTCCTGGGCTACCTTGGTAGTCATCCCCCTATTTGTGTGATGAATGAATAACGAATGCATGAATGTGAAGCAACAATGACTTTATTGGCTCTGCAAGCGGTGATCGAAGGGAGGAGGGGAGGGTGGTTAGCTTACAGGGAAGTAGAGTGAACCAAGGGGCGGGGGGGTTCATCAAGGAGAAACAAACAGAACTTTCACACCGTAGCCTGGCCAGTCATGAAACTGTTTTTCAAAGCTTCTCTGATGCGTACCGCGCCCTCCTGTGCTCTTCTAACCGCCCTGGTGTCTGGCTGCGCGTAACCAGCAGCCAGGCGATTTGCCTCAACCTCCCACCCCGCCATAAACGTCTCCCCCTTACTCTCACAGATATTGTGGAGCACACAGCAAGCAGTAATAACAGTGGGAATATTGGTTTCGCTGAGGTCTAAGCGAGTCAGTAAACTGCGCCAGCGCGCCTTTAAACGTCCAAATGCACATTCTACCACCATTCTGCACTTGCTCAGCCTGTAGTTGAACAGCTCCTGACCACTGTCCAGGCTGCCTGTGTATGGCTTCATGAGCCATGGCATTAAGGGGTAGGCTGGGTCCCCAAGGATACATATAGGCATTTCAACATCCCCAACAGTTATTTTCTGGTCTGGGAATAAAGTCCCTTCCTGCAGCTTTTGAAACAGACCAGAGTTCCTGAAGATGCGAGCATCATGCACCTTTCCCGGCCATCCCACGTTGATGTTGGTGAAACGTCCCTTGTGATCCACCAGAGCTTGCAGCACTATCGAAAAGTACCCCTTGCGGTTTATGTACTCGGCGGCTTGGTGCTCCGGTGCCAAGATAGGGATATGGGTTCCGTCTATAGCCCCACCACAGTTAGGGAATCCCATTGCAGCAAAGCCATCCACTATGACCTGCACATTTCCCAGGGTCACTACCCTTGATATCAGCAGATCTTTGATTGCGTGGGCTACTTGCATCACAGCAGCCCCCACAGTAGATTTGCCCACTCCAAATTGATTCCCAACTGACCGGTAGCTGTCTGGCGTTGCAAGCTTCCACAGGGCTATCGCCACTCGCTTCTCAACTGTGAGGGCTGCTCTCATCTTGGTATTCATGCGCTTCAGGGCAGGGGAAAGCAAGTCACAAAGTTCCATGAAAGTGCCCTTACGCATGCGAAAGTTTCGTAGCCACTGGGAATCGTCCCAGACCTGCAACACTATGCGGTCCCACCAGTCTGTGCTTGTTTCCCGAGCCCAGAATCGGCGTTCCACAGCATGAACCTGCCCCATTAGCACCATGATGCATGCATTGTCAGGGCCCATGCTTTCAGAGAAATCTGTGTCCATGTCCTGATCACTCACGGGACCGCGCTGACGTCGCCTCCTCGCCCGGTATCGCGTTGCCATGTTCTGGTGCTGCATATACTGCTGAATAATGCGTGTGGTGGTTAATGTGCTCCTAATTGCCAAAGTGAGCTGAGCGGGCTCCATGCTTGCCGTGGTATGGCGTCCGCACAGAAAAAAGGCGCGGAACGATTGTCTGCCGTTGCTCTGACGGAGGGAGGGGTGACTGACGACACGGCTTACAGGGTTGGCTTCAGGGAGCTAAAATCAACAAAGGGGGTGCCTGTACATCAAGGAGTATTTCAGGCAGGACTGCACGGAGGGTTCCAATAAGAAATGGTGCACCTAAGTTATCGTTGTTATTGGAACAAGGAGGTTAGCCTGGCCTCTGATTGATACATGGCTAGATTTACCTCGCTGCACCTTCTCTGTGAGTGACTGCAGTGTGACCTAGAGGAACGAGTCCCCTAGACAGGGGAGGAGGCAAATGAGTACAAAACAAATCTGGTCTATTTCTTGTTTTGACCCACTCCATCTATCTTTTACATCTTTGGCTGGCAGCAGACGGTGCAGAAGGACTGCATGCCATCCACATCTCATGGCTACTCGGCAGAAGATGGTACAGTACGACTGCTAGCCATCCCCATCTCTTGCCTGCCTGGCAGAAGATGGTGCAATACGACTGCTAGCAATCCTCATCTCTTGCCTGCCTGGCAGAAGATGGTACGGTACGACTGCTAGCAGTCCGTATCGCCTGCCCGCTCACCGTAAGACGGTTCAATAGGACTGACTGCAGGACTAAAGAGAATGACCTGGTCAAGTCACTCCAAATTTAGTCCCTGCGCCCATGTCTGCCCAGGCGCTCCCAGCCGACGCGGCCAGGAGCACCTCGGACACGATGAGGACGACTACCAATCGTATTGCACCGTCTGCTGCCAGAAGGCAAGGGGTTGCTGCTACTGTGCAGCAAAGCCGTACCGCGTCTGCCAGCACCCAGGAGACATAGGGTGACGGTTACCTGAGCGGGCTCCATGCTTGCTGTGGTATGGCGTCTGCACAGTTAACTCAGGAAAAAAGGCGCGAAATGATTGTCTGCCCTTGCTTTCACGGAGGGAGGGAGGGAACGGGGGCCTGATGACACGTACCCAGAACCACCCGCGACAATGTTTTAGCCCCATCAGAGTGCTCCATTGTGACTGCTCTGGACAGCACTCTCAGATGCCCGATTGTTTGCCATTGCTCTGACGCTGGGAGGGGCGCTTACAGGGTTGGCTTCAGGGAGCTAAAATCAACAAAGGGGGTGGCTTTACATCAAGGAGTATTTCAGGCAGGACTTCACGGAGGGTTCCAATAAGAAATGGTGCACCTAAGTTATTGTCCTTATTGGAGCAAGAAGGTTAGCCTGGCCTCTGATTGATACATGGCTAGATTTACCTCGCTGCACCTTCTCTGTAAGTGACTGCAGTGTGATCTAGAAGAATGAGTCCCCTAGACAGGGGACGGGGGGAAGCAAATGAGTACAAAACAAATCTGGTCTATTTCTTGTTTTGATCCACTCCATCTATCTTTTACATCTTTGGCTGGCAGCAGACGGTGCAGAAGGACTGCATGCCATCCACATCTCATGGCTGCTCGGCAGAAGATGGTACAGTACGACTGCAAGCAGTCCGTATCGCCTGCCCGCTCACCATAAGACGGTTCAATAGGACTGACTGCAGGACTAAAGAGAATGACCTGGTCAAGTCACTCCAAATTTAGTCCCTGTGCCCATGTCTGCCCAGGCGCTCCTGATCGACCTCACAGAGGCGACCAGGAGCACCTCAGACATGACGATGACGGCTACCAGTCGTACTGTACCGTCTGCTGTCACAAGTCAAGGGGTTGCTGCTACTGTGTAGCAATGCCGTACCGCGTCTGCCAGCACCCAGGAGACATAGGGTGACGGTTACCTGAGCGGGCTCCATGCTTGCCATGGTATGGCGTCTGCACAGGTAACTCAGGAAAAAAGCCGCGAAATGATTGTCTGCCCTTGCTTTCACGGGGGGAAGGAGGGAACGGGGGGCTGACGATATGTACCCAGAACCACCCGCGACTATGTTTTAGCCCCATCAGGCATTGGGATCTCAACCCAGAATTCCAATGGGCAGCGGAGACTGCGGGAACTGTGGGATAGCTACCCACAGTGCAACGCTCCGGAAGTCGACGCTTGCCTCGGTACTGTGGAAGCGCTCCGCCGAGTTAATGCACTTAATGCACTTAGAGCATTTTCTGTGGGGACACACACACTCGAATTTATAAAACCGATTTCTAAAAAACCGACTTCTATAAATTCGACCTTATTCCGTAGTGTAGACATACCCTTAGAGACTAACCAATTTATTTGAGCATGAGCTTTCGTGAGCTACAGCTCACTTCATCAGATGTATACCGTGGAAACTGCAGCAGACTTTATATATACACAGAGAATATGAAACAATACCTCCTCCCACCCCACTGTCCTGCTGGTAATAGCTTATCTAAAGTGATCATCAGGTGGGCCATTTCCAGCACAAATCCAGGTTTTCTCACCCTCCACCCCCTCACACAAATTCACTCTCCTGCTGGTGCTAGCCCATCCAAAGTGACAACTCTTTACATAATCAAGTCGGGCTATTTCCTGCATAAATCCAGGTTTTCTCACATCCCCCCCCCACCCCCATACACACACAAACTCACTCTCCTGCTGGTAATTTGCAAATTGGATACTATTAATTTAGGCTTAAATAGAGACTGGGAGTGGCTAAGTCATTATGCAAGGTAGCCTGTTTCCTCTTGTTTTTTCCTACCCCCCCCCCCCAAGATGTTCTGGTTTAACTTGGATTTAAACTTGGAGAGTGGTCAGTTTAGATGAGCTATTACCAGCAGGAGAGTGAGTTTGTGTGTGTATGGGGGTGGGGGGGATCACTTCATCGGATGCATACTGTGGAAACTGTGTATATAATGTCTACTGCAGTTTCCACAGTATGCATCCGATGAAGTGAGCTGTAGCTCACGAAAGCTCATGCTCAAATAAATTGGTTAGTCTCTAAGGTGCCACAAGTACTCCTTTTCTTTTTACAAGTACTCCTGTTCATTTTAAAACCTAGAAATGGCAAGTTGATAATTTAAAAAAAAAAAAACACAACAACTGGCTGCACTGCATTATACATCAAGGGAAAGCTTGCAGTTTCACTGGTGTATTAAGTAAGATACCAGGGTGGATAAAAATCAATGGTTTTTTTCCTAAATAAAAAAAATCGTATTTTTTTTTATAAAATGCTTTTTCAGGAAAAAACCTATCTAAAGATAGTTTTCATTAATATACATTATAGCTCAAAGATAACTCATCATGGAATAGGGATTATAAATTCTAGTTCTATAGTATGAGACAATATATTCATGTAATGTTTAGGAAAAATGTTGTAAATGAGTTCCAATAGTTCATGGATTATGTACCCAATTTTATGGGGTTCTAGGAGCTTCTGTATAGATTATTTAGGTTAATCTTTCTATCTACGCAATGGGACTCAGTGCTCACTCTAGAAGATACCATCAGATATGCTTAGTTTTGCAGTTCTCAAACTGTGGATTTGTGTCTGCAGAGATAACATGCTTGTTAACAGCAAAAATGTTTTTTAATACATATATATATATATATATAAAGGTGTGAAATAACAGACCTCAACCCTATTGTCCCTCTGCAAATTTGTGTACACAGAGTCAATCCCTTACCTCTCTCTGAAAGTGCAAAGTTTCAAAAAGTTCAATAGAAGATTGTTGGGGGCAGAATAGATCTGAACAAGGAGAAGAAGTCTGGAGATAAATGTGAGAAGGGAGAGACCCGCAGTAGAAACAAAAGTGAAACAGTTTGAGCAGCATATTCCAGAATACACTTTTATGTAGAAATCCATGATTAAATCAAGTCTTCCTGACTAGTGATTGAAATCATGATTTATACCAATTTGATTTAAATCAAATCTACACTGTAAGATTCCAATTGATATGATGCTTCAGAAAACAGAGGTGGGTTATTATTGAGTGACCATCAGAAACACCAATACATAATAAACAAGGAAACATTTCTAATTTTGAATTTTCTTCTCCTCATTTTGCTCCACTGTACTGTAGAAAATATGCTCCAGTGTAATGTAAAAAATGATTTCACCAATCCTAAGACTTGACTTTATGGGTTCATGGATCTAAAAAGGTCGAAGAGATGGTCTATAGGAGATGAGAAATTCTTTGGGGCTGGAACTGTCTTTACTATATGTCTGTAAAGCAATGGGGCCCTGACCTGACTGGAGCCTCTAGACCAGTGCCTCTCAAGCTATCTAATGTGGGGGACTGGCATTTTTTTTTCCCCAATGTGCGCACAGACTGGCAGCCAATGGCTCGCGGACCGACACCGGTCCGCAGACCACCACTTTGAGTAGCACTGCTCTCGACCAGAGGTGGGCAAACTACAGCCCACAGGACCTTCCTGCCCAGCCCCTGAGCTCCTGGCCTGGGAGGCTAGTCCCTGGCCCCTCCCCCGCTGTTCTCAGTGCACCGCGCCACTGGCGCAACACTCTGGGCAGCACAGTTGCAGAACCGCAGCCTGACCTGGTGCTCTGGGCGGCACGGCTGTAGCACCGCCAGCCACCGGTTCTCCAGGCAGCATGGTAAGGAGGCAGGGGGAGTTGGATAGAGGGCAGGGGGGTTCAGGGGTGTGGTTAGAGGTATGGATAGGGGTCGGGGCAGTCAGAGGGCAGGGAACTGGGGGGTTGGATGGGGCAGGGGCCCCGTTGGGGGTGCAGGAGTTCCGGGGGGACCGTCAGTGGGCAACAAGCAGGGGGTGTCAGATAGGAGGCAGGGGCCGGGCCACGCCTAGCTGTCTGGGGAGAGACAGCCTCCCCTAACTGGCCCTCCATTCAATTTTGGAAACCCGATGTGGCCCTCAGGCCAAAAAGTTTGCCCGCCCCTGCTCTAGACTCTACTGTAATATAAATAAACAACCGGTTATAATTTTTAGCAGCATGTTATTTGATTTATTATATCAAAACTGGAAAGATGTATGTTTTCCACAGCCTGATAACTAAGTATCTTGTCCAATTTTTCTGAAACTTACAGAAAAAAGTTCATCCTTAAGATTAGAAATTTCATCCCAAATTTTCAAAAAGTACCAAAGGATTGAGAACAACAGGTTAGAATGGAATAGCTTCTGCAACCTTAACTATCACTTCATAATTTGTAACTTCAATATAAGGATGAGGAAAATTCCCCATGAAGTAGAAGGAAGAAACCCCCCAGAAAATATATGTATTTATAAATTGTTTCTAAGGTTTCCCTGGTGAGATTGTAAGAATACAAGAACAGCATTACCTCGGAACTCTAGATCTATGCAGTGGAAACAGTGTAGTCTACTGCAAAACTTAGGCCTCGACATTACAGAAATATTGGTATGGGCAGTGCCTTATACCAGTTTGGAGTCTGGACTCCACCTCTGCATAAGGGTCTGCCAATGCTGTATCGTTTGCAGGTACAATAAAGCACTGTAATTCTTTCCCAGGGTACCAACACCCAGAACACAAATTTTAATCACAATCTAAAACCCTAGGATCCAGTAATTTAACAGTGATCTGGCGCGCAGTTACAAATGCAATATAAAATATTTTCTTGTAAAATGCATTTCTAAAAAAAAATTAGATATAATGAAAACCTCTAAATAAAATAAGTTTAAGACTTCCTTTTTGAAAGAAAGGATGAAAAGCTTTCAATCAATAAACCAGTTGTGTCACATATCACTTTTTATTCCCATTCAAACAGATCCCACAATTCTATAATTCTTACAGATACATATAATTGTAAATCCAGATCCCACAATAAAATCTATTCCAGCAGACCCTTGTGCCTGTTCAGATCTCATTGCAGTACTGGGGCCCTTATTCCTACTGTTTAGCTCACCCATTTCTGTTTATTTCCTAGTGAGTCATTCCACGTGCAGAATGCATTATGCAAGCTAAGTACTTTCTCTAGATCCTATCAGTGTACCTCCTATTAAAAAAATACAAGAATTCTCTTTCTTAAAGTGATGTTGTCAATGTAAAAAGTCATACCAATATTATGTGAACAAATTTCTTAGTTCATTATTAAAAACCTCAGATTATTCAAATTGAAAGAATTTTAAAAGCCCAATTTACTTGACACTATTTAAGCTTTATCTTTTCTCATTTCTCCAAGCATCAATTTAATAAACAGATAAAATACCAATGAAGTCAGTTTCACTTTCAGTTTTGTGGTATTGAAATATCTGAGTTACAAACACTGCAGGGGAATATTTATTTTAAAACAGGTGTTGGATTTGTTGTTGTTTTTTAAATTATGATACTATTTAATGGGCTTAAGTTTTATAAAAGTTTGTTTTACAAATTCTACATTTTGGGATAAGCTTGTATTGACAGTGTCCCTTTTAACAGTTTGTCCTGCCAAGTATTACAATATGTCATTACCATGTCAATACCCTGCAAAGAGCTCTCATGGGCAAGTCCCTACTCCCATTCAAAGTCCTTTGACTTAAACGGGATTCCACACAGGGTCTGGGATCTGCCAACATGGATGCAGTTGCAGGTTTAGCACCCAAGTTTCTGTTGAGGGTAAAAGTTGACCAACCTTGACAATTGGCCAGTACTGTAGATCTGACCTTAATTAATCCAAAGTATTTAAAGCAGTTTTTAGCTGAAATCAAGGACAGCCTAAAGATTTTGGCAGCAGGTCAGCAAAGTGATTCTTTGACCCATCACTTCCCAAACCAACTCTTCCTCCCCCAGATCAGAGGTTCTGTAGCTTCAAGCCTTTTAGACCTCAAAAACAATCTCTGGAGTAGGTATAGAAGGTAGTCCACAAGTAACTCAGAATGTTATGGGGATTTTTCTTCAACTCTCAACCATGACAATCAGTTTTCAGTTTGAAGACTACCTTTCAAATGAAAAGGCCTAGAAGCTTACTTCAGGTTTCAGAGTAACAGCCGTGTTAGTCTGTATTCGCAAAAAGAAAAGGAGTAATAGTTAAATGAAGACTGAAACTAACAGTGATATTCAAAGGATCTCAAAAGCCAGGGTACCAGTGCGATTTGTAGGAAGACACTACAAAAAATGAAAATAAACCAACTGGTCATCTAATTCTAAATAAATTCTGCATGGATAATAGCTGATCCTGCAAACAAATACACAACTAGTACAACTAGTCCTATTGAAGTCAATGGGACTAAGCATGGAAGTAAACACTACCAGTGGTGTTTGCAGGTCCTTTGATAGAGGATATCATGCAGTCACAGGTTTATTTACAATGAAACATTTAAAAAATTACTAAAAAATTACAACTGAAATCTTCAAAGGAACTCTCTCAGGTACTGTAACATTAGGAACAATTTTTTTTTCTAGCAATCAAGAGGTTTAATGAAATCTAAAACAAAAATTAATGATTTTTTTAGTTCAATTAAAAGACTGGATTTAAACATTTCCCTTTAAAAATTACATTCCAGATTATATTAATGCACATGAATCAAAAAGTAAAATGATTTAGAGCAAAACTGAACTAGTCTATTTTTAGTACCCAAGCCAACTCTATACAACCACAGTGATAAATTACATTACATTCCATTCAGCATCTTGGATCAAGAAAGCTGTTAGTAACACCAGTAAATAACTCTTTTTAAATATGATTTTTAACTCAGTGTCCCTTTAAGAAAGACCTGCCATTGTACAACACAGTGTGGGCCTATTATCAGGAAGAATCAACTTTTAGGCCCAAATACCTAAATGTCCCTTCCAAATAAATTGACCTATTAAAATGCCCCTTAGGCCTGGTCTACACCTAAAAGTTGTACCAGTATAGATGTTAGTTAGGGAGTAAGATTTTTTTTTAATAGCAGCTATGCCAATATAACGCCTAGTGTGGGACACATTCACTCCAGTATAACTATATTTATGCCAATATAGTTTATGAAACCACACTAGAAGTGTTTTGAAAGTTTAGCTATACCAGTATAACCATACCAGCAAAACATTCCTAGAGCAGACAAGGCCTTAATTTTGGAAGCAGACAGACAGTCTATATACATACTTAAACAATACCATTTACTTGAACCCTAATCCTGCAATTTTATCAATGTAGGCAGAACCATGCACCCATACAGAGCTTGGCTGGACTTCAATGGAGCTCTGCACTGGTGCCAGGATCTGCCCGAGTGGATTCTTTTGCAGCATTAGAGGTTTGAATTGTATCTTTTTTTAAAAGGTACAAACAACTTGGCGAGGGTAGAGTTTATGCCAAAGAACAGTTCAAACTTTCAGAAAAAATTGACACAAGAAACACGTTTTGGATTTTCAAAAAGAAAAGGAGTACTTGCGGCACCTTAAATTTGTTAGTCTCTAAGGTGCCACAAGTACTCCTTTTCTTTTTGCGAATACAGACTAACACGGCTGCTACTCTGAAACCTGTTTTGGATTTTGTAACCCTTTAGTATGGGGAAATTCCCCACAAAAGTCTATCATGTGGTATCAGCAAAAATAGTGAGATGCACAATTCCTGAACTCTATGCAAATATTTGCCACACTAATATATCTACTATAGCATGTCCTGTTATGCAGGAAGTGTGATAATCTGAATTTTTCATGTGACATGACATAAATAAAAGGAGTACTTGTGGCACCTTAGAGACTAACCAATTTATTTGAGCATGAGCTTTCGTGAGCTACAATGAGCTGTAGCTCACGAAAGCTCATGCTCAAATAAATTGGTTAGTCTCTAAGGTGCCACAAGTACTCCTTTTCTTTTTGCGAATACAGACTAACACGGCTGTTCCTCTGAAACCTGACATAAATAAAGTTCAACTATTATCTTCACCAAATGCTGTAAGTACTTTCTTCAAAACACGTATCTATATTAGAGCTTCCTACGATGCCCATATTAATATTGAAAACCATAACTTTACTCAAGTAAGTAGTCCCACTGATAACACAAACACTAAGTAGATCTAGGAAGGCAGATGCATGCATCAGGGCAGAGCTACTGAAGACAACGGGGCCCATCCATCTAGACCAGATCGCAGAAGTAAATTGTATGGGACAGAGTTGTATGCTCAATTTCGGCTTTCACATTTCCTTGCTTTTGAACATTTACCCTTGCAACTTTACCCTTATAGGAATTTAACCTTTGTGTGTGCTAGTTCAGAATATATTAGTAAATTATTTCATATTACAAAATATTATTCCACATTATAAAATATTATTCCCACCATGATTGGGAATCCAACTGCAATTTACATAAACTAGAGAAATTAATAATAGTATCAGAAGATAATTTGATACTTTTTTCCCTTCTGGAAGAGGAAACGTATTCTGTAAGTGATACTATTAGCGATCATAATTTGATGCCAAAGGATGTAATATACCTAAAACACATTCCTGAAGAGAAGGGCATGCATGGCCAATTGCCACTTTTACCTATTAAGATTTATTCAACTTTTGGCATACAAAAATGTAATGCCATGTATGTGTTCTAATGACCATAAATGGCTTTTAGTCATCAGAAGTGTCAGAGGAAGATAGTTCCTCTATAATTCAGATGAATAGTTACACACACTTAATACAGTTCTAATGTACATTTTCTTTATGAAAATATGTAGCAGATAATACTGTGATAGCAAAGTTCACTGTGAATTTAATGTCAGGTAACATAATTTTCTCTTATTAGCCCAGACTTCTAAGTTTACTACCTAACATAAAAAGTCCCAGAACAACAAACATGATTATAATAAAAAGAAAAGGAGTACTTGTGGCACCTTAGAGACTAACAAATTTATTTGAGCATAAGCTTTCGTGAGCTACAGCTCACTTCATCGGATGCATCCGATGAAGTGAGCTGTAGCTCACGAAAGCTTATGCTCAAATAAATTTGTTAGTCTCTAAGGTGCCACAAGTACTCCTTCTCTTTTTGTGAATACAGACTAACAGGGCTGCTACTCTGAAACCTACGATTATAATACACAGCCCCAAATCTATATTTTAATCTATGTTATTGAACAACAAATACACTACATCAAAGCTCAAACAGCTCCCCCCATGATAGTGATCATGACAAGCAGAACCCAAATCTAATTGATGAACCAAAGGGAGCCCCACCTTTTCAATCAGACTGCTTCAAAAACTGTTTTGGAATTTGTTTGCTCTTTAGGTCTGAGAGTCCCCTGTGGCTGACAAATTAAATTATTTATAACCCTTCCCAATCAGCAAGCTCTAACCAAACCATTTAACTTCCTTTTAGCAATAAACGGGGGGGATGACACAGTACTCTAGTACAGCAACAGCATCTACTGACTGCTACTTACTCTCCATATGATACATTGATTTCAGTTTGCCATCTGAATGCCAACTTGGTGAGGAAGGAATAAAATTGTGACCTGAGAACCCTGAGCCATTTGGGATGGAGGCCGCATGAATTTGCATTAATTTTAAGTTTTACAAGTATATCCCTCCCCCATTCCAGTGACGCATGATTTTTGTTGTATGTTTCAATGAAGACTTTTCGTTAAAAGAAAAGACAGAGGTTCCTAACTATCTCCCTTCACTCAACGAGCCCTAGAAACTAGCTGCTCCAAGCATGGTTCCCACTACAAATCAGATCACTTTTGAATACACCTGGAGCTCTTAGGGGTGCGTGGCCTGATTTAAAACACAAATCAAAACAAGTGAGCAAACACATCACCCATGGCGGTGGAGAGGTATTTCTCTTTCTGCCCCGTAAAACCCCTTCGTCACACCTGCTCCCATCTGTAAGGCCCAGCCGCTGGGTGCAAAAGGCAAAACAGGCAGGCTAGGAAAATCAGACACGATCAATAATTCAGACAGACCCCACAGCCAGACCCCCCGCGTTTCTTACCTTCCGACTAGCTCCTCCAAGAGACACCTTGGGCCTGGTTTTGAAATCCCCTTCAAAGCTGAACATGTTTACAGCTTATCCCATCTAGAGCGGCGTCCGTGCTGCCTCCCAGGCTGACGCTGCACAGGGGCAATGACCGGGGCTGGGGAAGGGGCAGTCGCTGCCCGTCCAGGGGAGGCACAAACCCAGGCACCCCGGTGCCACCCTCGCTGCCTCCCTCCCACTGCTGCCGCCGGGCTGCCTCCAGCCAGGAGGGGCCGCTCCCCCTCCCACACCGCCCCACTCGCCCCTCTCGCTCCCCCGCCTCCCCAAGCCCCCTCCTCTCTGACCACCAGCTACTGCTCCGTGCAGGGGAGGGGGGCTGGCTCGGCTGCTTCTCTTGCACTAGGACTCAGCCGGCTCCAGAGAGAAAATGGCCGCCGACCAGCTCCCTGTGCGCGCTCCCGCCGGCCAGCCAGTCGGCGCGCGGCCGCGCCGCAACCGCCGGGGACGCGCGCTGGCTGCCTCCAGCGCGCGCCCGGCCTCGAGTTGGAATTCGTGCCTGTCAGAGCCTGGCCCGGCCGCGGGCTGGGCTCGGCTGCGTGTCGCCCCTCGCTCGTGACCGCCGCCCCGCGGCAGCTCGCCTGCGGGCCGTTCTCGCAGACCGGCCACAGGCATGGCCGAGGGGGGCCGTGCCGTGGGTCCTGACCGAATAGAGGGAGCCTGTGCTCTAAGCTGGGCCGGCTCCTCGCTGCATCAGTCAGGGCCCTCCCTGCCCTCAGATCCATCTCCGCAGAGCCGCTCTTCCCCCGCAGCAGGCCGACCGGCCGCAGCCCCCCCCCGAACAGGCAGGCTCCTGACTGTCCCCAGGGGCAGTTGCCCGAACCCCTGTTCCCCGGGCACAGCTCAGTTTTCCAGCCCCCCAGGGTCTGAACCAGAATCCCTGTTACCCGAACGCATGGCACCTCATCCAGCACCCCAGTGTCACCGTAGCCAGACCCCCCTTCGCTAACCCTGAATGTCAGCTTAGACTGACCCTTCTGGTCTGAACCTAACGGTCGCATCCAAGCACCCCTGATCTGAACCCCGGTTATCCACGTTTCAGTTCCTCCAAAATGCAGTGGATTCGCCCAAAACCAGAATGTGTGTAGGGAAAATATTTTTGTCCAAAGCTACCACTAGTTAAAGGATTTAGATGCTTTTCCCTTGACAGTTAGATAAATGTGAGTTATCTTTATATAACTGAAGTCTACCAGAACCAGAACACTGAATCCAGACCGCTCTGAACTGTAGTGGAAAAGGTCAGCTCCAGATTCAAACTTAACTCTGACCTGTCGCCATAACAGGCCAAAGCACAGATTTGGTTCCAGTTGTGGATCTGAACTTTGCATATTTACATTGTCTAATTATTAGGACTGTTGATTAACCGCAGTTATCTCACACAATTAACTCAAAAAAATTAATCGCAATTAGTCGCCGTTTTAATCGCAGTGTTAAACAAGAGACTACAACTTGAAATTTATTAAATATTTTGGATGTTTTTCTACATGTTCATATATATCTTGTACTTTGTGTTGTAATTGAAATCAAAGTGTATATTTTGATTACAAATATTTGCACTCTGTTGTAGCAACCAGGCAAGGTACTAACAAACTTCAACAGGACTTTATTTTGAAAGTGGAAACCTGCTGCACCCTCGGTAGCTCTCACTTAGGCTCCTCAACTTCCCCGCCCCCCTTCCTGTTTCCTGTCCTTTCAGACTCCCAACAGCCAGTGCTCCCAGTTCTAATAATTACAAGCAGCATCTAAACACCACACACTGTAAAAATGATAAACAGAAGAAATAGTATTTTTCAATTCACCTCATACAAGTACTGTAGTGCAATCTCTTTGACCTGAAAGTGCAACTTACAAATGTAGATTTTGTTTGTTTGTTACATAACTGCACTCAAAACCAAAATTATGTAAAACGTAAGAGGCTACAAGTCCACTCAGTCCTACTTCTTGTTCAGCCAATCGCTAAGACAAACAAGTTTGTTTACAGTTACAGAAGATAACGCTGCCCTCTTTTTATTTACAATACCACCAGAAAACGAGAACAGGCATGTGCATGGCACTTTTGCAGCCAGCATTGCAAGGTATTTATGTGCCAGATATGCTAAATGTTCATATGCCCCTTCATGCTTTGGCCACCTTTCCAGAGGACGTGCTTCCATGCTGATGACACTCGTTAAAAAAATAACATATTAATTAAATTTGTGACTGAACTCCTTAGGGAAGAATTGTACATCTCCTGGTCTGTTTTACCCACATTCTATATATATTTCATGTTATAGCAGTCTTAGATGATGACCCAGCACATGTTGTTCATTTTAAGAACACTTCCATTGAAAATTTCACAAAACACAAAGAAGGTAGCAATGTGATTTCTAAAGATAGCTACAGCACTTGACCCAAGATTTAAGAATCTGAAGTGCCTTCCAAAATCTGAGAGGGATGAGATAGGGAGCATGCTTTCAGAAATCTTAAAAGAGCAACACTCTGATGCGGAAACTACAGAACCCGAACTACCAAAAAAGAAAATCAACCTTCTCCTTGTGGCATCTGACTCCGATAATAAAAATGAACATGCATCGGTCCGCACTGCTTTGGATGGTTTTCGAATGGAACCCATCATCAACATGAACACGTCCCCTGGAATGATGGTTGAAGTATGCGCATCTGGCACGTAAATATCTTGCAACGCTGGCTACAACAGTGCCATGAGAACACCTGTTCTCACTTTCAGGTGACATTGTAAACAAGAAGAGGGCAGAATTATCTCCTGCAAATAATAATGACTGGAGTACTGTCATGGATGGGTATAAACTGTTCAGGAAGGACAGGGAGGCCAGAAAAGGTGGGGGAGTTGCATTGTATGTAAGGGAGCAGTATGACTGCTCAGAGCTCAAGTATGAAACTGCAGAAAAACCTGAGAGTCTCTGGATTAAGTTTAGAAGCGTGAGCAACAAGGGTGATGTCGTGGTGGGAGTCTGCTATAGACCACCGGACCAGGGGGATGAGGTGGACGAGGCTTTCTTCCGGCAACTCGCAGAAGCTACTAGATCGCACGCCCTGGTTCTCATGGGCGACTTCAATCATCCTGATATCTGCTGGGAGAGCAATACAGTGGTGCACAGACAATCCAGGAAGTTTCTGGAAACTGTAGGGGACAATTTCCTGGTGCAAGTGCTGGAGGAACCAACTAGGGGCAGAGCTCTTCTTGACCTGCTGCTCACAAACCAAAAAGAATTAGTAGGGGAAGCAAAAGTGGATGGGAACCTGGGAGGCAGTGACCATGAGATGGTTGAGTTCAGGATCCTGACACAAGGAAGAAAGGAAAGCAGCAGAATACGGACCCTGGACTTCAGAAAAGCAGACTTTGACTCCCTCAGGGAACAAGATCCCCTGGGAGAATAACATGAGGGGGAAAGGAGTCCAGGAGAGCTGGCTGTATTTTAAAGACTCCTTATTGAGGTTACAGGCACAAACCATCCCGATGTGTAGAAAGAATAGTAAATATGGCAGGTGACCAGCTTGGCTTCACAGTGAAATTCTTGCTGATCTGAAACACAAAAAAGAGGCTTACAAGAAGTGGAAGATTGGACAAATGACCAGGGATGAGTATATAAATATTGCTCGGGCATGTAGGAATGAAATCAGAAAGGCTAAATCACACCTGGAGTTGCAGCTAGCGAGGGATGTTAAGAGTAACAAGAAGGGTTTCTTCAGGTATGTTGGCAATAAGAAGAAAGCCAAGGAAAGTGTGGGCCCCTTACTGAATGAGGGAGGCAACCTAGTGACAGAGGATGTGGAAAAAGCTAATGTACTCAATGCTTTTTTTGCCTCTGTCTTCACGAACAAGGTCGGCTCCCAGACTACTGCACTGGGCAGCACAGCATGGGGAGGAGGTGGCCAGCCCTCTGTGAAGGAAGAAGTGGTTCGGGACTATTTAGAAAAACCGACACATCATGATAATACAAGGCTCATCTGTTGGCCAAGGTTATTCCTGAAGAGGTGATTTGAGATATTTCCCATTATTGTTAATTGACAAGTCCAGTTGACGAATGTATGTTTGCAAATATTAATGATTTTTTGCACATGCCCTAGAGGCCACTCTAGATGTGTTTTTATAAAATGAAGGAAACTAACATAATAAATATATGTCTGCCTGTAACTCCATATATTGAATAAATTGCACTTACTGAAACTAGCTAAACATACAAGTGGTTTCTCTGTTTAGTTTCTTTTTAAAAAAATAAACAGAAAAGATCCACAAAAATATGTTGGTGTTATAGCTGAGAATTTAAATGCACAAAAGTCAGAAAACTCAACTTTACAGTTAACCTGAAAGATAAAGAATGGCTCATATTTTACACATAAACATAAGAGTTCGTGAATATACATCTACTAGCTAGTCCCCTTTGAGTATCACTAGTGTTCACTAATATGAATTCACTGGCTTTCCCTTGCCTTCTGTACCGTATTTCAGCTCCTTGTCTTCTGTATAACACATAATATAGTTGTTCCTTAACTCTCTGATCTTTTTTCTTTTTGCACATTCTTTGAGCCTTTTCTTTCTTTCCAAGCCACACAACAACCCCTTTATCTTCTCCCATCATTTTGCAGGAACTGGGATTATAAAGGGTTGCTCACAGGTCTGGTTTCATGAATAGAAGCCAATTGGTCCTTCATGAACTTATTCTTACTCTTTAGAAAAGATGCTACTGCTTGTGATTTCTTTGTTCCTAACAACACCAATATTTCTTTCCAGCAACATTTTTTTTTGAAAATAAAAATATGTTGTAACTCAGATACATTATGCTAAAAGGGGAGCACTTCTGTCTTTGATGTCCAAATTTTCTTTAAAACTTCAGTCTAGAATTCTTTACAGTACAAACAATCAGAAATTTTACCCTTAGAATTTTTTACCACAGCACTGTGACTAAGGCACATTCCATTACATCTATCATTACGCTATTGTTATTTATTCTTACATCATTGCTTATAAAGTTAGACAAAAAATTTCCAATAAAGTTTTTTTATCTGAAAATGTGCTGCACAGGAAAATATATTTTTTCCCCCTAGGCGACATTTCAGATTGAAAAGTTTTGTTTCCTGTTAATTTGAACTGAAACACTTCATTTCAAAATGTAAATTTGAACAGAAACGTTTCAATTTAAAATGTCATTTTAAGTTGAAATATCAATTCAAAACTAAATATATCTCTTCAAATCAACATTTTGTTTCAATCAAAAATGTCAAAATGTTGCTTTTTGGCATTCCAAATAAAAAAATTTCAGAACTTTTCATCCCCAAAAATATATGACAGTTCGACTTTTTGTCCCAATTTGGGATGAACACAGTGTCAAAATATTGTTAAGGCCTAAAATAGCAGTCCTTTCACAAATGAACAAGGCATCAGTGCTCAAGGTTGAAGTCAAGGGCATATAAAACAATACCAATCCTTGCTGGCCTGAAACAGGAGTGGAGCTATTCTCCCACACCTATATTCCTGTTGTTGGATCAATTGCTGTAGGAGCAGGGAAAAGCCAGTGTTCAAAGTCTAGAGTCAGATTCAAGCAAGACAGACTGCTCGGCTGCTGCTACAAAGCCATAGTCTTGCTGCTTTCTTAAATGGTCAGGCAGATTTCCGGAGTGCCACCATATGTGTGACCCCAGAGATTTACACACTAGTCAACCAACTGAAACCGTGCATTTGAAGTCCCAGTTTTCAGTGGGGTTTATAATTGTCTATAATCCATGAGTACCAGTCTTCACCGAAGTTTTAAAGAGTAAGGGTTAGATTCTGTTCCCAGTTGTACTTGTTTAAAATTACAGTAACTGCACTGAAATGAGTGGAGTTCCTCCAGATTTACACCTCTGAAACTGAGATCAGAATCTGGCCCCAAGACTGGGCCCTGAAAGAGGGTAGGACAGCTAGCAAGGGAGGGAAAACAGGATTCTTTCTGTGATCTTTTATCATGGTCACGTGGCAGAATTCAGACACAGGTTGAGGTCAATCTTAAGTGTACCCTAGGAATTTTCTTATATTACAGCAAATTATGAGAATAAAATAAAACAATAGTAATATTTAATAATACCTAACAGCTTTATAGCACATTACATTTTCAAAGCACAATACAACTGATTAAGAGCAGAGAAATACTTTGTCAAACCCACAATATTTTTCTGTAAAGGATGGGAAAATATCTCTATAACAGATACAAAGAACTGCCTAACTATTCTAATACATGTTGTTGCAAAAAATGAGAGGGATACTATCAGACCAACGTATTGTACACTTAAAAGTTAGGTTCTGTAAAAACAAGGTTTTGACAAGATCAGTAGAAATGTTTTCACAGAATTAAAAACAATCTAATGAATACCATTTTCCTTTGGACTTAAATATTCCCTTGAATTGTATAATGCATCAGAGCTAGGAAGTGATAGTGAGTATAATGAAAGTGAAACTTACTAGCCTATTTTCACTATTAGTGCTGAGCAAATAATCAGAGTTACTAGTGAAAAAGACATAAATTCAGTTATTCATATTTTTTCATTGCCTACAGTTAAGGCTGCTCGACCCTACACTCTCAGACACTGTTTTCAGTTGCTTATAACTTTGCCAAACTTTAACTGTTCAGGCTGAAGTTTTCCAGGTCAAGTGTTTGCCTCCAGCTGAATTTTTTTGGAAAGCTTCAGCTAAAAGATTCAGCCATTTCCAAGAGTGAGATCTGGGAAAAATACATTGTTTTGTGTATGTTCAAAAAAATTCATTGAGAAGTAGTAGAATCTCTATGCTTTGGATCAAGACCTAGAAATTTGTCAGGGTGATCATCCTGGCGCTAGGGATGTGCTTTTTGCCATCCTTCTGAAAATCCACTCAAATTTGACCAAGTCATAAACCCGTGAAAAATCTCAGTTTACAGGCACTCAGTAGAAGTTTGTTAGAATTTGGCAGCTTAAATTCGCTGAACAGTTCACCTCCATCTCCATCTCCTCACAGCTCCTATGTGCTGAGTGGAATGTACATGCACCATCCCCACAGTGCAACTAGGGATGCACCAAACCTGGGCCACAGGGGTTGAGCAGGGCTTTCCCTTCAGTTGCGCCGCTTGGTAGGGGTCATGTAGAAAAATAGTATGTAGTCATATAATTATCATCATTATCATAATGCATACACAAAAATGCATACATCTAGAAAGGAGGATAAAAGCCAACCAGAGAAGACTACAGTGGCACCTGAGAAGGAAGGAGAACCTGCTGCTCTTCAGGGAGGAGACTGCCTGCTGGGCACCTTGGATAGTACACAGTGCTCAGGTCCCCACCCAGGTCCCCTGGTTGCCTAAGTCAAGAACTGGGGGGAGGAGCGGAAAATAACAATAAGGTCAGAGAAGCAACAAGAGGGAAACCAGCAGGGGAATCTGCTTAACATCTTAGATGTCTATACACAAATACATGGAGCCTGGAGAATATACAGGAAGAACTGGAAGTTTTAGGACACAAGCTAAATTATGACTTAATTGGCATCACAGAGATTTGGTGGGATAAATCTCATGACTGGAATATTGGTACAGAGGAGTACAGCTTTTTCAGAAAGAACAGACAGAGTTCTTTCTGAAAGGGAGGAGATGTTGCACTGTACATTAAGAACACATACACTTGTTCTGAGGTCCTGAAGGAGCTGAGAGGAAGATCATTTGAAAGTCTCGGGTGAAGATAAAAGGGGAGGGGAGAGAAATAGGGGTGACATCATGGTGGGGGGTCCACCAAATCAGGAGTAGGAAGTGCACAAGGTGCTACTAAAACAAACAGAAATATCCAGAACACAAGACTTTAACTACCCAGATATATGTTGGAAAAGTAATATGGCAAAACAAAGAATGTCCAGTCAGTTCTTCGAATGTATGGGGACAACTTCTTGTTTCAGAAGGTGGAGAAAGTAATGGGGGAGGGAAGAAAGGGGAGGCATTTTAGACTTGATTCTGACTGACAGGGAAGAATTGACTGCAAATCTGAAGGTGATCATGAAATAACAGATTTCATTATTCTAAGGGTATGTCTAGACTGTAATGTAAGCCTAGGATTACTGGAACTTCCATCCATAGACCCTGGGTTTCCAAGCCCAGGGTTTGAGCTCCACATTGCATATTGACCCTAGGTTTAGACTTTCTGACCCAGGGCCCAAACATGGGGTTCCAGCATCCACACTGCAGTATGCATACCCTAGTCAAATCACCATATCCCAGAATTCCTAGGGCCCACACCAGCTGTGGCCACTCTAGCCCCTAGTTTGTGGTGCAGTGTGGGAAAACTTGACTGGCCACCCTACACGTTACAGGAAGTTGCCACAGCCTACCAAGTTCCCAACAGATCCTGCTGAGCTGTCTTTTGGGTCTGCACACTCCTGGCAACCAAAGCCGGCAACATGGAGGAATCACCATTTGAAGAGCTTCTCTTGCTTGGGCTTTCACTCCTGTTTCAGCATATGGGCAGAGCATCCATGAGCATTCAGAGCATCCAGAGCATTCAGCTGACAGTCTGGTGGCGGTTTTCTGACCAACCAAAGGCCTCTGATGGAGCAAGAGGAAGAGGAGGAGGACTGGAATATTGGTATAGAAGGGTACAGCTTGCTCAGGAAGGACCGTCAGGGAAAAAAGGGAGGAAGTGTTGCCTTATATGTTAAAAATGTATACACTTGGACTGAGATTGAGGTGGAAATAGGAGACAGACTTGTTGAATGTCTCTGGGTAAGGGTAAAAGGGGTAAAAACAAGGGTGATGTCATGGTAGGGTCTACTACAGACCACCTAACCAGGAAGAAGAGGTGGATGAGGCTTTTTTTAAACAGCTAACAAAATCATCCAAAGCACAGGACTTGGTGGTGATGGGGGACTTCAACTACCCAGACATCTGTTGGGAAAATAACACAGCAGGGCACAGATTATCCAGTAAATTCTTGGAATGTAATGGAGACCATTTTTTATTTCAGAAGGTGGAGAAAGCTACCAGGGGAGAGGCTGTTCTAGATTTGATTTTGACAAATAGGGAGGAACTGGTTGAGAATTTGAAAGTGGAAGGCAGCTTAGGTGAAAGTGATCATGAAATGATTGAATTCATGACTCTAAGGAATGGTAGGAGGGAGAATAGCAAAATAAAGACAATGGATTTCAAGAAGGCAGACTTTAGCAAACTCAGGGAGTTGGTAGGTAAGATCCCATGGGAAGCAAGTATAAGGGGGAAAACAGTAGAAGACAGTTGGCCGTTTTTCAAAGACATTATTAAGGGCACAAAAGGAAACTATCCCCCTGTGTAGGAAAGATAGAAGGTATGGCAAGAGACCACCCTGGCTTAACCAGGAGATCTTCAATGATCTAAAAATTAAAAAAATGAGTCCTACAAAAAATGGAAACTAGGTCAAATTACAAAGGATGAATATAAACAAATAACACAAGTATGTAGGGACAAAATTAGAAAGGCCAAGGCACAAAACGAGATCAAACTAGCTGGAGACATAAAGGGTAACAAAAAACATTCTACAAATACATGAGAAGGAAGAGGAAAACCAAGGACAGGGTAGGCCCATTACTCAATGAGGGTGGGAAAATAATAATAGAAAATGTGGAAATTTCATAGGTGATTAATGACTTCTTTGTTTCGGTTTTCACAAAGAAGGTTGGTGGTGTTTGGACATCTAATGTAGTGAATGCCAGTGAAAACAAGGTAGGATCAGAAGAGGCTAAAATAGGGAAAGAACAAGTTAAAAATTCCTTGGACAAATGAGATGTCTTCAAGTCACCAGGACCTGATGAAATGCATCCTAGAATACGCAAGGAGCTGACTGAGGAGATATCTGAGCCATTAGCGATTATCTTTGAGAAGTCATGGAAGAGAGGAGAGATTCCAGAAGACTGGAAAAGGGCAGATATATTGCCAATCTATAAAAAGGGAACTCAGGACAACCCAGGGAATTACAGACCAGTTAGTTTAACTTCTGTACCCAGAAAGATAGTGGAGCAAATAATTAAGCAATCAATTTGCACACATCTAGGAGATAATAAGGTGATAAGTAAGAGTCAGCATGGATTTATCAAAAACAAATCATGTCAAACCAACCTGATAACTTTCTTTGATAGGGTAACAAGCCTTGTGGATAGAGGGGAAGCAGTAGACGTGATATATCTTGACTTTAGTAAAGCTTTTGATACTGTCTTGCATGGCCTTCTCATAAAAAACTAGGGAAATGCAACCTAGATGAAGCTACTATAAGGTGGGTGCAAAACTGGTTGGAAAACCATTCCCAGAGAGTAGTTATCAGTGGGTCACAGTCATGCTGCAAGGGCATAACAAATGGGGTCCCTCAGGGGTCAGTTCTGGGTCTGGTTCTGTTCAATATCTTCATCAATGATTTAGATAATGGCACAGACAGTACATTTATAAAGTTTGTGGACAATACCAAGCTGGGAGGGGTTGCAAGTGCTTTGGAGATAGGATTAAAATTCAAAAGGATCTGGACAAACTGGAGAAATGGTCTGAAGTAAACAGGATGAAATTCAATAAGGACAAATGCAAAGTACTCCATTTAGGAAGGAATGATCAGTTGCACACATACAAAATGAGAAATGACTACCTAGGGAGGAGTACTGTGGAAAGGAATCTGGGGGTCATAGTGGACCACAAGCTAAATATGAGTCAAAAATGTAACGCTGTTGCAAAAAAAGGGAACATAATTCTGGGATATATTAGCAGGAGTGTTGTAAGCAAGGCATGAAAAGTAATTCTTCCACTCTATTTCGATCTGATTAGGCCTCAACTAGAGTATTGTGTCCAGTTCTGGGTGCCACATTTCAAGAAGGATGTGGACAAATTGGAGAAAGTCCAGAGAAAAGCAATAAAAATGAATAAAGGTCTAGAAAATATGACCTATGAGGGAAGATTGAAAACATTGGGTTTGTTTAGTCTGGAAAAGAGAAGACTGAGAGGGCACGTGACAACAGTCTTCAAGTTACAAGGAGGAGGAAGAAAAATTGTTTTTCTTCACCTCTGAGGATAGGACAAGAAGCAATGGGCTTAAATTGCAGCAAGGGAGGTTTAGGTTGGACATTAGGAAAAACTTCCTAACTGTCAGAGTGGTTAAGCGCTGGAATAAATTGCCTAGGGAGGTTGTGGAATCTCCATCATTGGAGATTTTTAAGAGCAGGTTAGACAAACACCTGTCAGGAATGGTCCAGAACAGGGGTTGGCAACCTTTCAGAAGTGGTGTGCCGAGTCTTCATTTATTCACTCTAATTTAAGCTTTTGTGTGCCAGTAATACATTTTAACGTTTTTAGAAGATCTCTTTCTATCAGTCTATAATATATAACTCTGTTGTATGTAAAGTAACTAAGGTTTTTTAAATGTTTAAGAAGCTTCATTTAAAATTAAATTAAAATGCAGAGCCCCCCGGACCGGTGGCCAGGACCCAGGCAGTGTGAGTGCCACTGAAAATCAGCTCGGGTGCCGCCTTTGTCATGCATGCCATAGGTTGCCTACCCCTGGTCTAGATAGTTAGTCCTGCCACGAGTGCAGGGGACTGGACTAGATGACCTCTCGAGGTCCCTTTCAGTTCTATGATTCTTTGATTCTATGTTACAGACATGGAAAAACGGAATTGGCTGATGCTGCTTACAACTCTCAGCATAGCCTCTGATGCCCCCTGCATAGACGGGAGCTTTTGGAGCAGGGCCACAAATGTAGACTGGTGGGATCACATCATCATATAGACCTGAGATGACCAGCAGTTGGTCCAGAACTTTCACAGTAGGAAAGCTGCATTTCTAGAGTTTTGTGAGCAGCCTACCCCATTCTTCACCATCAGCAGACATACGGGGCAGCCACATCGGTCCAGAAACAGGTTGTTATAACTGGCTGGAAGCTGGCTAGCCCAGGCTGCTACAGGTCCACTGCTAACCAGTTCAGTGTTGGAAATTCAACCATGGGTAAAGTGGTCATGGAGTTTTTGGAGTACATCAGGCATGTGATTTGCCCAAAGGTGGTGGGCAAAAACAATATCCCTTAAGTGATTGCTGAGAGAATGGGGTTTCCAAACTGTGCTGGGGCCATTGATAGGACTTATGTGCCCAGAGTTTGTCCTCCTTAAGGAGCACATGAGCACATAAACTGCAGAGGTTACTAGTTCATTATTATGCAGTCCCTGGTGGACCACAGAGGCTGATTTATGGTCACCAGCATGGGTGCACTGGAAAAGTTCATGATGCTAGGGTTTTCTGACAAACAGGATTCATGGGGTGGCTGGCTGGGACACTATTCCTACCAATTTACATTGTCATCAATGAAGTTAATGGCCCAACTTTTGCCTTGCCTTGCCTTCACTTATGAAACCATATCCTGATTTCAGAGGGCCTCACAAAAGAAGATTCAGTTACACTCTCTGCAGGTGCAGAATGGTGGTTGAATGTGTGTTAGTGTTTGGCAGACTGAAATCCTCTGGTACTGTTTACAGACACATTTGGATACCTATGTCATCAGTGCTGGGCAAATTACTGTGGCTTGCTTCATAATCTTTGAGCAGTCAAAGGTGAGCCATTTGCCCCTGAATGGAGTTATGACAGTAATGGATTGCAGAACCTGTACACTCAATTAGAAAGTGCACCCTACCACAGCTGGGGCAGAATGCACCTAAGCAACCCAATCAGGGATAGTCTGTGCTCCCACATTATGGACTTGAATGGGCCAATGGAAAAGGGAACATAGTATGTTTATGAATGTGCTTTTACAGTCTTTACCGTAAATGAGGTATTATCACATCATTCAATGAAACGGAGCTTGGGGATAGGGGGGTGGATTACCATGCACTGTCGTTCTGAATGACATGACCACTTATGAAATGGGGGGAGGAATTGATTGCCATGCATTGTAGTTATGAATGACATGACCGCTTGTGAACTGGGGTATAGGGATTGAGTGCCATGCATTGTAGTTATGAATGATATGACCGCTTGTGAACTGGTGAGTACTGTGGATTTACAGTATGGCTTGATGTAGAGTAATGTATTGGGAAATAGTGTTTGCACACAACTTCCCAGTTGTTCCTTATCATGTGTTTACCTTTATTATTTGAAATATACATCATACAATGTGATGCAGTGATGGCAGTAAAATTTCTTAATAAAATAAAAACCTTGGGTTTTCACATGCATTAGAAAAACACAACATTAAATAATTGCCTGGCAGGTCAGCTGTCGTTAGCACACCAAAACACCAGTAATAATCCAACACCAAAACCTTTAACAAAAACAAGGTTCATGAATGATGTGCAAACAGTATTGTTTGGAACTGGATGTGCAAACAGTACATCCAGTTCCAAACAATATAAACCTTACTATTTCATGTCCCTTGGTTACCCTGTTCTCCTTTCCCTTCCTTCCATGATTAGTGAGCACTTGGCACTGCTGCTACTGGCTGAGCTGGTCACAAGGGCAGGGGTCTGCATAGGAGGGGAGGCTTTCAGAGGGGTGTATCCTGATTCTTTAATGGTTAAAATTGTATTGGTCACCAATTAATGAGTTGGAGGTAAAAGGGTACTTACTATAAATGGAACAGAGCAACTTTCACCACTGTAACCCTCCAGCACCTTACGTAATGATGTAGGGATGTGATTGACTTTTGGGTTTCCACAAGAACTTAAGATGGAAACCGAAGCGCCAGTGTCAACCAACATTTGCTGATAAAAGCAACCAAACCCACCCTTAAACAAAGCCATTGTAGTAGGCTGTCCCCACTGATCTACATTAACTGGTGCTTTAACGGAGGAACAAGGGGGGGCTTGGCCGCTTCACAAAAGGTTCAGAGATGCCGGTGGTTGCTTTTCCAGCAGCTCGTTGGCTGAAAGCCCATCTATATCCTCCTTGTGTTTGAACTGGAGCAACTGTCTCCAGATCATGGTGCGGAAAGATCTGGTGTCCTCTCTGGACGGAGCTTCCACGGAATGTTTTGTTGAGCTAGACCTTTGTGCAGCAGGGCTCCTGGGGTACTAGAGATTTTCTGTCTTATGCCTGGAGCTTTTTGGAAACTCCTTCCTTTTGCCGGTGACTATAGACACCCATTTCTTGAGAGCAATAGGGAACGCTTCTCTCTGGAGCTCATATGCTATTCTCACTTTTTCCTCTAGCTCTTGAAGAAAAATGTTAGCTGGATCTGTGGGTCCCAGAGGGATTCTCATGGTCAATGTCAGACCTTGGAATGCTGCTTCCATGAACTGCGGGGTGTTACATGTCTCTGCACCCACCAGCCAGTACAGTAGCTTCTTGCGGCTCAAGTATTTTTCAGGGCATTCTCCAGACCACTGATGCTCAGAGTAGTAGAGTCCTATTATGCTTTGGCTGGGGTAGTAGAACTTCCGCACACCCTCGTATACTTTCACACAAGTGGGGACATCAGCTACCTGCAGGTATGTAGGTAGGGCCCCAAAGTCTTCCCCAGACATACACTTCCTAACCAGAGATGCTACATCCTCCTTGATGACATTAGGGAGGGCGCAGACTTTTGCTAACCAGTCCAAAGCTGTTTCTTTGGTTAACGGGCCTTGGGCTTTGCCCATAGCACGGGCCTGATCAGGGGTATACGCCTTTATGTCCTGTCTGGTCTCTGCTGGTCGTTTGGCGTCGAGGCCAAAGCTAACCACAGTAGTAGTTACTGGGGCCACAGGAAGGCTCTTCCCCTCCTCGCATGTTTCTTGTGGGGGAGCAGTTGGCAGTGCCATTGGCTTTGCTGCCTTGAGGGGAGCTCTAATGTACTCCTCCTCCGATACTGGAGAGCTATTGTCATGGCCATTACGAGAGGACTCCCCTCCACAAACTGGGGCCTTACTGACAGCTCTTAAGAGGCTTTGAGTTTTCTCAAGCTTCTTTCTTAACCTCCTTAATTCATGCTGACACTCTAGGTGATCAGCAGGTCTGCTTTCCTTGGAGCTCAGTTCTTTAAGGAGCTCCCTAATGGCTGCCTGGGATTCTGTCTGCTGGGTCTGGTTGGAGAGAGCTTCCTTCTCCCTTTTTGCCAGGAAGATGGTCAAATCCTGAACCTGGAGTTCTAAGCACCCCATCTGGGACACATAGGTAGTATTCTGTGCCTCCAGCCCTTCTAACTTGTACACCAATTTCTCTATCTCCTGATCCCGTGCTTGTAATTGGCATCAGAGATCACTGATCTCGGCAGCCTGCATCTCTCCGCTCTTATGGAGCTCAACACTGGTCAGATGCAACCCGTAGATCATGGCTCTTTTCTTTACCTTCCAGGAGGGCTTTGGCTTGTCATTGGCTATAGCCTCCCATCTACAGGACAACACACTAAATGCTTCCCGCCCCTTAATTAACCCTTCGGACCATAGGTTTTTGCCTTTTCCAAAATAATGGACACCAGCACACAAAGAATCCTTATTCTGCTCTTCTTCCCAACCAGCTGCTCCTAAGGTCTGCATACTCATGGTCAGCCTGAGTTGTTCAAGCTACCAGGACCTGAAAGCTTGTTACAGCTTACTACCGTTACCGCTGCTCAGCATGCCGCTGCTCAGCATGGCAGCGCCGCATTCCAAGCCTCTCCTTGGGTGCGTCGGGGTATGTGGGCCTCTGGGACAGTGTCCGAAGCTGTTCCTCTCCCGATAAGAGGGAGTCGGATCTCTCTGGAGTCTCAATGGGGTAGTCCCGCTCTCCATAGGCATACTGCCTTTCCCGACCCTGGCACGTTGCCTGGGCCTTGCCGGATGGTAATCCAGCTACTCAACTACTCAATCCAAGATAGCCAAAGCCAAGCAGGACACAACCATGCTCCTCGTGGCCAGTCCGCAGACTGCCTGCTGCGGGAATCAACAGTCTCTGCCGCCGGCATTTCTGCCTACCCACGGGTCTCTGCTCCAAGTATGCTGCGGAGACAGAAACCTCACCCCACAACCAATGGGTTGTCATACTCACACCCATGCCTAAATAATAACAAAATAAAAAGGGGAAATTACAAACCAAATTGGAGTCCTGCCGCGGTCGCCAGAACTGTTGACCAAAACAGGAGCTAAAATTAAAAGTGGCCCAAATATCTTGGTCTCAGGTTTGCCTCCTACCCGTGTCTGTCACCAGGGGCTTATATTTCCACATAAAACTCAAACAAAATAAAAGTACAACAGAATTTATTAAAGGGATAGCAAGGACTCCCAGAATAAACAAGGTAAAACAGATAGTAACCACGCAAATAATAAAACCAGTCAGGCTGTAACAATAGGGGGACTATGCACACAAACAAAGTGATGATCACAATACCATCTCTAGCAGCTTGATTTACTGATGTCTTCTCCTCCTTAGGGTGGCACAGCACAGTAGGACTGCTGGATCCCTTAGATGGAAGCAGGACCTTGAGGCAGGATCAGATGAGTGTCCTCTCAGGTAAGCTGTTAAATCCCTCCCGCTCCCTATACCTGCGTCATCGTGCATGCAGTAAGCGAATTCTACAGAAGATGGATCAGATGCATGTAAGCAAGTATATCCCCTGTTCCAAGTAACCCTTTTGGCGTGAATGGCCTACCCTCAATTACCTGTTTCGTCTCAACCAGACTCTACCACGCAGATAGGCAGCTCCGATCTGATCTGAACACCGTCTTATATAGACACTCGATCACTAGGCAGATTAGATGATTGACAGCCACTGTCTTTTCCCGCCTAACCTGAAAAAAGGTGCCAAACTGGAACAAGGAGGGGAGAAGAAGGGCTCACAAAAATGGACGCCTAGCTGTCCTTTAGAGGATCCAAGATGGCCTTAGGATTTTTATCTCTACAGTATCATTCCTTGCATATACTCATATATACTTATATACTCACATCCTTCTTTCGGGGCCTGGTGGTAAGAGACAAAGGACCAGCCCTGTCCCTGGCATGTCAAATGAGTCCAATGGTCCAGACCCCAGTGCCTGAAGGTCAGTTGTAGATGATGACAATGAAGAGCTCATGGGTCAATGATGGAAAGCTCGCCACCACTTATATAGTGGCTGGGCTGTATAGGGTCTGGGGACTATCATGAATATTCATTCAGATGCCCAGCCTGCCATGTCCATATCTAACTTCCTCACCTTCATAATACTGAGGTGCCTTTATCCTATATGTTAACATATTAATGCCTTTTAGCTCATTACCATATAGGTCAACTGTTGCTCAAGCAAGTTTGTGGTTAAACATCTGCCAATGATTTTATCCAAAAATATCCAAGCTTAGTATCAGTTCAATATTCCTTAGGTTGCCTCATCTAGTTATGTACCAACTCCTCCCTTAAGCAAGCTATTTCCAGCTCCCCAAAATCTAGGATAACTGTTGGGCCATTTTCTCTATGCTAAGGGGCGTAGGCCTATGTTTCACTGATGCTAAGCCACTTAAGCCAATGTCTTATAAAACACAGGCCCATAGGTGCCAACAGGAGATTTTATTCCAAGCTGCCAGTGGCAAGCCAGCTGTGTATGCCACAGAGATTTCAGAGGTATGGTGACAGAGCAGCACATCTAAAAGTGGAGTGTGCTAGTGGCCTACAGAGGAGGGCCTGGAAAATAGGCCCTTCCCTGAAATTTGACTACCTAACTAGAGTTCCTAATATGGGAAAAGTTTGCAGCTATATGCACCCAGGATTGGGTCAAAATTCATGGGAGAATCCACAGAATGCTGCATTAGCATCCACATGGATGACTGCCTCCCTGTGGCTCCATGCAGCACCTGGTGTAGGCGGCTCTGAACACATCCTCCCAGGGACTGCATGCAGACACACATGATAATATGGATTCTCAAAGAGCAACACTGCCATGCCTTTGCCATCCCCTGCACATTTCTGGACTTCCATCAAACACTCACCCATACTGCAGACACTGATTTTGTCACCCAAGGACTACATTTATCCTTTCTCTCCCCCATCCCGGAACAGTTTTCTGTTTACAGGAGGTTTGCTATGTTGTGAAATGCCTGATTTGCATGGCATACTAAAAGGGAAGGCAATATAAGGTTCTTACTTTAAACACTCTGGCACATCTCTGTGAGAATGTGCAAGTTTCTAGGAAAAAAATAATTTTAAATGTTTGTTTCACTGTAGTTTGTGCTTCCTGGTCTCCATTTTGAATGCAACGTGGTGGTACAGGTGAGTCACATCATATGTGCATTTAACTTACGCGAATTCAACTATACGCGCTTGGCAAAAAAAAAAAAGAAAAATAACAAGATACCTGTGTAACCCTTCTGCCCGTCAGAGTTGGCAGCAACAAGGGCCGGGTTCAATATCTAGGGGATCCATTCCAATAACACAATGCAAACCGGCTCGAGCCCCCACCCAGTGACCTGGGACAAATATATACCACCCCCGCTGGGCGCCTCCAAGAGGCAATACTTCCCCTCTCGCAAGCACATAGTCTGAGTGTAGCAAAAGCCTTTTAATAACAGAGAGAAACAATGTGGCATTATGTTGGGGAAACACCACCAACAGGATTCATAACACAACCCATGAGCAAAAAAAAACCCACCCCAAGCAAATTGGGGCATGCCCTTTTCCCTTTGGTTCTTGAGTCCAGCAACCCCAAATCACCCAAAGTTCCAAAAGTCCAAGTCCCTGGTCAGGGCAGCCCCAGAGTTCGAAAGTTTATCTGCGGAGCTTTACCTCCCAACCTGGGTGGAAATGGGACGGGGGTAAGAGGCACCTTACATGATCCGAAGCTGACCGCCCCATAGCTCCATTGCAGCGCTCCGCTCCGCCAGCCGCCCCACGAACTCCTTTGCTCAGCTGTGCTCCGCTCTGCCAGCCGCCCCACGAACTCCTTCGCTCAGCTGCTCTCCGCTCTGCCAGCCGCCCCACAAACCCCTTCACTCAGCTCCATGGCCCACAAGCAGCTCCTGCCATCCACAAACTGCTCCGTGTCAAACTGCTTCACCAGCCGGTCCGCAAGCCACTCCAGCCGTCCCGCAAAGTGCTCCACAATATATCTTCAGGCTCCCCCACTACTTAACACAACACTCAGTGATTTCAGCTCTTAGGTGAATTCAGCTTGTAGTAGGGGAGCTCCAGTGCTGGTGCACTGTCAGCCCAAAATGAGCTCAGCAGCCTGTAACTAGACTTCTAATGAAATCAAAATTAGCTCTGATATTCCACAGTGGAGAGAGGAGGAAGTGCAATTAGCATGTAAGGCCCTCACCAAGGGGCCCATGCCACCAAGTATTAATACTTGTCCCCAGCCTCTCTCTATTCACACAGTTTTGGAACCCATGACCCTTGCCTAGCGAGTGCTACTTAGTTGATGGTGAATCCCTCCATCATAACAAAAGGCCACGTACAGTTCCAAGCACATTTCCCATAATCAGGGTAATAACAATTTATTCTTTCTGCCCCAATAACAGAGACACTGGGGATCCCACAGCAGCCAAAGTGACCATTTGGGCAGCTATGGTCTCATTCTAGGTGTGGTGGGTGTGCCTATGCAAATGAGATTGGCCCCTGAAGTTCTTTTCCACAACTTGCCACACCTCACCACCAGATGTCAGGGTGGAGCTCATCCTGACACTGCTTACACCTGTAAATAGTGCGGGTGATTCCACCCACCATTCCACTCAATGAGCGTATGCCCCGGAGTGAGCGTGAGATGGGAGACGTGAATCTGCTGTTCCCTCAGTTGGTCTCAGTTCCCGCGTGCCTCTCATAGTGTGAACATCTCGCCGCGCTGAGTGTGATTCTAGTGTTTAAAGATACTGTACATATTTTTCGTAAAACCTGGCCCCTAAATGAAAGCCAACTACTTCATCTGGTGCTCAACCGAAGAAACAGTGATCTGTTCCAACTCTGGAGGAAAAACTGGCTGTGTTGGACTTATTGAGAGATGGTATGTCGGTCTCCAACGTGGCACGTAAATATGGCTGCAACAAATCTAGCATCTGTGCCATCAAGATTCGAGAGAGAGAAATTTGTCAAGCCGTGGCATCAAGTGGTCCAATAACTGCTAAGGTGATGAGCCAGGTGCATGGTAAGACTTTAGAGGAGACTGAAAAGGCATTAAACTTATGGCTGGAAGACATGAACCGTAAGCATGTGCCTATCGATGGCAACATGTTGCAAGAAAAGGCTCTTAGCCTCTACGCGCTGTTCAAACCTCCTGCCAAAGAGGGACAGCCTTCTGATGAGAAGGAATTCAAAGCCAGCCAAGGTTGGCTTAACAGTTTTAGGAACCGCTTCAACCTCAAAAACAGGCAGACTACTGGTGAAGCTGCATCTGCCAATGAAGAGGCAGCAAAAGCCTACCCCGAAAAATTAAAGAAAATCATAGAAGACAAGGGCTTTCTTCCAGAACAAGTTTTTAATGCTGACGAGACTGGGCTCTTCTGGAAAAAAATGCCCAACTGCACTTACACGTCGAAATCAGAAAGGCAAGTCCAATTTGCTGAAGTGTTCCAAGCAGCGAAACACTTGAATGATTTAATTTCTGAATACGATCCCTCTATGGAACGAAGCCTCAAAATCACACGTAGTATTACAGATGATTTGAGACCGTATCAAGAAATGTTGAGCTCAAGAGACAACAGCAATAGTTGCCAATCACCATGTTTTTCAAGGAAAAACAACCAGCAGCAGATGAGCCCATGCAATCAACTTCACGAGCTGAACCACAGCCAACCACTTCGTCTATGACTCGCTCTCCGCCACCCAAGCTCTCTGTCACCTCCGTCTCCTGGATCGACATCAAGCCCTGACGACCCCCTGTAATTACCCCCCTGTAATTAAAAATACAGTACTGTAAAATTGTATTTTGCATAGGTACTCTTTATTATATACTGTACATTACTGTATATTATATATTTATACATACATACATTATATATTTATACATATTACTGTACAGGGTTGAATACACAAAACCATGTACCGTACTTTATGGGCTATTTAAGGGATTTTCAAGGGTAATTTTGACTATATGCGATTTTCGACTTACACGCTGACTTTAGAACCTAACCCCCGTGTAAGATGCGATTCCACTGTAGTGGTGTTGGTGAGTTACGCCAGGGCACTGGTGTGCAATCTGCTATTAGTGGACACATGCTGCTGCTGATGGCTGGCAAGAAATTTTGCATTGGGTAATGAACCGGAAATCCCTCACATTCCTGTACTAATGTGGAGCCAGAAGCTTACCAGGCTCAGGGGCTACTTCTGCCTCTTGTGTTTCTGATGCTGGTTCCTCAGCAGGCAACTCCTCTGGAAGGGCATTAAAAATCTCCTCTGAGTAGGGACCCAGAAGGTGCTGCAGCTGCTCCAGCAGCAAAGCCTCCTCAGGTACTGGTTTGAGTACAAGAGTCATTTCAGCAGCCTGACCTGGTGCCTGCTGGCTCCCCGCAAGTCCTACACTGGATTCAGTGCAGAGGAGGTCACCATCCAGGCTGACCAAGCTTCATGAAGCACTTGTAGCTTGGTGCTATGCGCAGTACCCAGCACTTGGCTAAATTCCTCACAAAAGCAGCAAGATGATAGCAAATTCCCAGTGGTTCTTATCCGTGGCTTTCTGGTAATTGGTCTTGAGCCACTTAATCCACTCCTTGCACTGGTTGTTGGTTCAGCAAATCCCCAACACTACCAGCTTCTTCTCTGTTAGCTCATACACATCGTCATTCTGGGAACTCTTGCTAAAGTCAAATTGTTAGCTTCCCTTACACCAGAGATCAACCCAAATCTGACTGTTCTTCCATGACCGGCTAGCAATGCGCTTGGCAAAGGACTTCTTCATGTTGGTGAAACAAACACAGGAGAAGGTTCACTCTGCTTGCAGCTCAGTGGTCAGAACAAAATGGAAGGGTTAAACACCGAGCAGCTGTATTTGAACCAGGAGGGTGGTTTCCATTTCCTGGGAGTCAATTGGCCAGTCTTGGGATAGAAAGGACAAAGGATGCTGTCCCATGGTATTGTGGGATAGCATTGGTAGACTCTCAGGACCCAAGTCTAAGAGACCCAGGTCCGACCTGCATCCACACTGAAAAATAATGGAGTATGGGCCTGAGTCCCCGTGGAACTCGGGTTCAAATAGGGTTGTCAACCCTCCAGGATTGGCCTGGAGTCTCCAGGAATTAAAGATTAATCTTTAATTAAAGATTATATCATGCGATGAAATCTCCAGGAATACATCCAACCAAAATTAGCAACCTTAGGTTCAAACCTTCCAATACTGCGGTGCCCAGGGCCCAAGTTAGATAGAATTGTGTGTGAATGGAAAGGGGTCTGGGCTTCAGTCTGAGTCCAGGCTTACATTGCAATGTAGACATACCCTAAGGAAAGCAAGGAGTGAGAGCAGCAGAATGACAATGGACTTCAAAAAAGCAGACTTTAACAAACACAGAGAACTGGTAGGTAGGGTTCTTGGGAAGAAAAGGAAAAAGGACTTCAGAAGCAGTTTCTCAGACAAAATCTGTAAGCACATAGAGGATAATAGGTTGATAAATATATCTTGATTTTAGTAAGACTTTTGAGACAGTCACACATGACCATCTCATCAGCAAACAAGGGAAATGTGGTCTCGATGAAATTATTAAGGTGGGTGCACAATTGGTTGAAAAAATGTACTCAAAGAGTAGCTATCAAGGATTCGCTGTCAAATTGGAAGGGCATATCTAGTGGGTCCCACAGAGGTCAGTCCTGGGTCTGATACTAGTCAGTATTTTCATTAATGACTTGGATAATGGAGTGGAGAGTATGCTTGTAAAATTTGTAGATGACACCAAGCTGGGAGGGGTTTCAAGCAAATTGGAGGACAAAATTAGAATCCAAAAGAACCTTTACAAATTGGAGAATTGGTCTGAAATCAACAAGATGAAATTCAATTCATAACAAGCGCAAAGAACTTCACTTAGGAAAGAAAAATCAAATGCACAGCCCACCAAATGGGGAATAACTGGCTAGGCAGTAGTATTGCTGAAAAGGCTTTGGGGGTTAAAGTGGATCTCAAATTGAATACAAATCAACAATATGATGCAGTTGTGAAAAAGACTAATATCATTCTGAGGTGTATTTAACCCGAGTGCTGTATGTAAGACATGGGACATAAAGCAGACAGAAGGGTTGGCCAAATTTAGACTGCCATTTGTAAAACAGGTGTGCAATTTTACAGGTGTGGTATTATATTGTGGGCTGCTCCTGGATGGCCAGGTATCAATGTGGTTAAGGGCACTTTTTTCCCCATTTCTGATTTGCAAGATGAATGCAAACTATTCTGTCATTGTGGATCTTTGTCACTTTGAGATTAGATTGCTGAGATGCTATGACATTATCTGATTAAAATATGACCATATAGATCATTGTTGCAATCACTGTTATATATTTGCAGCAAATCTTGTACAAAGGTGGTCAAGTGATGTGTCTATGAAAAGGTTATGATTTTCTGGTTATGATTATGCTATCTGTATGCATGTATCATTTTTGCATTTGAAGTTATAAATATTGGCTCTATACTTGAATTTCAAATGTTTGCTCCTGAGGTAACACCCACAAGGTAGCTAGCCAGCAGCTCTTGGAGGGACTATTCAAATTGAGTGGCCCATCAAAAGAACATTTAACTAACAATGGACCGTGGGAGACGCTGATCTACACTTAATGGCTTCCTGCAATGACTAAGCGAAATGCATGGACATGTGACTTGCCAGTGTGACTCCAAACTCCATCTTGTTGCTGTAATTTTCCACAGTAAGAACAATGGGATTCCGTCCACATGGCTGAAGCTATAAAAGGCCCCGGAAACTACTTCATTTTGCCTCTATCCTGCTCCAGCCTTTTTCTTGCCCAAGCCTCTGGACTATGAATTTATACGAATAGGATCACTCAAACCAAGGAATTGAGGACCTTTCAATTATTTGGAAGCAACCAGGGAGAGTCTTATTAAGCCAGCAGTTTTTTCCATCACTGCTACAAGCCTAAACCAAGAACTTTGCAACTACTGTATTTGATTCCTTTAACCAATTTTAATTCTCATCTTTCTTTCTTTCTTTCTTTCTTTCTTTCTTTCTTTCTTTCTTTCATAAAACTTTAGATTTTAGGTACTAAAGGATTGGCATCAGCATGATTTTTGGGTAAGCTCCAAGTTGTATATTGACCTAGGTGTGTGGCTGGTCCTTGGGGATCAGAAGAACCTTTCATTTGATGAGAATGATTGTAAAGAACCACTCATCTCTGAATCCAGTGTTTTTGGTGGTGATATAAGTACTGGAATGCCCAAGGAAACTGCTTTTATGACTTCTTGTTATCCAGTGTGGTGTAAGAGGAGTTTACTTTTGTGGCTGGTTTGGTATATCTTATGAAAGGATAACGACTAGTTTTGGCTTATGTTTGCCCTATTTCTCAGCAGTTTGTCCTGAATTTGGCATCCTCACTTGTGACCAACTGAGCCACGGGTCACAGATGCACTCTGCACGGGGCTTCACCTTGGGACCACTCCAAAACTGATGCTAGTGCAGAATGCTGCAGCCCAGTTATTAAGTGAAGCAGCACACTGGGAACATATTAGACCACTATTCTGGTAGCTGCAGTGGCTTCCAATAAGCTTCCAAGTGGAACCGGTTACAGTGGTTTGAGACCCGGTTACCTGAGAGATCACCTCTCTCTCCGTGGCATACAGTCACAGTGGAGATCAGTAGAGACACACAAACTGGAGTTCCCTCATTAAAAATGAGAAGGGGATGTGGGCACGGCATTCTATATGAGAGGTCCTCAGCTTTGGAACTCGTTCCCTTCTGCTCACCTTGATCCACCAGAGTCAAGAGTTGTTAAGCTTTTGGGCACACTGCTGCAGAGCCCAAATTTTTCTCCTTCAAAAAGGCTGTTGAAGAAGAGATGGGCTGGGGTGAGTATAGCTGTGTTATTTATGTTTTGTTTATCTCTTTATTTTATAGTTTTTACTATATGGTCTAGGCACCCTGAATGGGCACATATGGTTACATGAGAAATTTGAATCCCTAAAATAATACTGAACAAGGAACTTCATCAGAATATAAACATCTACATTAGCATTAACCCTAAAGCCACATAAGAACATAAGAACGGCCAGACTAGGTCAGACCAAAGGTCCATCTAGCCCAGTATCCTGTCTTCCAACAATGGCCAATGCCAGGTGCCCCAGAGGGAATGAACAGAGCAGGTAATCATGAAGTGATACATCCCCTGTCGCCCATTCCCAGTTTCTGGCAAACAGAGGCTAGGGACACCAGCCCTGACCATCCTGGCTAATAGCCATTGATGGACCTATCCTCCATGAACTTATCTAGTTCTTTTTTGAACCCTGTTATAGTCTTGGCCTTCACAACATCCTCTGGCAAAGAGTTCCAAAGGTGGACTGTACGTTGTGTGAAGAAATACTTCCTTTTGTTTGTTTTAAACCTGCTGCCTGTTAATTTCATGTGGTGACCCCCTAGTTTTTGTGTTATGAGAAGGAATAAATAACATTTCCTTATTTAGTTTCTCCACACCAGTCATGATTTTATCGACCTCCATCATATCCCACCGTAGTCCTCTATTTTCCAAGCTGAAAAGTCCCAGTCTTATTAATCTCTCCTCATACGGAAGCTGTTCCATACCCCTAATCATTTTGTTGCCCTTTTCTGAACCTTTTCCAATTCCAATATATCTTTTTTGAGATGGGGCGACCACATCTGCACACAGTATTCTAGATGTGGGCATTTATAGAGCGACAATATGATATTTTCTGTCTTATTATCTATCCCTTCCTTAATGATCCCAAACATTCTGTTCGCTTTTTTGACTGCTGCTGCACATTGAGTGGATGTTTCCAGAGAACTATCCACAATGACTCCAAGATCTCTTTCTTGAGTGGTAAAGCTAATTTAGACCCCACCATTTTATATATATAGTTGGGATTATGTTTTCCAATGTGCATTACTTTGCATTTATCAACATTGAATTTCATCTGCCATTTTGTTGCCCAGTTACCCAGTTTTGTGAGTTCCTTTTGCAGTCTGCTTGGGACTTAACTATCGTGAGTAGTTTTGTATCATCTTCAAATTGTCCCACCTCACTCTTTACGCCTTTTTCCAGATCATTTATGAATATGTTGAATAGGACTGGTCCCAGAACAGACCCCTGGGGGACACCACTATTTACCTCTCTCCAGTCTGAAAACTGACCATTTATTCCTACCCTTTGTTTCCTATCTTTTAACCAGTTACCAGTCCATGAGAGGACATTCCCTCTTATTCCATGACAGCTTACTTTGTTCAAGAGCCTTTGGTGATAGACCTTGTCAAAGGCTTTCTGAAAACCTAAGAACACTATATCCAGTGGATCCCTCTTGTCCACATGCTTGTTGACCTCCTCAAAGAATTCTAGTAGAAATTCGCTCTTTCTGTTTCTGCCAGCCCTTCCTGCTGGCTTCCTGGTGCAGATTTGAAGAAACACAGCCCACATCTCCACAGGGCCTATGACACACGGTTGAGCTGCTGTATTCTATCCAGTAGATGGCACTGGTACACAGAGAATATATTTGTCTACTTGTTATAACCTATTGTAAAATATGTGGAAAGCTGCATGAACATAAGTATCTATAAACCTGGATTTTACAAGCCATACATAGAGCCCAGCAGGGTGTGCAACGTTGTTCTGTTTCAGTGCAAGTATGAGTGAAGACAGTGCAGGAGCAGAAATACGGCTAAGTTCTAGCTGTATTCGTTTGCACTGTATGGAGGTAAATCTGAAGCGACCTGAATGACTACTCTCTGAAGGTATGACTACACTGCAATCCAAGGTGTGATTGCAGCATGAGTAGACACACCTGCACTACCGCAATTAAAAATAGCAGTGTAGACGTGGTGGCACAGACTTCAGCATGGACTGTACAAACACACAGAGGACCCTGGGTCTGTACTCAGGTTGCTAATCTGCACTGAAGCCCATGCCACTGCAGCTACACTGCTATTTTTAGCCACGCTATTCCAGGTAAAGCTAGCATGGGTATGTCTACCTGTGCTGCAATCACACCACGGACTGTAGTGTACTCACAAGTGCATAGGATGAAAATGAGGCAGGGCATGGGTAGAAAATGGTCATATCTGAGGACACATGGACAAAAGCACCACAGTCCTCATAGCGCGACCAGATGTCCCAATTTTATAGGGACAGTCCCGATTTTTGGGTCTTTTCTTATATGGGCTCCTATTACCCCCCACCCCCATCCCGATTTTTCACATTTGCTCTCTGGTCACCCTAAATCCTCATCATACTAGAGAGCAGAGCCGGCACTAGGCACCAGGAGACTAAACAATTGCTTAGGGCCCCAAGAAGCTCAAGGGGGCCCCCTTTTCACTTTTTATTATGTGTTGGGGGGGGGAAGGAGGAGGGCCAAAAATATTCCTGCTTAGGGCCCCTAATGAGCTAGCACTGCCTCTGCTAGAGAAACATTTAATATGCACTCCCTCCTAGGGCTAACTCCTGGTACTGAAAGACAGGAGAAACGCCGTGGCTGCATAGCAGTCTTCTGATTAACGCAGGACCACGTTTTCTTATGCTCCCTGACCTGCCATCACGTTTTACTTTCCACATTTGCATGCAACACTCCATGCCTGCACTGTTCAGTAGCAAGGTCTTAATGTAAATCTGGTGTATCAGCAGCATGGCATCAACACTGAGCAGACAAGAAACAGGAATGATTACTGGGCTATTGGCAGTAATGAAAACAAAAGAAACATCTTTCCCAAGAATTGATGAGGACTTTCAGTTAATGGACTGCTGAGTACTAATTTACGACCGTAAATGTAACACTTACTGAAAATAACATGTTAACTTTTATAATCTGGTAGCTACTTATGTTAGTGACTTACTATTACTTTAAGCTATAGGCAAAGCCTTGCCTCTGTCAGTGACAGATTTAATAGTTTTCATAAATTCTCACTCAACACATTTTTACAAAATTAAATAGCATAAAAAAGCAAAGGAATATTGCACATGCTGGTAATATTACAATTAATTAATTTTATTAGTGCTATTTATGTACTTTGAGTTTACAATAAAAATGCATTAATGCTAAACAAGCCAAAAATAATGTATTTGCAACCCATTGTTACTGCAGTAATCCTGTTCTGTGCATTTATTTTCATCACCTCACTCAGCACTTAAAAAGGATGGCCAGTTAAGAATTTATTTGGCCACCACATAGTACTTTAGAAGCTGGTGGCCAAGTTCTCATAAATTCACCCTGACTTTTCCATCTCTGCATACAGTTATAATAAGAGGTCCTGACCTTACGTGTAGACTCACCAAACTTACATTCAGTGCTATGATGCACACACAGACAATGCCTCACTGTGTGCTGCATTTTCCTCAGATGCAACATTCTTCTACAACAGTGCCTAGTAAACACACAGTAAGGGAGTTGAAAGTATTCTAATTTATAAGAGTCAAGGTCTAAGGTCTATCCAAGTGCTGTGTTAGGCCAACTTCTGATTTCTAGTAATATTCATTAAGGTTTGCTACAAATATGGTCTGCCAGGTTTTTTTGTTTGGTTGTTTCCCCCCTCCCCCCCACCCCTTTCTTTATTTACTCTGAATAAAACACTGAAAACTAGACCTTTTCTGTAAGATAAGACATTGGCAAGACAATTATGTAAAGAGCTCTTCACTTAAGCACTTTCCTTTAGTTACACATGTGTGCCAGCATACATTGCCAAAGAATGAAGACATTTTATTTAAAATTACGCTGGCAACAGACCATCAAATTATCCTTAACATTTTCATTAAATTGAGATACAGATATAGTTAGGGTAGTAAATCTTTTAGATACAAGGAGTTTATTCCAGAGCCCAGGCCCGATGCAGCAGTAATTGTTGGAACTATTAAGGCCTAAGGCTCTGTCTACATTACTAATACAGCTGTCTAATTTAGCCAGTTATGAAACCCAGACAAGGACCTACAAAAATGGAACTGTGCTGTAACCAGATCAAGGAACAATAATGCTGCAACTGGATTCTGTACTAAAGCGACTATTTCATGTCATGCTGGCCTGATTAGACGGATCTGAGTGTAAGTACACAATATTACCGGTGGAGATTTTTGTCAATGTCTCTATACTATCTTCAATCCATATTTCCAAAGGCTTTAGAACAATCAAACTAACAGAACTTATATAACAATAGTACTTTGTTTTTCTATAGCACCTACTAGCCAAGAATCACAAAGCACTTCATATTCTTAGATTCAAAGGCCAAAAGAAATATTATGATCATCTAGTCTGACCTTCTGCATAACACTGGCCATAGAATTTCACCTGGTAACTCCTGCATCCAGCCCACAACTTTTGGTAGAACAAGAACATATATTTTAAGAAGACATCCAGTCCTGATTTAATGACTTCAGTCATAGAATCCTAGATAAATTGGTCCAGTCGTTAATTATCCTCATTATTAAAATTTTGATCCTTATTTCTAATCTGAATTTGTCTACCTTCAGCTTCCACCTATTGGATCTCATTATGCTTTTGTCTGCTACATTAAATAGCCATCTACGCATCTAGCCCCTTAGAGACCTCACTGAAGTCACCTCTTCACCTTTTCTTTTATAAACTTAATAGACAAAAGAAGTTCAGTCTCTCACACTAAGGAAGGTTTTCCAGACCTCGCTTCACTTTTGAAGCTCTTTTCTGAACCCTTCTCAGTTTGTCAGCATCGGTTTGGAAGTGTGCACACCAGAACTGGACATGGTATTCCAGCAATGGTCTCAGTAATGCCATATACTGTGGTAATAACACCTCTCTTCTTCAATGCAGTACTCCCCTTTTTACATATCCAAGCTTTGCATTTGCTCTCTTATCCACCACGTTGCACTGGCAGTCACAGGCACCAACTTTTCCTTTTCCCCGGGGATGCTCAACCCCCCTTGGCCCCAAGCCCCCCACACACATACCCTTCGCCCCTTCCCCCAAGGCCCCGCCTTCGCTCTGCCTCTTCCTGCCCCTGCTCTGCCACCCTCCCACAAGGCCCTGCCCTCGCTCCGCCCCCTCACCGAGGCCCTGCCCACCCTCTGTTCTCCGCCCCCTAGGCTCCTCCCTGAGCCGTCAAACAGCTGTTTGGCTGTGGTGGCACCTCCCATCAGCAGCTGGACAGCAGCGGTGGTGCCCCCACATCAGCTGATGAGTAGGGGCCGGGAATAGCTGTGGCCGGTTGTGCTGAGCACTGACTATTTTTTTCCCGTGACTGCTCCAGCCCTGGAGTACCCACAGAGTCGACGTCTATGCTGGGAGTTTGTTCTCACTTAGTTGCCTACAATGACTGCCAAGTCCTTTTCTGAGTCACTGCCAGCAAGGTAAACATATGCTTATGCTCTTTCCTGAATGGGGAAGGACTTAAGCATATGCTTAAATGCTTTCCTGAATCAAAGCCTCAGTGAGTTGCACATAAGATTTGCTCTGTTTACCAGTAAACTGCCAGCCCTGCAAATACAACATGGAATCTGAAGGTCAAGCTAGGTTTCCACGTTCAGTCCTCCAGAGCCCAAATTATTTAAGGCAGTACAAAGCCCATTTGTTTTTCTGGGCATTTGCACAGTGAGTGGTTAAGGACTTATTATGGTTTTACTGCTGTAATAGGCAGGCATTACTGTGTTATTGAAAGGGTGGTCTCTTTAATATTGTGAATTTTATTTTGTATTCTAGGTTATAAATATGTAAAACAATTGAGGCCCAAGTATTGGTGCTTCACAGAAATCAGAATAAATAAAATAAAAATACAGGATGGGATTTACAAAGCCACATAGGAGATTTGGATACAGATTCTCATTAATTTTAATAGGAATAGAGCATGCAAATCCCTTAGGTAGTTTTGAGACTCCCAGCCACAGAGTACAGATACCATCAAATGAGCACAAACATACCTTCATATGTAAGATTACACAAGAAATACAAATAGGGTACAATTGAACATAACTGGAAAATTTCCCAATATATAACTTTTATAGAAATTGCCATTCCAGGCAAATTACAACATGTTCCTCTTATGCTGACAGTGACACATGTATTCTTGGCCAACGTACATCTAGCTGTTGGCTAAACAAGTTCCACCTCATTTCTCATTTAAATAATTTGAAACCTATTCACCCTTCCTTTCTGCCCATTTAAAAGGGGCTCTATTATGTCTTGACTCAAGCAACAAACCTCAGATATTCATGGATTTTGAAGGGAAAAAAGCATTCAAATGTGTCTTAATTCCAATTACATGAATTCCTGTTTGGAATATGGTGTGAGTTTCAGAGAGATCAACATGTACATGGAGGAGGCTGCCTTGCTGCAAAATGACTTTACCATTTCTAAATATTTGGAAGAAGTAGTTTTGAAATGAGTTTTTGAAATTCTTCACTATTTAAATTCATGAAGTCCCAGCCTTGCACGGTGTTGTGTGATGAGTAGAAAAACAGACACACAGCAACTCCAGAATCTAGTAACAACAGGAAGGAACATTGTTCAATCTGTATTAACATTCAGAAGGACTGCTTGTGGGTTACCTAACACTTTGTAATAATTTATTCCAGTGCAAACTGGGTGCAACATGCTTCCAAATCAGCATGTATTTACAAATAGACTTTCATTACCGTGAGCATCTCTTATGGGTAGGGGGGCGGGAGGGCGGGAGATGCTGAAGGCTGCCTATACTTTGTCTGGGCTTATGGAAAAGTCCTAGAGAATTTAAGAGAAAAGTAAAACCTCCCTACAGAATTTTTTAATCATTGTGTAAAATCAAACAGAGTAATATCTAAGCTATGGAATTCTGTAGGATTGTTCATAAAACCTATACAAAATAATGTAAATTCTAATCTAAATTCTGAAGGTTTTTAGAGTCATTCTTGAAGAATTCTGTTAAATTTCTATAGAACCATATTGGTTTCCTCCATGTTAAATCCTATATGCCCTTTCCATAAAGGTGTGTTTTGATCATCCCAAAGTTTAGGGTTGTTCAGATCCAGAGGTTGGTTCCGGCCTTTCTATATAGTAAAAATATTCTTACTTGTGAAAGTACAGGGGGAAAGCGTGGTTCAATGCACTAGACTAGGAGAAAGGAGATCTGGGGACAGATCCTCAGCTGGTGTCAATCACCATAGTCCCATTGAAGACAGTAGAGCTATGACAGTTATGCCATCTAAAAGTATAGGTCCAGATCCACAAAAAGTATTTGGGTTCTGAGTATCTGGGTTCCATTGATTTCAGTGGATGTTCAGAGCCTAAATACTTTTGTATTTTGCACTGGGCACTGCACTTTTGTACTGGGCCCTAGTCTCTGGATTCTATTCCTATCTCTCCCAGTATCTCACTGTGTGAATCTGGGAAAGTCACATAATATCCTTGTGCCTGAGATTCCCCATCTATAAAATGGGAGTAATGATACTTACCACCTTTGCAAAGTGTTCTGAAATCTGAAGATCAGCAGCACAATGAAAATGCTCAGGATTATTATTAACGTGATGTGCCACCACAAGCATGGTGTTGAGATAAAGAGTCAGAAACAGTTAAGTAGCTTTTCATTTTGTTTTAGTACTGAATCTACAATCATTCTAAATTCTAAATTAAAGTTCTTCTAGAGATTTTTAAACCGGAGGAAATTTGGCTTACGATTCAGGCTAAGATTTTGTCATGGATATTTGTAGTAAAAGTCACTGACAGGTCATGGGCAATAAAGAAAAATTCACAGAAGCCCTGTCCATGACTTTTACTACAAATATCCATGATAAAATGGGAAGGGACTGGGCAGCTGTGGGGGAGCTGGGAGCTCCAGGGCCACCACCACCCAGTGGCAAAAGGGAGCTGCAGGAATCCCCCTGCTGCTGCCGCAGTGGGGAGCTGCGGGGATCCCCCTGCTGCCATGGCTGGTGGGGAGCTATGGGGATCCCCCTGCTGCTGTGGCTGGCAAGGAGCTATGGGGATCCCCCTGCTGCTGTGGCTGGCAAGGAGCTGTGGAGATCTCCCTGCTGCTGTGGCTGGCGGGGAGCTGCAGGGGTCCCTCTGTCCCCCACAGCGGCCAGGAGCTGTGGGGTACCCCCGCTGCCCATGGTGGCTGGGAGCTTGGGATCCGCTGCTTCAGGCAGTGGGGGTACCTCACAGCTCGCTGCCGCTGTGGGAGGTGGCGGGACCCTGCAGCTCCCAGCCGCTTGGGCTGAAGTCATGGAGCTCTTTGGAAGTCACCTATTCCGTGACTTCCACGACCTCCATGACAAAATTTTAGCCTTACTTATGATCTCCTACAGTAGCAAGAGTGTCTGGTTACTAAGGCACTGGACTGGAATTCTGGAAACCCAATTTAAATTTCCAGCTTTTCCACAGACTCACTCTGTAATCTTGGGCAAATCACTTTGTCTCTCTGTGCCGCAGTTCCCCGTATCAGTAAATTGGGAATAATAACATTCCGAGCTCACAGATACATTGATTATATTTTTGTCAGGAGAACACATTCATTTATATCTGTGACACACTAAGATACTCTGGGGATGGGAGCCATGTATGCAGATGGAAAAAAAGAAGAAATAAAATCACAAATGATGACAGCAGCATGGCTGCTTCCTCAAGAGGCTTAGAAATGCCAACATCAAAAAAAGTCCACCTTATTTTCAAATATATTTCACAGCCAATTCACAGTGCAAAGAGCTTCTTAACTTATGAACTTTCAGACTGCTGGGCTGAGGAAAATATAGAGTTTTCTTGAAATAATTAGGCCCATTTCTCAAATCAATTTTTGTCAGGCTCTTGGAAACATTTTTCATTATCAGATTCCAAATTGTCATGAACAATATGAACTCATGACCCTTTATCAGTCCAGTTTTGGGCAATCTGATACATCCCTGCTCAAGTTAAATAAATCAAGAACCTTAATTAACAAAGACTGGCATGACTGCAAAAGCAATGAATTAGTTTGTGCACTACCTGAGGGATCACAAAAGTACAGTAGTTATAATTAATGGATTTAATTTTAAATGCTGGGGCCTCTGCATGAAAGTGCCTGAGAAGTCCATTTTGGCATTCTTATTACTCTTTAATTAAAATTGATGTACCTGGGAAAGATGTCAGCAGTGTACGTTTTAACACAGGTGCTAGTTTCCCTTAAGAGCGTGCAGTCTTTGCATGAAGCAGTCAATGATATGCAACAAGATTTTGACGACATCCAAATTTATTAGTGCTATTAAAAAAGACATTAATTATTAGACACTATATTAATATGGTGCATCTTTTTTTAAAAAAAGAACACTTTTATATATTAAAGTTTGAGAATTAAGTTTTATATTTATTTTTAAATACTTCCTGTCCCTCTTGACCCCACTTCTCACTTTTGTTCCCTTGCAGTTTCCCTTTGATTTTTTTTTTTTTTTTTTTTGCTCTTGTCTCTGCCTCAGAAGAAGCCTTAACTGCTCAAAGATATATATTCTCATGTTGTTATGTGTGGGGAAACTCCCATTAAGAACAACAGAAAATGAACAGTTAGAGTCAAGTTCACAACACAGCTAAAAATATACATGACTCTCCCCTTAAATGATACCACCGCAATTAGCAACTGCTGGGGTTCTTGAACCACATTTAAATGTGAGCAGAACAAAGGTGAAGTATTTTCCAACACAGGTCCTTGATTCTGGAATGTATTCCTCCATCTTGCACCTAGTCCAACAGGATCCAAGTTAGCATACCGCAAGGTGTATCTGTTTTCATAGGTTCTCTTGGAGGGTGTAGATTAAAAGGATGTATATTTGTAGGGTTACTAACTCGCATAATAGTCTCATGATATTTGATGTTTCACCCACCTGCCCAGCTTCTGGATTCAGTGGAATAGGTGAGAGTCTCAGCCTTCATGTAAAAAGGAAATGTGTTTTTAGTCCTCATGTTTGCAGAGATCAACTTGGACAGGTGAAATGAGAGAACCCTAAAGTCTCAGAAACCAGAAGGCCCATAAAAAGAACATAAAATGAATTTTGCCATTGAGTTCAATGGAGCCAAGATTTCACCCATTATTGTTAAGCCAATCACGATTTTTTAGAGCCTGACTCATGATTTTTGAATGCTTGAAGTTGGCAATACTGTAATCTGAAGGATTATTTAATGCAGCCATTTGGACAGCTAGGAATTTTTGTGTATTTTAAAGCCTTGTACTTTGGAGGGGTATATTTTAAAAACCAAAACTGAATATATTAATTAAGGTAATTAAATCTTGTTCAGGGGTAATAATATGCCAAGTTCTATTACATCCATTTTTCAGATTTATCAACCTGATGCTACACCAACTGAAGTCAACAGAAAAACTCCCATTAACTTGAGTGATGAAGGACCAGGTCTTTTTGGAAAAAAAAGTACTTTAAACTAATAGACACGAAAGGCCAGATTGAGCAATACACTCTGGCTGCTTTGCACCTCTGTGGTAGCACAATGCAGCCATAAACTCATATTTATAGATTCATATTCGTAGATGTTAAGGTAAGAAGAAAACATTAGATCATCTAGTCTGACCTTCTGCATAACACAGCCATAGAATTTTACCCAGATACCCCTGTTTTGAGCCCAATAACTTGTGTTTGATTAAAGCATATTGTTATACTGAGAGGTACTGGTGACTGCCTGGATCACAAACCTTTTTGAGACTCGGTGTGAACATCCCTCAGTTAACTAAACTGTCAGAATAAATTAATCACAAGCCCCTGACCTAAGAAAAAGGGGGTTGTGAACCCACCCCGGAGTTTCAGACTGAATGGGTGGAGGGGTTTTGCTGAGTATTGTTTGGGTAAGGGCACATGTGAGAGCGAGAGTGAAACAGTTAGGGCATGTCCACACTTACCTCTGGATCAATCAATCCAGCGGGGTCAATTTATCGCATCTAGTGAAGTCGCAATAAATCGACTGCTGAGCGCTCTCCCGTCGACTCCGGTGCTCCACCGGAGTGAGAAGCATATGTGAAGTCGACGGGGAAGTGTCGGCAGTCGACCTACCGCAGTGAAGACACCGTGGTAAATAGACCTAAGTACACTGACTTCAGCTACGCTATTTTCATAGCTGAAGTTGTGTAACTTAGACCGACTTAGCTCGCCCCCCACCCCCCACCCAATGTAGGCCTGAGAGAGTGAGGATGGATAAGCAATGGAGTGAGACTCAGAGGCAAGAAGAAAACCAAGCAGCTGTGACCCTGGAGAAGCCTAGAGGAAGTTTCCAGATCTGAGGCTTACCAGAGAGGCGTGGGGCTGTAAGCAAAGAAACTATCCCCTACTTTTTGGTTCCTCCTGCATTCGGAGAAGCAGGACTTTGTACATTACTTGTATATATAAACAAAACTGCATCAAAGAAAATAGCAGACTTCATTATCAATTTCTACCCCTACATGAAAGTCCCCAAGGCCCCCAACTTTGACTAGTCACTCAGTTCAACGGGGGGCAATAATATTGTTGTCAGCTAAACTGGGACCACAGCTACTTTGAGAAAATGTAACTGTGCAAAGCAGCCAAAGCATACCAGAAAACCTGAATTTGTCTCTCACTCTCCCAAGAAACTTATAACCCAGAGCAGAGACAAAAAAAGTACAGACGTGTAACACATCAGGTGGCTGGAAGGAAGATCAAGCTTGCAAATGGTTTGAATTTTGTTATTTGATTAATTATTAATAACCATTTGAAATGAGATTTGTTTCTATGGTAGATTATCTCTAGAAGAGCATACACAACTGGTGAATAATAATACTAACAGAGATAACTAGTTTCGAGGTTCTAGATAATCTTTTATTATTTCTCACACAGTTACTTAACCTCCCACTGCTTCCTCTTTTTAAATTTTTTGCCAACAATGATGTAGCATGTGTAACATAATTGGGAATCACCAGATGACACCATGACAGATAGTCTTACAAGTTTTTATTTAGCTGAATGTACAAGAAAGACAATTAGATCTTGACTAAATGCCAGTCATTAGCTGGTGTTAGCTGTGGTGAAATTCTTTTTAGAAGCTGTGCCTATCACATGTACAGTCTGTTCTCTTTTCCTGACTCTGTCTTGAACTGAAATCATTCTTAGGTGCAGCTGCCATCAACAGGCGGTAACCACACAAGCAAACAAAACATTGCATGGTGCCAAAAACGTTCCAGCCCCATTGCCTGTTGTGAAACATATTTGTTGGTCACATACTGTTCAGCAACACTCTAGTTTTCAAGACAGGAAAGGGAAACTACATTACAGTTATCTTTAACTTTTGAATTCTTGAAATATTATTTATTTTACTTAATTTCAGATTTATGACTAAAACAATAGTTTTACAGGACACAGAATACTCACAGGACTCACAGAGTACATTATATTTTAGTAATGTGTCATTGCTAAGCATGAATTAGCCACAATCATAAAATGGAAAATACATCTTGGGTAACAATTTCCCTTTACATGTAATATTTGGTAGATTATATTCTGATTTCAGGAAATTGATGTTGTATATTTCAATCCCCAGAACTAATAACAAGGCCTGTTGGAGAGTAACAGTTTCCTATATAGTCCTGGTGGATTGAAAAAATTATAACCATGAACACAGAGAAAGCATAATTATATTCAAAGAGCAGTTATTGCTGTACTTGCATTAACCTTGCAAGTCGCACACCTAAAATGTCTATATAATGTATTTAACCTTGCATTTGATAATGAAATATGATGAAGAGATCATTATACTACAGTGCAGAAGAAGATCAGTGATCTCCCCACCAAGCACTCTTAGGAACACAAGATGAAATTGGAGATACAATTGTAAAATATGTGAGATGTGGCTGGATGAGAAATATTTTTTGTAAAAAAAAACGGATAGGGAGAGAAAATCTCAGTTGTTAATATTATTTATATCATGGTAGTGCCCACAGGGCCCCCGTGAGACTCGGGCCCTGTCACAGGTTGGGTGGCTCTTTCAGGGTAGTTGGGCTCCACCACACCTGTGCTAGATTAGTTACCCTGCACCCCTACCCCCGCTGCTCATAATCAGCTGGGTGATTTCTTTAAAAGACTGAGAAACTCAGTTTGAAAGTGATATCACAGAGAGCGGGTAGGGTTCTGTGGCAGGCTCTGAGCAAAGGTCTGCAGGAGATTGTGAGAGGACTTCAGGGTAGGAAACTGGGAGTCAGGGATCTATCCCACAGCCAGAGAGACTGAAAGGTAGCCCAGAGGGTCTGAGATTCTGAGGGGGACTCCAGACAAGGAAAGACAGAAAACCTGGTGGGGGAGGGAAGGGACGGGGAGGGGACAATTGATGCAGAGAGTTCCTCCAGCACCATGCTACTTAGAGGGCCTGCACACCTCATGACAACTTGGTATCAGAAGTGGAGTCTAGGACCTGCTGCTATCCCAGGAGGGTGCAATTGGGAGATGGAGTGAAAACACACAGAAGCCCTCTTTGCTGGGAGAAGGTCTGCCCTCCTTAGCTGGTGCATGGGGGCTAAGAAGTGGTCACTGGAGTTCCCATGCCAGTTGCCAGAGGCAACAAAACCATCCGAATAGATCCTGGCAATCCTCTGAAAAATTCAAAAGATCCAACAAAAACAGCAGGATCTGCAGCTGGATTTTCAGAGGCAACTGGCCAGGGTAGAGGAGCAGCAACAAACCATGCTGGAGAGCCTGTGTAAGGAAACTGTCAGTATAGTAACCATCAAGCTGGAGAAGAAAGGGTATTTGGGACCCAGGAGCCTGGAGGCCCAGCCAAGGGTATGTTATGCTCATGGGAAAGTAGAACACATAGGAAGTGCTTGCTCCTACATAAGGCAGGACATAAAGGCTTGCTCTGGGGGACAGACCACAGGAAAAACCACAGACTCAGTGGACATGGACACCCGGTGTGTGTTTTGGGTATGGAAGAGGGTCTGCTTTCACAAGGAATCAAGATGCTGCAATGGGAAAAGCAGGTCCCCCAGGAACAAGAATGAAAAGGAGGAACTGGTCTTCAGCACAAACATTAAGGTTGCCTGTGAAATTGAGGTTGTGGGGGTGATAGAAGACCTTATACTTATGCACTTGATCTACCCACTAATAGGCCAGAGGGAACTAAAGGACAAAATTGCTATCACAGAGATAAAGTGGGCCGATGTTATGACAAAAATGTGTATTAAACAGTCCATCAAGGGAGGGGAAGGGAGAGAGGGAGAAGCAGTCCCTTCCACAAATAGGAAGAAGGATGGATATGTAGAAGTACATTGACCTTGGGTGTGTAGCCAAGGGTCAGATAGAACAACCGATGAAAACACCTGGAGCATGGATGGCAGGAGGCTAAAAGGGAGGGGACTAAAAATGCAATGGTGGAAGCAAAAGGTTGGCAAGAGAGGCTGGCAACAGGAGAGTGGGCCTCACAGGATGCCCAGCAAGAGAAAAAAAATTAGATTAAAAAATTAGCCCAGTGACAGGCCCAATTGTGTTAAATAATGTAGTAAGAAACAGTCCATGTTCTGAAGAGATGGACAAAACAGAGGGTGGGGAGAAAGGATGGAAATATTATTATCCCCATATTAAGAGATAAGGCACAGAGAGATTGAATGACTTGCCCAAAGTCCAAATAGAAATCTGTGGGAGAGCTGGGAATTCAGTCTGGACCTCCTGAGTCCAGGGCAGGGCATTGACCACTTCCTCTCATGTATAAACTGAAAGTCTGGCTTGGTGCTGGTGAACTGCAAAGTATGGACTATTCTTGTAATGGGAAAGTTTCTCTGCATCAAATATAGAAAATATGATCAGCACTTTGCAGTATGGTTACCTTACATCAAGCAGGCTGAATCTGATGTCCAACAAGCTAAACTATGTTGTCATTCTTTCCATCTTGATTATGCTTGTAAACACTTTTCTCTTCATTGTTAAATGACCTTCTGCTATGGTCTGACCATCGGTGCTTAGATACCAAAGATGATGGACACTTTAGAATTAAAATACACTAGACTTAGGGCTTGTCTTCGCTGCAAAGTTAAGTTGAGTTATGACTCAAGTGTTGCCCCAACTACAGTTCCATTCACACACAAAACCCCTTAACTCATGTTGATTGGCCCATTAGGGTATAGGCTAATGCTCAGATTAGCACAGCCCATCAGCTACTAACACAACCACTCCGTAGCATAGATGCAGATAGCTCCCACCAGTGCCACTAACCCACCAATGCCTTCTCACACTTCCCCCTGTTTGCCCAGATAGGACAGACAAGTTCTCCCACAATTCAATGGGAAAGAAATGTATAGAGCGGCTGATCTTACTCCAGCACAAAGAACCAGGGCATATGCCCCCAGAAGTCTTAGTGCCACAACACAGTGAACACAGTGCCAGTGTGGACAGAGCAGCTTGAATGTTATTTCCCAGTGCGGCTGCTCTCCCTCGAGCTAGGCTGACTCGGGAGGAATAACTGCGGTAAATCTGCAATGAACACATACCCTAAGTCTAGCTCAATTCACAAGAGCTGTGGATACTCAGACGCTTTCAGGATATGATCCAGTGGCAAAACATATAGTTTCCAAGCATCCAAAGGGCATTTTGGTTTAACATTTGAGTGCAATTGTTTATACCTAAAGCACTCAGTCCAGAAATTCTTATTCAGGCATAAACAGTTTGAAACTAGAGGGAGTTCTGGCTGAACAAGAACTTCAGGACTGGTCCTATTATTTATTCTGAGTATTTAGCCTTTATAAAAATGAGGAAAATATGGTCCATGAGATGTTTATTATGGAAGTGGCTCTGTAGTGAAGGTTGCATTGAGATTTACACATGAAGCTGGGGTTCAACTATTTTCTTATATCTGAATAATAGTGTGTCCTCCCCCACATTTGTAGCACTTATTCTCTGAGTTCACTAATTTTCTGAGCATTTACAAGTAAATCTGTTAGTTTGTAAGTTATATGCATATCATAATGTACCCCTTAAGATTTTTTCCCCTCCTTTGCTGTGTGTAACCTTTTATTCAGCTCCCTCTCATACATAGATTCCTGATTGGGTAATTTCAAACTTTACTTCTATAGTATAGCAAAATCAAAGGCAATAGAATACTTTTTAAAATTATTTACGTGCTACTTTATTATTCATTGATACTATTAGTCATATGTACTTTTCTGTAAATTACATTTATTGTTGATTTTTAAATATATATATATGTTTCTAGCCCTTATGGTTAAACCTTGAAAATATGAAGAGTGAAATCTGATGTGGTGGTGTCTTTCCAAGCTTTCAGACAGCCTAAAACAAGACCTCTGAGTGGCATGAACTATTGACTCTGAAACATGACAATGACTATTTGAATGTCAATACCATTTGCTATTTAATTGCTGATTATTTTAGTAGAACCATCAACGAATGTGACTAATGGATCTGGTCACAAAGGAATTAAAAATCATATGTCAAGTAGCTTTGATGACAAATTCTAAGGAGGCAGAAGAGTGCTTAAGGTTGCATTGATGTTCGCACTTAAAGCAGGAATTAAATCCCTTTCTAATATATAGATAATGTGTTGTATCACCCCTAAACTTCCAGCTCTTACTGAATCCTGAATGCACTTGCTGAAAATGTTCAAATCAATTTTACAGAATCCCTTTTGGAAACTTTACTGGGGAATCCAACCTTTTTTCAAATCTGTCTATCACAAAAGTTCCTGAAGTCTGAGAGCTGAAAACTGACTCTCTTGTAGATTATTCCAAAATCTGAGTCATGGGCTAATTTAGAGTTTAATAGTGTGGAAATGTCTGATTTAGTAAGTGTTAGTCATCTCTCTTTCTATTTACACTGCAGTGCTTGCCATATAATATTTTTTCTTCAAATTAATTTGTCATAAAATGTTTTCTATGGCAAATATCACCGCATATAATTGATTTTGTATCATTTATTTTTGGGCAGGAATGGGCTGCAGAATGCGTTTTTTGAAGGACAAGTGACACAGAGGAAGCCAAGAGAGAAAGTCCTTTGCTCAGAAAAAAGCCACTAATTTACAGCTTTGCCAGTAGAGTGATTCAGCTCTTCACTGGCTGAACTATAAGCTTGTCTCCTGGACCTTGGGATGGAAGCTTGTCCAAGGCCCCCACCCTCAAATGCCCTCCCCTTAAAATGCCCCTTTCCTCCACTGCTGCCCTCTTTCCATTGCCTATCAGGTTTGGTACAGTAGAACCTCCGTTTTGTGAAGGACAAGTTATATGAACCATTTTTCCATCAACAGAAAAAAAAAATCACAGTGAAAGTGATGTCGAAGAACAAGTCAACATCCCAGCATGTTCCAATGCCTTCGGTACATTGGAAATCAATTGGCAGCCGTTTGAAGGACAAGGAGAAAGTGATGCAGTGCACCAGACTGCAACATACGCACAGCATCTACCATAATTCTGAGATGTTCAACGTTATGAACTTTTCAGCTTTAGGAACTCCTCAATCCCCAGTTAGTTTGTAAAAGGTGGGTTCTACTGCACACGTAAACTGTAGGCTCAATCCTGCAAAGTGCTGAGCACAGTGGTCCTGATCCAAAAAAGCACCTAAGCTTGTGCTTACCTTTAGGCTTTCAGTATTGCCAACTCATGCAATTTATCACAGGTCTTGCAATCGTTGACATTTTATTTGAAGCCCCAGCTCCTGGAGACAAGTGATTGTGGGATAATCTCTGCTCTCAAAGTAACTTTCTAGCCCTCGTGGTTGCAGACAAAAGCTTGAAATTGTGATCTGAGTGCAACCAAGAGGCTCACAAGCCAGAAGGAACTAAAAAGAACCCAACATTTCTTTATTAATTCATGTTAATCTCATATTTTTAAGCCAATTTCATGATTTTTGCCTTTTCAATGTTTGAGATTGGAACTGAGCAGTGAGTGGTCTCACTGACATCAGTGGAACTATTCACATGCCTAAAGTGCATAGATCCACAGGGTGAGACTCAGGGCTGTGCCTGCAGAGGTGCAGGGCAGAACTCTCAGCCCAGGGAATGTGAGCGCTAAGTTGGCTTTGAGCCATAGTTTTGCCCCCTTGATCCTGGACTATTGCTCTGGGGGGCTGCAGAAGCCCCTGGCTTAATTTAGACAGTTGTGGGGACCTGAAAGTTACGACAGCCTCTCCGGGATGCACTTATGGGCAGCTACAGTGCCCAGAATCTTTGAAGAACTACGTGCTATGGCCCCAACCCCAGCACATCCCAGCTCACTGCCTATGCCTATGCCAAGGGAGTACTTGGAAGGCAATCTTTTGGCTGTTTTCCTTAATTCCTATGCCAAGGGATTCCTCCCCTGGCTAGATATGGGGCTTTTAGGACCCCTTTACACCACTCCAGCTCATTCACCCAGCATCAAGAGCCTAGAGAAATCCTCTGTATATTTCAAGGGCCGAAGGGACCATTATGAAAATCTAGTCTGACCTTCCTAACAGAGGTCACAGAATTTCACCAAGTGAATCCTGCACAAAGCCCATACCTTTGGGGTGAACTACAGTGTGCTAAAATGCTTTGCTAGGCAGGCACCAGTACGCTCAGCACCCCACACAATTCATCCCTGTAAGTAAAACCATTTTACACAGATACTCTTCCTTCTGTATATGTTTTTATCAAAAATTATTTTTGCAAGTATATCAATGATATGCATTGAAATATCCACATAAAACCTAACCAGCTCTTAGTTTACAAGAAGGAAGGGCATGGGGCAATGGAAATGGGTCAGCGCATGGGTCAGAAGGTGCCAACCGAGAACTTAAAGATGACCTGGACATTTTTAAAAATGAGGATTTTGCCCTTCTTTGGTTCTTTGTGATGCACAAGGACGGCCTGAAAGGTGTTTAGTTTGGTTGTTGGTTGATTTTCTTTAAGGATCTTTTCCGGCTTGTTTAATATTAAAACTTCAGTCCCGGAAGTCTGTGATGCCTGGGAGCCAGGGAACTGGTGACACCAAAAGAGCCAACAGAGTGACAGCTGACAATGGAGAGCAGAGGGGATTTTTTGTCATACTGTTTAAATGGGCTTTTTGTTTGTTTCTTTTTATTAACATCTACTTAACTTCCATAGCTAATTAGCATTTGGGAGAAAAGATGTCTGATGTCTCTTTTGGAGATTCAGCACTTGCACCATTTCAGCTACAGTGGGAGAAATCACCATATACAAACTGAGATCTCCAACAAGTCCTCCAGCAAAACCAGGGCAGACCAGAATTGACATTCCCAGTATTTCTGAGGTAAAATGAAACAGAACAAACCCTTTAATTAATAAAACAAAATGAACTTTTCAGCCCTTCTCAATATATCAGAAAGAAAGACACAATACTTATTTTAATAATTCTTTTGCAAGACACACTTAGAGCAAGGGATGGAGTGTGGTTAAGCATTTTGGGAGCAAAGAGCAATGCTATGAAAACTGGAGAGCCTTGTAATCACCTGTTTAACATTTTATATTCCAGGCAGAGAAAGCTTTAAGTAACACTCAAACCTTTCTCCACCTGGTGCTCAACGTTTTTCTGGCTGCCAGGATCATATTGCTGAGATGTATACGGGGGAAGATGGCCAATCAGTTGAAGGTTCATCCCCTAAATGTACAAGATAAGATTATCTGACTGTCTCCATACACCTGTTCCCTCAACCACTCAGTGACCAACCCTTGGTATGCTGCTCCCATATTTATTAAAATAAAAATTAGGACATTCCCCCGCAAATAAACTGTTAAATTAGTGTTAAGGTTGTTCAAGTGTATTCCTTCCCAACACCATAAAAATGGAGAAGCGATAATATCCTAAATTAGGACACAATACCAACATCCAGTCATTAACCCACAGCCATCTCAACACCACCATACTATCAGTCTGCCAGTACTGTCACCCTTAGTACACATATCAAAGAATTGACAGTTACACAAACAAAACTCTGTGGCTTCCCCTTCAGTGGGAGGTAGGAAGAGAAGACGCCATGGCCTTCTAACCCCTCAGATGTCCCAAAACCCCTGAGAGTCAGCCCCTCCATGATATTCAGTGAGCTACCCCACCCACAAACAGGAACAATGGTACCCAAGCCTCCCTGCCTGTATTGGGGCTACAACCTTCACCCTCACTCCCAAAACTATTTCCAAATGCATCTTAGAAGACATAAAAATAAATATCAGCAAAGTCAGGTTAATACTTGCAGACATTGCCCCTGGGATTTACCAGGAGATGCTTCTGCTAAGAGCCATGCCCCTCCCTCTCCAGCCAGGGCCGCTCTTTAAAGGCCCACAGAACCCAATTATACAAGGTTTCCTTAGTGTTAAAGGAATGTGGGAGGATGGATTGGGAATTATGTTGCTTATACTCTTCTCCCATCCACCTGACAGATTTGTAGACATTTGAGCAGGTTTTCTTTTTCATCAATTCTATCACTACAATCAAAGGGGATTGCAATTTTAGGCTCCAATCCTCCAAACACTTATGCACATGCTTAATTTTACTACCATGGGGCTACTCATAGTAGTAAAGTTAAGCACATACATATGCATTTGCAGGATTGGGACCTTAGGTCAATGGCCATAAAATGACTTGGTTGTCTGGATTTGTCTTCTCTCAGTAGCTTCTAGCTCGCATGCAGTTCAGTTTAAAAATTTTTTCCTAACTCCAAATTCACTTTAAAATCTGAGCAATCATGATGGATTCTCTCTTCACATTATATCCACAGTAATAAAGCTATTGAAACAAGATTTGCATCGATGATACCTAAAGCAGACCAGAGCCCAAGGACCTACGAGGAAGAATTTGCCCTTTGGTAGCTATCTTAAATTTTTTTTAATCCCATGCACAGATCTTAGTTTCTGAAAGTTTAGACATTGGGGACCAGCTTAATGGGTGTTAAAGCAATGACAGGCTCACATCTGGAATCCTGTGCTCCTTTCATGTGCATAAAAATCAGTGAGAGTTCTGCATGCAACATGGTTAAATATTTTTAATAAAATACAACCCCAATGGGATTTTAAGTCAATTTTTTTACAATATGAAGCAGCCACTCGAGCATCTCAAGAGTTTTGAATAATTCACGTAGTCAGAACAGAAAGCTGATATTTTGGCTGCCAAAAGAAGTTCAAAACTCCCGCTGACTAAAAAGAAAACAGAGCTGGGCCTTTCCTATGCGTTTTGCTTCTTTGTCAGAAAAGTAAGAATTGTGCTACATTTTTTCTGCACATTTCTTCATGTGTAAGAAAGCTATGAATTATTTTTATGTGATATTAGGGCAATCTGGCTGGAGCCTCTGATCTGACCAAGCTATGCGCAGCATGGTACTGGAAGAGGGAGCAAAGGAAGTTTTAAGCCTCCCTTAAGCTTCCCATCCCAATCATGGGGCCACAGGGCTACTCTAAGTTAACCCCCCTCTGCCAATGGCCCTAAAAGGACATTCTGGCAGTCAGGAATCACCAGAGTCCAGGAGAAATCTGGCCACACCCCTTTCTCCCAGAAATACACCCCTACACCAGGGGAATCCCTAGCTAGCCAGTTAAGATGGCTTTCCAGTTGCATTGCAAGGCTGGTGAGATATAAAGTAGCTATAGAAGGATCAAGGATCTGGCCTAGTAGATCTGCATAAAAACAAATAAATTGCTTATTTCCCCTGATCCCTACAAAAAAACTTGACCATGGATAGGCAGCTGGTGTGCTGAGACCTCAGCCTGTCATGCTGCTCAATACTGTCTCATTGTTTCTTTGTGATCCCGTCTCTGTCTGTCTGTGTCCACTTGTTGCCTCTTGTCTTATACTTAGGGCTGGTCTACACCTGAAATACTACAGCGGCACAGCTGCACCAGTCGCACTTCAGTGTAGACATTACCTATGCTGACAGGAGGGGCTGTCCCGTTGGCGTAGATAATCCATCTCCCCGAGAGGCCACAGCTACATGGATGGAAGAATTCTTCCATTGGCCTAGCGCTGTCTACACTGGGCATTAGGTTGGCTTAACTACATCACTCAGGGATGTGGATTTTTCACATCCCTGATCAACATACCTGGGTCGTCCTAACTTTTTAGCGTACAGCAGACTGTAAATTCTTTGGGGCAGGGACCATCTTTTTGTTCTGTGTTTCTACAGTGCCTAGCACAATGGGGGCTCCTAGGAGCTTCTGAAATACAAATAATAATAATAATGTCATAAGAAGAAGAAATAGAATTATGCTCCAATGTCTGGCATTATCAGGGCAATACCCCAAGGTTCCCATCAAATGTGGTCCCCCACAGATAGCAGTAGCAACACTCTTTCTTGGCTTTGAGTCACTACTGTGCCTATCAATTATTCAGAAATGTTAGGAGCAACAAAGATTATAGTAAAAATACAGTCTCATCAGTCATTTTACAACAGCACCACCAGCAATATGGAGTGTTTAAAGCACTCTTCAGGTCAAAATTAAAAATGGAATAATTTATTACTGCTGATTTCAAAATTAACATTGTGCCAATTAATCAACGATTCAATTGACAATTAATTGACATTTCTCTTCCAATCTGGCAAAGTCTTTTCACTGTGTGGTTGAGGATTTAAACTGTCTTTCTGGCGTGGGAGAACAGCTATTTTTGGAGTGAAAGGGGACAAAGGGAGGTGGACAAAATAAAGGCCTGGTCATTTTCACCCAGTCTAACTGCATAAGGAGAATCTAGAGACTGCATCAAGCTGCCATAGACTACACATGAGGAGATGTCTTTCTCTACCTGCTCTACAATCACAGTCCACAAACTCGGAAGTCAATACTCATCATCTTCCTCAGACTCGATATGTTAACAAATGAAAAAAACAGACAGAAAACTTACACAGTTCATCTCAGGCCTTCTCTTCAGGCATGGCTATTTGTATGGTTCTTCTCTCAGGCCAGCTCAGCCTGCACCTCAGGTCCTCCCTCCATGGAGAGCCACTTCTACCTGTTGTTTTCTTTATATTCAGGAGTGAGACCAGAATCGGATCTAACTTCATTGACTTCAGCAGAGCTGCTCCTGATCTACATCAGTGTGAAGCCTGAATCAGGACCTTAGTCTGAATGTTTCTTATTTGCAAATATGCAATAACTGGGACTGCCATGTGCATGACTTTGGCTACAGGAAATATGCTCCTCTGCTTTGCACCTTGTGAAGTCATTTATACCAGTACAACGTAGGGGTAAAACATTCAGTCTTTAGCATACATTAAATACAGTAAAACCATGAATGGCAAAGAGAAATGTAAGTCTTAAGGATATTTGAGAGCCTTTTATGTATTATGGGTCTGATTATGGTATAAACCTGAAGCAGAATAGTGGTTAATAGAGTTATTCTGGCATAAAACTGAAGTAATACAGAAGTCAGTCATGCCCTGTCCTTATAAAGCAGATGCTTCTCTTTACAAAGGCTTGTATTTCACTGCTTTCTTGATTAGAAGACAGGGCTACCTTTTCATTATGTAATGAGCATAATATTTTTTGCATGTTTTTGTTTGTGTTTTTATTCTCATTGTCATTAATGGGAATATGTGGTTATGTTTCTTAAGTGGAAATGTGGCTTTCGGAGTTAATGAGGGTTTATTATTTCTAGTTGCAAACTACATTTACGTTGGCTACTTTGTTAAGGAAAAAAAAAATCAACAAACGCTAATTCCCTGAAGGGGAAAGCAACTTCCCCAGCTAACATCAATACAGTACCCCTGATTAACACTGGTTTAAGTAAAATCTGGTGTAAAATCTGTGTTGGATCAGAATCATGCCCTAGGTCTCTGGCATGATTCCAGCCCAGGTCAGTTGTGAGAGAAAGTCATTATTGTAAGCAAGGTGTTTAGAGATCTATGTATACTGGGCAGTGAGGTTCCAAAACGACAGGACATGTCTGACTCACTCTGAAAAAGCAAGGGTTGTATAGTGCCATGTTCACGAAGAAAAAGCCTATACACTGATCTCAGTCTATAGCAAATGCTTTTTCTACATCAAATTGATTTTACTGTAGCTTTCCTAAGAACACCACAGAAATCATTGTATCTATTGTGACTGGAAAAGAGAAGAAGCCCATTGTTCTGTGGTCAGTAAGTGAAAGCTGGCTAATTAGCTTCTCAGCATGTCCATCTCGGTGTTTGGACACAATGTGTCCAATCCTCTGTTGATGTAAATCGCATAGCTCCATTCAGAGTCTGAGATATACTTTGATTTACTCCATATACTTTGATTTACAGCTGAGGGTCAGGCCCAGTTACCAATAACTGGTCTGAATGTGCATGAGGAAAAGATTATTTCTTCCAATCAACAGCTTATTTTCATTCCTTGTATGGGAACAGAAAGAATAAAAATCAAATAAATTGGTTAGTCTCTAAGGTGCCACAAGTACTCCTTTTCTTTTTGCGAATACAGACTAACACGGCTGCTACTCTGAAACCAATAAAAATCAAAGCTCCAGACTCAGGTTTAGTACAGTATTCACAAACCCACAAAAGTTGTATCAATGTAAGGTACCAAAAACCCTGAGTATTTGCCTCAAATCCAACAGTGGGAAATGGAAAAGCAAAGGAGAGCATTAGCATTTAAGTAGCTTGTTAATGTCTGGAAATCAAAACAGTCACAGAACAGCAATAAAGTAGCTCTTCAAATGTTGCTGGAGGATGTCCATAAAGAGGATATAATGAAACGGACTGCCCAAATGTGCAAGGATAATATAGTTAATGTATTACTTCTTTTATTATTTTATCATCTTTCATTAATTGCTGGCTACATTCCTACAGGAGTTGGTTCCATGAAAAGGGCTTTTAGTCAAACATCCTAAATGAAACGACCACTTAGAACCTAAGAACAAGGTTGAACCAAGGTTCACTTGATTTCTTTAAATCATGCCTGTGATGGGGGGACAATGACACATTGGGTTAGTTTGTTGGCAGCCTCGTGTTTTCCCTACGGGGAGGATCAGGTCTAGAACCCCTCTTGGTAGGATCGATCCCCCGGGCTGGTAGATTCTGTGTGTATTGCAGTAACTCAGTACTCAGGTACTGCTCGTACACCTGCTTTTCCTGGACTATCTCAGAGGCAACCCACTGAGCGACGCACATCTTTGATAACGCATTAGTGTGAGGCTAATAGCCCATCACTTGTATTCAGGTGATATTTGTATTCAGAAGACTATTACAGGGCTTTCTGAACCCGGAATACAAATCCAGAGACAACGCCGTTATACAGCTGCAACAGAGGAACGTGAAATTAAGTTGGATAGTCAGGGTGTCATGAAGAAGTTTATGGGCTAAAGACAGGAGGCTGCAGTGTTCATAGAAGAAAGGCCCATTTAAACTTTGCAGTGTTAAGCACAGAGTTTTCTACATAAAAATTTTAGGCAATTTAGTCAAATTTCAGGGGACAGAGACAGCATTTTGGGATCTGATCCAAAGCCCAATGGAATCAATAGAAGAACTCCCGCTCAGGTCCTTGGTGAACTAAGATTTGGATAATCTACCATATTAACCAATCAAAAATCCCTCTTCAGTTCTTCCTAACAAGCCTAAAACTTCCCTCCTTCGCTGTACCCTTTAGCTCAGGGGTCGGCAACCTTTCAGAAGTGGTGTGCCGAGTCTTCATTTATTCACTCTAATTTAAGGTTTTGCGTGCCAGTAATACATGTTAACGTTTTTAGAAGGTCTCTTTCTATCAGTCTATAATATATAACTAAACTATTGTTGTATGTAAAGTAAATAAGATTTTTTTAAATGTTTAAGAAGCTTCATTTAAAATTAAATTAAAATGCAGAGCCCCCCGGACCGGTGGGCAGGACCCGGGCAGTGTGAGTGCCGCTGAAAATCAGCTCGGGTGCCGCCTTTGGCGCACGTGCCATAGGTTGCCTACCCCTGCTTTAGCTTGTGGAAGGTCCTGTGAACAACTCCCCCTCCCTTCCAGGACAGCCAGCTGCTAAACTTCTTCATCCCGTTTTTGTAAGGAACAGAAACAGCGAGCTCTCCTACCTACATTCATGTAGTTTTCCACAGCAAGACCCACAACTACTTTCCTGGGTCCCATTCTTGCTCCTGCCTACCCCCTTGGGTACCGGGGGATGGGGACTGTAACGAACCAGACTGTCACGGGAGATATGAAAATCACCACTCCTCCATGGATATCAGAATTTTTGTGAAAAAAAAATTTTTTTTTAAGTTTACTGTGACGCAGGTACAATATTTCCCAGGATTCAACATGACAGCTCCCCAAACTGTACAATACCATCACTTCTGTGCTTCCAGTGTGAGCAGTGGGCATTCTTCTGTTCCACCAGCTTGCTCTGTCCTTTTTCCAAATCCCAACGGTTTAAGCACATTTAAAAAGTAAAACAGAACTGACATTTTGAAACTTATAGGAAATATGTCTAGAGAAGAAGCCAAACAGATTTGGAGTGGGGTAAACAACACAAAGGCAACCCTGGAAATCAAGAGAAGTCAAAAACTAAGGGAAAATACATTTCTGTTCTCTTTCTGATAAAGTCATCCTGACATGGACATTTTCTTTCAGACCAAGATTACAGCAAACCCATGTGCCTGATTCCTTTCTCATTTAGACCAGTCCATTGATTTCAGTGGAGTTACTCCTGATTTACTTAGTGGTAAGTGACAAGAGAATGGGTCCCTCCATCTTGGATCCTGACACAGGGAAGAAAGGTAAGCAGCAGGATACGAACCCTGGACTTCAGGAAAGCAGACTTCGACTCCCTCAGGGAAAGGAAGGGTAGGATCCCCTGGGGGACTAACATGAAGGGGAAAGGAGTCCAGGAGAGCTGGCTGTATTTCAAGGGACAAACCATCCCGATGTGTCGAAAGAATAGTAAATATGGCAGGCGACCAGCTTGGCTTAACGGTGAAATCCTAGCAGATCTCAAGCATAAAAAAGAAGCTTACCAGAAGTGGAAGGTTGGACATATGACCAGGGAAGAGTATAAAAATATTGCTCGGGCATGTAGGAATGAAATTAGGAGGGCCAAATCGCACCTGGAGCTGCAGCTAGCGAGAGATGTTAAGAGTAACAAGAAGGGTTTCTTCAGGTATGTTGGCAACAAGAAGAAAGCCAAGGAAAGTGTGGGCCCCTTAATGAATGGGGGAGGCAACCTAGTGACGGAGGATGTGGAAAAAGCTAATGTACTCAATGCTTTTTTTGCCTCTGTCTTCACAAACAAGGTCAGCTCCCAGACTGCTGTGCTGGGCATCACAACATGGGGAATAGATGGCCAGCCCTCTGTGGAGAAAGAGGTGGTTAGGGACTATTTAGAAAAACTGGACGTACACAAGTCCATGGGGCCAGATGAGTTGCATCCGAGAGTGCTAAAGGAACTGGCGGCTGTGATTGCAGAGCCATTGGCCATTATCTTTGAAAACTCGTGGCGAATGGGGGAAGTCCCGGATGACTGGAAAAAGGCTAATGTAGTGCCAATCTTTAAAAAAGGGAAGAAGGAGGATCCTGGGAACTACAGGCCAGTAAGCCTCACTTCAGTCCCCGGAAAAATCATGGAGCAGGTCCTCAAAGAATCAATCCTGAAGCACTTACATGAGAGGAAAGTGATCAGGAACAGTCAGCATGGATTCACCAAGGGAAGGTCATGCCTGACTAATCTAATCGCCTTCTATGATGAGATTACTGGTTCTGTGGATGAAGGGAAAGCAGTGGATGTATTGTATCTTGACTTTAGCAAAGCTTTTGACATGGTCTCCCACAGTATTCTTGTCAGCAAGTTAAGGAAGTATGGGCTGGATGAATGCACCATAAGGTGGGTAGAAAGTTGGCTAGATTGTCGGGCTCAACGGGTAGTGATCAATGGCTCCATGTCTAGCTGGCAGCCGGTGTCAAGTGGAGTGCCCCAGGGGTCGGTCCTGGGGCCGGTTTTGTTCAATATCTTCATAAATGATCTGGAGGATGGTGTGGATTGCACTCTCAGCAAATTTGCAGATGATACTAAACTGGGAGGAGTGGTAGATATGCTGGAGGGCAGGGATAGGATACAGAGGGACCTAGACAAATTGGAGGATTGGGCCAAAAGAAATCTGATGAGGTTCAATAAGGATAAGTGCAGGGTCCTGCACTTAGGATGGAAGAACCCAATGCACAGCTACAGACTAGGGACCGAATGGCTGGGCAGCAGTTCTGCGGAAAAGGACCTAGGGGTGACAGTGGACGAGAAGCTGGATATGAGCCAGCAGTGTGCCCTTGTTGCCAAGAAGGCCAATGGCATTTTGGAATGTATAAGTAGGGGCATAGCGAGCAGATTGAGGGACGTGATCGTCCCCCTCTATTCGACATTGGTGAGGCCTCATCTGGAGTACTGTGTCCAGTTTTGGGCCCCACACTACAAGAAGGATGTGGATAAATTGGAGAGAGTCCAGCGAAGGGCAACAAAAATGATTAGGGGACTGGAACACATGACTTATGAGGAGAGGCTGAGGGAACTGGGATTGTTTAGTCTGCAGAAGAGAAGAATGAGGGGGGATTTGATAGCTGCTTTCAACTACCTGAGAGGTAGTTCCAGAGAGGATGGTTCTAGACTATTCTCAGTGGTAGAAGAGGACAGGACAAGGAGTAATGGTCTCAAGTTGCAGTGGGGGAGGTTTAGGTTGGATATTAGGAAAAACTTTTTCACTAGGAGGGTGGTGAAACACTGGAATGCGTTACCTAGGGAGGTGGTGGAATCTCCTTCCTTAGAAGTTTTTAAGGTCAGGCTTGACAAAGCCCTGGCTGGGATGATTTAATTGGGGATGGGTCCTGCTTTGAGCAGGGGGTTGGACTAGATGACCTCCTGAGGTCCCTTCCAACCCTGATATTCTGTGATTCTATGATTCCATCTTCATATTTATTATCAATATTTCAGGGGTGCCCCAGTGTGCTAGGCACTGCACAAACACAGAACAGTGACCGTCCCTGTATCAGGGATCTTGTCTAACCTAAAAAAGTTGCACTGTTTTAACTAAATCAGTTTAAATCAAACGAGTTAAACTGATGCAAGATCCTCAAATCAGTTTAACCCTTGCTTAAATCAGTTTACCTCAAAGAAGAGGGGGAATCAATTTGTATCTATATAACCCACTGGTTGGTATGTGTTACACGTCCCTCTCTGTGCCTGCTCCACAGAGAAGATGACAATGTCAGTCTGTCACAGCCCCAGCAATGGAAGCTGCCTTTTTAGCTCAAGCTAAGGAGGAGACTCAGTGCTTTTCGCTCCAAAGGTACCCAGTTCAATCTATTCTGTATGGGTTCTTATACTGCACTTATCTCCATAGTATTTGAGCACTTTCCAGCTATGCATTAAGCAACATAACTAACATCTGCTACAGTTTTGTTCTCTCATCCTCTCCCTGGGAAGAGAAATGTGTGCAGTGGAGTGTTTTGTTTTGATAGGGTGCTCGAAACACGCACACAATGTTGCTATGTATTTATGTTGACAAGATGCACATTGCACTTGGAACAGAAGTTGATGAGGTTTGTGATGGTCCTTAGTCTAATGTCTACACTGCAATTAAAAGCCCCATAGCAAGTCCCATGAGTCTGAGTCAGCTGGCATGGGCCAGCCATGAGTTTGTAAATGCAATGTAGACGTACCCCAAGGGCCTAGCTGGAAGCCCTGCCTACCTGCTAGCATCTAACAGTAGGATTGCAATGGAGCCTAATACTGGGATTCAGGAACCTAAACCTCAGACTTAGGTGCCTAAATCTAGGGTTTAGGCACTTAAGTGCTTTTGTGGATCGGGGCCTGAGTCCCCTGGAAGGGAGGCTGTAGCAGCCTCATATACATCCTCTGTGGATCAGGCACAAGTTCAGGCATGCTTCCCGAACCCCTGGCTACACATGCTCCTCTAGTTTTCCTTAGGACATTATGCCTGCATTCCTATTCTCTTCTGTTCAGGTTATTGTACCAGGCCCAATACCTTGGTTTCTAAGCTTCCTTGCAGCTACTCACCCAGCACTCCCAAGTCTCTGTTTCAAAGAGAATGAGATAAAAGTGCATTAGAAACCGTTAATAAGTGTCAGCAAGGTGCACACAGACACCAGCTAGTCTCAAAGAGAGAATACTGGTTCTTCATTATACAGTCACTCAAGATTTTTATTTTACTACAGGCACATCCATGGCACATTTTGTTTGTTTGTTTGTTTGTTTCTTTGTAGCATTATATTGCTCTCTTTGACACAGAATGTGTAAAATCATATCTGCTGTTGGCTGGCCGTGACACAGAATGGCAAAGTAATTTGCTCAAAGTCCCACAGCAAGTCTGTCAGATCTACACTGTTGATATTTATCTTACTGACAGAAGCGTGTATGTGCTAGAGGAAGCTGAATTTTTTTTTGTGAACTGACAAATTTAGCTCTTTAGTTCATTTGTCGGTCAGTCATCGATAGGTCCTGATCATAAGTCATTGAACAATATTGATGAACAATTTTCAGCCTACAGTCACCAACTATTCACTTTGAGTATTTGCTATTTGTGGCATCTGACTAGTTACTTAAATAACATGGTATTGTTTCTGCTATTTGATTGGTTAGCTGCAATAAACAGGAGACTTATTAATAATATTGAACAGCAAATTCTCTTGTTCGCAGGTGAATATGGCTATTTGCACAGGGAGAAATTCACCCTTGTGCAGAGAGCCTACATAAGGCCTTTAGCATTAAGAACACCCATTCCACAAACATTCATGCCAACAAAAAAACATGCACATAAAAATACAAAGTAATAGCAAAGTGAGAAAGAGACCAGTGTCATGCTGTCTTGAGTGGTTCATTACCACAAATGCCACCCTCAGGACAGACTGTCAGAAAGCAGAGCAGAGACCCCAAACTGGTGGTGAGTTCTATAATTAGATTTCATGAACCCAGTAACAAATGTGAACTCCTGGATCAATATAACAGTCTTACCAAGGAGTCACAGACAATCCCCTGAGGCACTCCAGTCTATCTTGACACCCAGACAAGCTGGACGTAGTGATAAATGGTCACTTACACCAAAACTCATAAAATATTCAGGTTGCTCTCCAACCCAAGAGACCAGTCACTTACCCCAGATCAATTTCTACCTTAGATCTCACACCAAAGACAACAGTGGTAGCCAATCACATAGTAAACTAACTAAGGATTTGTTAATTAGGAAAAAGAAATGAGAGAGTTATTTTCAGTCCAAAGAAGGCAATTTCTATACACAGATAAGTTACAATCTATGATTCCAAAAGGTGACAGAGATGTAGTAATCTGTGCACTGAATGTCTCTTAGGGCTAACCCTAGTTGACACTGGGGATCTCTGCTTCTTGTTTCTTAGATCCAGCTTCTGTAAGAATTCAAACATCTAAGAGACAACCATTTCTTCTTGTGAGCATCTTTATATGCCCGCTCCCCAGAGTTCAAACTAGTGGGAGGAGGGTTCCTGCATAACTTCTTCATAGGTGGATGGGGCAATCCACAAAGTTTTTGTCCTACAGTGGTCCATTTAGTCTTGATAGTCCTTGTTGATAGGTGAGGGAACCATTCTTCCTGCCTAAATTCACAAGTTCAGAGCAGGCATTTTTACAGTTATAAAGCAAAACTTACCTATCACCTTAAAGTATGGGATACAGACATTACAGGTAAGAGTAATGCATGCAGCAACTTACAAGCATTTTATAGAGTCTAAACACTAAGCACATCTTTACATCTATCCTGAATAATATTAACAAACAGGTGACCTGGTCTGGTTTCCAGCTATGAATTTGTCAGTGTTCAGCTAATGCCTACAGCCTTGGCAAGAGCTGGCACCTGGTTTACCAGCACCACACCAGGAACATAGAATCATAGAATCATAGGACTGGGAGGAACCTCAAGAGGTCATCAAGTCCAGTCCCCTGCACTCAAGGCAGGACTAAGAATTATCTATACCATCCCTGACAAGTGTATGTCTAACCTGCTCTCAAAAATCTCCAATGATGGAGATTCCACAACCTCCCTGGGCAATTTATTCCAGTGCTTAACCACCTTGAGAGTTAGGAAGTTTTTCCTAATGTCCAATCTAAATTGCCCTTGTTGCAATAAGCCCATTGCTTCTTGTCCTATCCTCAGAGGTTAAGGAGAATAATTTTTCCCTCTTTCCCTTTTACAGCCTTTTATGTATGTGAAAACTGTTATCATGTCCCCGCTCAGTCTTCTCTTCTCCAGACTAAACAAACCCAATTTTTTCAATCTTCCCTCATAGATCATGTTTTCTAGACCTTTAATAATTTTTGTTTCCCTTCTCTGGAATTTTTACAATTTGTCCACATCTTTCTTGAAATGTGGCACCCAGAACTGGACACAGTACTCCAGCTGAGGCCTAATCAGCATGGAGAAGAGCAGAAGAATTACTTCTCGTGTCTTGCTTACAACACTCCTGCTAATACATCCCAGAATGAGGTTTGCTTTTTTTGCAACAGTGTTACACTGTTCACTCATATTTAGCTTGTGATCCGTTATGACTCCCAGATTCCTTTCTGCAGTACTCTGTCCTAGGCAGTCGTTTCCCATTTTGTATGTGAGCAACTGATTGATCCTTCCTAAATGGAATACTTTGTATTTGTCCTTATTGAACTTAATCCTTTTTACTTCAGACCATTTCTCCAGTTTGTCCAGATCATTTTGAATTTTAATCCTATCCTCCAAAGCATTTTCACCCCTCCCAACTTGGTATCATCTGCAAACTTTATAAATGTACTCTCTATGCCATTACTAAATCATTGATGAAGATGTTGAACAGAACCAGAACCCATCCCTGTGGGACCCCACTCGATATGCCTTTCCAGCTTGACTGTGAACCACTGAAAACTATTCTCTGGGAATGGTTTTCCCACTAATTATGCACCCATCTTGTATTAGCTCCATCTAGATTACATTTCCCTAGTTTGTTTATGAGAAGGCCATGTGAAACAGTATCAAAGCCTTACAAAAGTCAAGATACACTACATCTACCACTTCCCCCCAATCCACAAAGCTTGTTACCCTGTCAAAGAAAGCTATTTGGTTGGTATGACATGATTTGTCCTTGACAAATCCATGCTGTTACTTATCACCTAATATCTTCTAGGTGATTGCAAATTGATTCCTTAATTATTTGCTCCATTATCTTTCTGGGTACAGAAGTTAAGATGACTGGTCAGTAATTCCCTCTGTTGTCCTTATTTCCCTTTTTATAGATTGGCACTGCATTTGCCCTTTTCCTCTTCCAGTCAACTCCTTAAGTATTCTAGGATGTATTTCATCAGGCTGTGGTGACTTGAAGACATCTAACTTGTTTAAGTAATTTTTAACTTCTTCTTTCCCTATTTTAGCCTCTCATCCTATCTCATTTTCACTGGCATTCAGTGAAATCCAATCACTGTGAACCTTTTTTGATGAAAACTGAAACAAGAAAGTCAGTTAGCACTGCTGCAATTTCCACATTTTCTATTATTGTTTTTCCCCCCTCACTGAGTAATGGGCCTACCTTGTCCTTGGTTTTCCTCTTGCTCTTAATGTATTTTTAGAATGTTTTCTTGTTATCCTTTATGTCTCTAGCTAGTTTAATTTTGTTTTGTGCCTTGGCCTTTCTAATTTTGTCCCTACTGGACTCAAACAGCTTTTTGAAATATGAATGAAGGATGTGGAAAAATTGGAAAATGTCCAGCGGAGGGCAACAAAAATGATTAGGGGACTGGAACAGATGACTTATGAGGAGAGGCTGAGGGAACTGGGCTTATTTCGTCTGCAGAATAGAAGGGGGGGGGGATTTGATGGCAGCCTTCAACTACCTGAAGGGGGGTTCCAAAGAGGATGGATCTAGACTGTTCTCAGTGGTAGCAGATGACAGAACGAGGAGTAATGGTCTCAAGTGGCAGTGGGGGAGGTCTAGGTTGGATATTAGGAAAAACTTTTTCACTAGGAGGATGGTGAAACATTGGAATGCGTTACGTAGGGAGGTGGTGGAATCTCCTTCCTTCGAAGTTTTTAAGGTCAGGCTTGACAAAGCCCTGGCTGGGATCATTTAGTTGGGATTGTCCTGCTTTGAGCAGGGGGTTGGACTAGATGACCTCCTGAGGTCCCTTCCAACCCTGATATTCTATGATTCTTTGAATGACTGTTCCCATATACTGCAGTATTCAACCAGTTCTAGGGATATGCAGTTTTTAATAGGGAAAAAATTATGGGGAAAATTATGGGAGGAAATGATGGGCGAAATGTTTTATCTACATAAATAAGAATAAATAAAGTCATAAGTTAGAAGGACCTGAATAAGCATGACTACGCTCTTATTACTGTTGTAGTCTATGGTAATGACACTTGGGGGCCCATAAGGGAACTTTGCTGTACAAAAAGTGAGCCAGATCCTCAGCAAATCAGCATCTCTTCATTGAAGTCAATGGAGCTCCATCACTACACTAAGTGGGCAGCTGTCTCTCTGATTCCAGATTCCGATCCAGCAGAAAGTGGGAGTTTTAGTAGCTGCATCAATCTATTTCCTAAAATACAGTGCAATGCAGTACTGAGAAATCTGAAGGACTGACAGCACAGAGAACAAACATCAGATCTGGCATGGAATAGACTGTGTAAAAAGTCCATTGAGCATCAGCAATACTTCTTAATCTGAAGTACTCTTGCTATCCACGGACAGGTTGGTGCCTAATTTTGTTGATACATCTGATCAAGGATTAGGTGAGGATTTGGAAAAGACCTCGTTGTACCTGGAATAGTAGCCAGTTTGGGCCTGAGCCTGCGCTTATTAAAGTCTTTGTACGGCACCATCACATAGTCTGTTTGCCATGTATTGTACAGAAAGGCCGTTTTAGAGGAAGTTGTGTTTTGGGGTTTTTTTTTGCTGGTTCTCTTTTTCTTGTCCCATGAGTCTAAGAATGCAGGCCTCAGAAGGAGAGAAAAGTTATAACTTAATTTTTAAAACTTTTAAATTTTACCTGAAATAGCTTTTCCGAGCATAATAATCACATAGTGTTAATGTCATGTATTGTAAGACTTTTCATGGCATTGTCTTACCCATTGGAGAGGAGGCATTCCTGGCTTCCTAAGGTGTGTTAGACACCTGTGGCTGGCCTGAGCCTGTTCAGTTATAGTGCAGATGTTCAGGCTTGGGCTGCAGTCAGAGCTCTGGGACCCTCCCACCTCACAGGTCCTAGAGCCCAGGCTGCAGCCCAAGCCTGAACATCTGCACCCGAGCCCTGCAAGCCTGAGTCAGCTGGCATGGGCCAGCTGCAGGTTTTTAATTGCAGTGTAGACATAGCCCTAGTGGCATAAACTCCCTAGGCATGAGGCAAGATCTGCCACTGCTGTAAATCAGGGCAGCTCCTTTGATATCAATGGGGCTATGTAGGTTTAAATCTCGCTGGAGGTTCAACTCCCCATTTTAGTATGAGCCCCAGACCTTCAAGCCTGCCTGTGTACAGGGTGGAATATTACTCATCCTGGGACTCCAGCCAATGTAGTTTTGGGGGGCAAATTCTATATTTGGAGAAGGAGAAAACATTTTCCTCCCAGGTTTATTTGAACAATAAGAATTGTTTGATGCTGAGAGGACCGGAACCCAGGTCTCTTGAATCCCAACCTCCTTCCCCTCAGCCCAATGCTCCATTAGTCATTAATCAGACAGTGCTTTTCAATTCCAGGGAAGAGGACTCACACTCTGGGGGTTCATTTTTAGTTGCCCTGCAGATTTTTCTTCTGTGCACATTTACAGTTATAACCATCTTACCTTGTTAAAATCACCGTCGGAAACTTTTTGCTGACTTTGTTCCTCCCAGTCTCAAGATTTTAACTGTGGAGCTTTTGATGATTTTCCTCACTTTGTGCAAAAGCCAAAACCACTTAAGTGCCTGTTCTGCCTCTCACAATGGGAAGAGAGCACAGTGCACTAAAAACAGATTCTGGAGTTCAAAACCCAGGCAAGAAAAGAGTGCCAATATTTTAACAACCACTCATTTCCCTAACAGAAGGAAAGCAATTCTATAACAGTCCTATCTTTTATTGTCCTCCTTCTGTTTGTGTGCCAGGAGGTACTCTACAGGAGACACATTTTCTCTCTTGGACAGGCCAAACTAACTCACTGCACTTTTAAAGTAAATTATATTATACCAGGAGCCATCTGCAAAGAACTGCTGTGAAATTATTCCACTAAAAAAGACTTAGTTGCTGAAGGTTTCAGAGTAACAGCCGTGTTAGTCTGTATTCGCAAAAAGAAAAGGAGGACTTGTGGCACCTTAGAGACTAACCAATTTATTTGAGCATAAGCTTTCGTGAGCTACAGCTCACTTCATCGGATGCATACTATGGAAAGTATAGAAGATCTTATTATATACACACAAAGCATGAAAAAATACCTCCTCCCACCCCACTCTCCTGCTGGTAATAGCTTATCTAAAGTGATCACTCTCCTTACAATGTGTATGATAATCAAGTTGGGCCATTTCCAGCACAAATCCAGGTTTTCTCACCCTCCCCCCACACACACACACAAACTCACTCTCCTGCTGGTAATAGCTTATCTAAAGTGACCACTCTCCTTACATTGTGTATGATAATCAAGGTGGGCCATTTCCAGCACAAATCCAGGGTTTAACAAGAACGTCTGGGGGTGGGAGGGGGGTAGGAAAAAACAAGGGGAAATAGGCTACCTTGCATAATGACTAAGCCACTCCCAGTCTCTATTCAAGCCTAAGTTAATTGTATCCAATTTGCAAATGAATTCCAATTCAGCAGTTTCTCACTGGAGTCTGGATTTGAAGTTTTTTTGTTGTAAAATAGCAACTTTCATGTCTGTAATCGCGTGACCAGAGAGATTGAAGTGTTCTCCGACTGGTTTATGAATGTTATAATTCTTGACATCTGATTTGCGTCCATTTACTCTTTTGCGCAGAGACTGTCCAGTTTGACCAATGTACATGGGAGAGGGGCATTGCTGGCACATGATGGCATATATCACATTGGTGGATGTGCAGGTGAACGAGCCTCTGATAGTGTGGCTGATGTTATTAGGCCCTGTGATGGTGTCCCCTGAATAGATATGTGGGCACAGTTGGCAACGGGCTTTGTTGCAAGGATAGGTTCCTGGGTTAGTGGTTCTGTTGTGTGGTATGTGGTTGCTGGTGAGTATTCGCTTCAGGTTGGGGGGCTGTCTGTAGGCAAGGACTGGCCTGTCTCCCAAGATTTGTGAGAGTGTTGGGTCATCCTTCAGGATAGGTTGTAGATCCTTAATAATGCTTTGGAGGGGTTTTAGTTGGGGGCTGAAGGTGACGGCTAGTGGCGTTCTTTTATTTTGTTTGTTAGGCCTGTCCTGTAGTAGGTGACTTCTGGGAACTCTTCTGGCTCTATCAATCTGTTTCTTCACTTCCGCAGGTGGGTATTGTAGTTGTAAGAATGCTTGATAGAGATCTTGTAGGTGTTTGTCTCTGTCTGAGGGGTTGGAGCAAATGCGGTTGTATCGCAGAGCTTGGCTGTAGACGATGGATCGTGTGGTGTGGTCAGGGTGAAAGCTGGAGGCATGTAGGTAGGAATAGCGGTCAGTAGGTTTCTGGTATAGGGTGGTGTTTGTGTGACCATCGTTTATTAGCACTGTAGTGTCCAGGAAGTGGATCTCTTGTGTGGACTGGACCAGGCTGAGTTGATGGTGGGATGGAAATTGTTGAAATCATGGTGGAATTCCTCAAGGGCTTCTTTTCCATGGATCCAGATGATGAAGATGTCATCAATATAGCACAAGTAGAGTAGGGGCGTTAGGGGACGAGAGCTGAGGAAGCGTTGTTCGAAGTCAGCCATGAAAATGTTGGCATACTGTGGGGCCATGCGGGTACCCATAGCAGTGCCGCTGATCTGAAGGTATACATTGTCCCCAAATGTAAAATAGTTATGGGTAAGGACAAAGTCACAAAGTTCAGCCATCAGGTTAGCCGTGACATTATCGGGGATAGTGTTCTTGACGGCTTGTAGTCCATCTTTGTGTGTAATGTTGGTATAGAGGGCTTCTACATCCATAGTGGCCAGGATGGTGTTATCAGGAAGATCACCGATGGATTGTATTTTCCTCAGGAAGTCAGTGGTGTCTCGAAGGTAGCTGGGAGTGCTGGTAGCATAGGGCCTGAGGAGGGAGTCTACATAGCCAGACAATCCTGCTGTCCGGGTGCCAATGCCTGAGATGATGGGGCGCCCAGGATTTCCAGGTTTATGGATCTAGGGTAGTAGAATATCCCAGGTCGGGGTTCCAGGGGTGTGTCTGTGCAGATTTGATCTTGTGCTTTTTCAGGGAGTTTCTTGAGCAAATGCTGTAGTTTCTTTTGGTAACTCTCAGTGCATTCAGAGGGTAATGGCTTGTAGAAAGTGGTGTTGGAGAGCTGCCGAGCAGCCTCTTGTTCATATTCCGACCTATTCATGATGACAACAGCACCTCCTTTGTCAGCCTTTTTGATTATGATGTCAGAGTTGTTTCTGAGGCTGTGGATGGCATTGTGTTCCGCACGGCTGAGGTTATGGGGCAAGTGATGCTGTTCCGCACGGCTGAGGTTATGGGGCAAGTGATGCTGTTCTGCACGGCTGAGGTTATGGGGCAAGTTATGCTGTTCCACACGGCTGAGGTTATGGGTATAAGGAGAGTGGTCACTTTGGATAAGCTATTACCAGCAGGAGAGTGAGTTTGTGGGTGGGGGGGAAGGGTGAGAAAACCTGGATTTGTGCTGGAAATGGCCCAACTTGATTATCATACACATTGTAAGGAGAGTGATCACTTTAGATAAGCTATTACCAGCAGGAGCGTGGGGTGGAGGAGGTATTTTTTCATGCTTTGTGTGTATATAATAAGATCTTCTAAACTTTCCACAGTATGCATCCAATGAAGTGAGCTGTAGCTCACGAAAGCTTATGCTCAAATAAATTGGTTAGTCTCTAAGGTGCCACAAGTACTCCTTTTCTTTTTAGTTGCTGAAGACTCTTTCAGTTCCCCTCCCGGCACACACCTACTTCTTCATGTTTTTTTCCCCAGCCAGTCCTTACACATGGAATGGCCTCCTCTATTGTGATGCCCTTGCGAAAATGCTCACTGATAAAGGCTAGTGACCTGTTTAGAGATCTATCAAAATCTCTTGTTCATTTCCTTTAGTCCTTCACTCTGCAATGTGCTATTGTTGGCCAGTCTCTTACGTGCGTACAGAAGTCTCACTGAAGTCAATGGGTGGCTGAAGTCAGTGGGTGCCCACCCACACAGATCAGATTGCAGGAACAGTGCCTATGTTTCATAGCATCCAACACAATGGAGACCTCAGTCCGGACTAGGATCTGTGTGCTACTGTTATACAAATAAGAAATCTTAAGCTTAGGACAATAAGTAGATCCCAGAGGAGAGTGGAAAAGGGAGACTTTCTCCTATTCCCAAAGTAAAATAGCATTTCAGACCAGGATATCTCACTTCTTAAGGTTTCAGAGGAACAGCCGTGTTAGTCTGTATTCGCAAAAAGAAAAGGAGTACTTGTGGCACCTTAGAGACTAACCAATTTATTTGAGCATGAGCTTTCGTGAGCCACAGCTCACTTCATCAGATGTGTACCGTGGAAACTGCAGCAGACTTTATATACACACAGAGAATATGAAACAATACCTCTGTGTGTATATAAAGTCTGCTGCAGTTTCCACGGTACACATCTGATGAAGTGAGCTGTGGCTCACGAAAGCTCATGCTCAAATAAATTGGTTAGTCTCTAAGGTGCCACAAGTACTCCTTTTCTTTTCACTTCTTAAGAAGAGTTCTAAAAATGTTCCGAGTTACTTGATTCTACTATTGCTCGGCTCTAAGTTTTTCCTCCAATATTAATTCAGGTTTGAAAGCTAGTTTAGGATCTGATGTTTCAAACACATCCACACGTGCTTAACTTTGCATTGAAGTCTGTGGAGCTCCTGACATTTATAAAGTTATGCACATGGTGAGCTGTTGCAAGATCAGAAACTTCAATTCAACCGTGGTCACAGTCCATTAGTGTCTGCTTTCCATGAAAGCAAGTGCTTTGGCTTTGCTAACGCAAATACTTATGTGAAAGTGAAATAATCCAGCATCTCTCTGCTTTTATTCAGACAAATTACAATGCAGGCAACAAGTTTCAGAATTACTGTCTTCTTCAAGACTTTTCTGTGCTCTTGACACCCTATCGACCCATATATATATATTAACCCAGCATTTTTCACTAATCTTTTTTTCTTCCCTCTATTCCTTTCGCTGCTCTGTTCATTAGGGAAGCCAGCATTTGTTGCAAGGGAAACACAGAAACCTGGACTAGCTTTAGTTGGGTTACGGGGAAGAGTTACTTTTCAAGTATTGTGTGGTATGCTGGGCCACAAAATAAACACATAGATACACCAGGCACCATTTTGAACCAATGCACTGATTTTCTAGGAACTTGCACAATCCATATTAAAGCCCAACAGTTGCTGTTGCCTAGAAGTACTTCAGTATTTGTGGGCCCACCCCTGAGAGGTGCAGAGCACCGGAAATCTCTCTCAGAGTATGTCTACACTGCAGTTAGACACCTGCAGCTGGACCATGCAGCTGACTCAGGCTAAGGGGCTGTTTAGTTGCTGTGTAGATGTTCAGGCTTGGGCTGCAGCCTGAGCTCTGGGACCTTCTCCCCTCACAGGTGCCTTGAACCTGGGCTCCAGTCTGTGAATTTACACTGCAGTTAAACAGCCGCTTAGCATGAGCCCGAGTCAGTGGGCATGAGCCAGGTGTGAGTTTTTAATTGCAGTGTAGACACACCCTTCGACTCCATAGGCAGGCATTCACCACCTCTCATGTTGAGACCCATAGATGTGCAGTTACTTGAAAACAGGAAAAGAAGAAAAAGAAGAAATCTACTAGGTGGAACTCACCCCGGTGCAGAGAGTCAGCACAAGGCCACACACCACCTAAGCCCTCATTGTGAGTATGCAGGACACTTCATGGCTGAAGGGTCTACTGTGCCATAGAAGATGTCAGTAGAAAGCCCAACAATATAGCACAGGAGCATAGAGTCAGACAGGTGCCATTGTTCTAAGTATATCCTGGAGGCTTAGAGGAGTCACGGCAATAACACTAAAAGAGGATGCAGTGCTGGTTCGAACTAACTATGGGTATTCCAACAGTCAGTGTGTATAGCTCAAAGTCAATACATAGTGATAAGATTTCACAGCACTTAGAAACGCTATGGCATAGCAGTGTTTTCAAATCATGCACCTGGGGTCATTTTAGCACCTTCAATTTTAAGAGTAACATGATCCATAGTTTTATTTTAACAGAAGTGCACCATGCCCAGCTACTCTTTTCAGAAGGGCATTCATCAATTTATTATCAGAGAGATTCCAGCACTGTGCTCCCTTGCAAGGTCGGCCATTTTTATCAGGTGTTTTTCCTCTTTCCATTTTTATTTCCACGGAAATGGATCATTTGCATAGTGTGACTGGATACTGAAATTGATAGGATAATTAGATTAATTTAATGAAGACCAACAGGATGGTCACTTCTTTGGAATCTTTGATCTTTATTAGTTATCTGTATTTTTCAGAATGACAATATTATTGAGGTGGTCTAACCTCACAGCCCATTATGTCCTCCATCCGCATGACTGTGGTTGAAATCAGTAAGGAGCTGTGTAAGTGGATCAAAAGCACATTAAGACAGCAGGTTTCAAAGTCAGGAACCGCATGAAGAGCACTGGGCAGAAAGCAGACAGTGATAATAATTGAGATGGCTGTTGCTTAATTTTAGGTTTTGCCATTTTACATTTCTTTTTAGAGAGAATTCCTTCACACAAACTCATCTACAAAAGATCATTCACATTCCCATGAAACTAGTGCTTTCTTGTGTCTCCCAGGAAACATACTACAGTGCCAGAGCAAGAAATGCCTCTGTGTAAAGGTAGTTAGCTCAGAACCAGTCAAGTCAGGAACAGAAAGATATTCATCCCAATTTGTTAAGTCACTCCAAGTGGGCAGACCCCTGCACCCCCTACAGAGCCCCACTGAAGTCAGTGACACTCTATGCAGAGCCAGCCACACACAATAATTTAGAGGATCAGGACCACAAATTACACATGCAGCCAGGTTTCAGTCTCTGCTTCATCCAGAGCTCAAAACAAAGAACTGGTTCCCATCACTCCATATAACAAGAAACTTACACACTGAAAGCGCGTCACAAACATCCATTAATGAACGTCAGCACTTCCAAGGTTTCAAAGTCAAATGAAAGTTAGAACTTACACCATGACAGAACTTTTCCACAAGTACAGAAATCTCCCTCCCTCCTGCAGGTTTATATTCCCAACCCCCAAGGGGGATCACATGCCTTTGCCAAGCTCCACCTCCTCCTCTGCCCCAGCCCATACCTAAGACACCAGGCCTTGCTCTATAAGCCTACCTGGTGGGAATGGGAGAATGTCAGTTGTCCTACACTCTGCAAGGCTGGGTTCTAGCCATATGCATCCTTACAGAATGTGGCAGAGAAGTAATTAGCTGAAATTGGTCCATGACAGTTCACTTTATCTGTTCTCTGTTTCTTGGAGCCAAGCCTCCCTGATCCAATCCAGTCTGGTACTTCCTATGTCTGTTGCCAATTAGGCCTAATTACATGTCTTTTGAAATAATCTCAAGTGGCTCTTCTTTTCTGCTGTGAGGCTTTTTGGTTGCCTAGATCAAGCTATCAACCCTGTTTGCCAGGTTGGGGAGGAATTCTTCCATCCCTTTACTTCATACAGTCAGCTATGGGAAAATTCCTATTGACAGTTTTAGAAGCGAACCCATTTGCAAATTGGAGATTCTAGATCGAGAACAGAACTCAAAGCTCTTGCAGTTCTAATTCCATCTGACTAAGCCAAAACATGTGTTCTTGGCCTCTGAATATTTTCCTTTTTTCATTAACCCAGGAGTCGTAGGAGCCAAGCAAATATTACTTTTAATTATGGAACTTTTTTGTTTGCATAGCACTGGCTTCCATTTAGTGAGAAAATTTTTTTGTTTTTTTTTCAATTAACCTTCTTTTGAAAAATTATCTAAATCGAAGGGGAAATGTTTAGTGAAACAAAAAAAATTTCATTGTCCAGAACTCTAAATGTTCTAGAGCAATGGGTCTCAAACTTTTCGTATGGGTGACCGCTTTCACACAGCAAGCCTCTGAGTGAAAAAATTAATTGAGATTAATTGCATGATTTAAAAAATTAATCACGATTAATCACACAATTAATCACGCTGTTAAACAATAATAGAATAGCATTTATTTAAATATTGTTGGATGTTTTCTATATTTTCAAATATATTTATTTCAATTACAACACAGAATACGAAGTGTACAGTGCTCACTTTATATTTATTTTTTATTGAAAATATTTGTACTGTAAAACAAAATAAATAGTATTTTTCAATTCACCAAATACAAGTACTGTAGTGCAATCTCTTTATCATTAAAGTTGAGCTGACAAATGTAGAATTATGTATTCAAATAACTGAATAACTGCATCCAAAAATAAAACAAATGTAAAACTTTAGAGCCTACATGTTCACTCAGTCCTACTTCTTGTTCAGCAAATCGCTCAGACAAACAAGTTTGGTTACAATTTGCAGGAGATAATGCTGCCCGCTTCTTGCTTACAGTGTCACCTGAAAGTGAGAACAGGCGTTCACATGGCAGTGTTGTAGCCGGTGTTGCGAGACAGTTACAAGCCAGATGCGCTAAATATTCATATGTCCCTTCATGCTTCAACCACCATTCCAGAGGACTTGCGTCCATGCTGATGATGGGTTCTGCTCAATAATGATCCAAAGCAGAGCGGACTGATGCATGTTCATTTTCATCATCTGAGTCAGATGTCACCAGCCAGAAGGTTGATTTTCTTTTTTGGTTGTTTGGGTTCAGTAGTTTCCACATCTGAGTGTTGCTCTTTTAAGACTTCTGAAAGCATGCTCCACACCTCGTCCCTCTCAGATTTTGGAAGGCACTTCAGATTCTTAAACCTTGGGTCAAGTGCTGTAGCTATTTTTAGAAATCTCACATTACCTTTTGTCAAATCTGCTGTGAAAGTGTTCTTAAAACAAACATGTGCTGGGTCATCATCTGAGACTGCTATAATATGAAATATATAGCAGAATGTGGGTAAAACAAGCAGGAGACATACAATTCTCCCCAAGGAGTTCAGTCACAAATTTAATTAATGCATTATTTTTTAATGAGCATCATCAGCATGGAAGCATGTCCTCTGGAATGGTGGCCGAAGCATGAAGGGGCATATGAATCTTTAGCGCATCTGGCTTGTAAATATCTTGCAACACTGGCTACAACACTGCCATGTGAACGCCTGTTCTCACTTTCAGGTAACATTGTAAGCAAGAAGTGGGCGGCATTATCTGTTGCAAATTGTAACCAAACTTGTTTGTCTGAGCAATTGGCTGAACAAGAAGTAGGACTGAGTGGATATGTAGGCTCTAAAGTTTTACATTTGTTTTATTTTTGACATGTAAATACCTTGCAATGCCGGCTACAAAAGTGCCATGCGAACACCTGTTCTCACTTTCAGTTGACATTGTAAACAAGAAGCAGGCAGCATTATTTCCTGTAAATGTAAACAAACTTGTTTGTCTTAGTGATTGGCTGAACAAGAAGAAGGACTGAGTGGACTTGCAGGCTCTAAAGTTTTACATTGTTTGTTTTTGAATGCAGTTATGTAACAACGATAAAGAGACTGCACTACAGTACTTGTATGTGGAGAATTAAAAATTTATTTTCTTTATCATTTTACAGAGCAAATATTTGTAATAAAAATAATAATATAAAGTGAGTACTATACACTTTGTATTCTGTGTTGTAACAGAACTCAATATATTTGACAATGTAGAAAAACATCCAAAAATATGTAATACATTTCAATTGGTATTCTATTCTTTAACAGTATGATTAATCGTGATTAAATATTTTAATTGCGATTAATTTTTTTGAGTTAATCGCGTGAGTTAACTGCGATTAATCGACAGCCCTAGAACTAACCAAAAATATTTCCTTACTGTTCTACAAAAGGAAACCAATAGGTATATTAATTAATTTTGAAAATTAGTGTCTATCTATGTTCTTACCAGGCACCTATCATCCAAGTACCTCTCAAGCACTCTCAGATGTTGCCCAGCCACTGAAGTAATTGGGTTATAGCTACCAAGAAGTGAATGAGATAAAGAGCCGGGTGTCATCTACCTGTTGTTCACATTTGAGACCATGTGGTCTCATAATTTTCCTCAGGGACTCTGTATCAGTGTTGAACAGGATCTTAACATGTAAGGAGTAGAACTGGTCAGGATGTTGTCGGCAAAACGTTTTTTCATCAAAATATACCGTTTCTTCAAAGCTGAACTGTTTCGCAGAGATGTATTGACTTCAGTGAAGTTTTTGATAGCGAGTTTTCTGAAGTCCAGAGTGGACTGTCAGTCACAAGAGAGAGAGGGACCCAACTGGAAAACCCAAACTTTTGGATCTGAAAATGGAACTTTCAACCCGATTCCATTTTGTGAAAATGTTTGAAAGGTTTTGTTTTGGTTCCAGTGCAGATCAATTTTTGAAACCTCAAAAGTTGTTATGAAATTAAACTGTTGTTCTCTAGCCAACTCTAGTAAGACAATTGCTTGAGCTGCCTTAGCCCTTGATGAATATTTGGTACATTGTGCCAGGCAAGCCTACATGACTATCAGTCACTGATCATTGTGGTGGGTTTTGTTATGAGGACACCTGGCCATGAGGAACTGAGCAGAGGACAAACTAGTTTTCACACAAGTTGCCTAACAGCTATCTTAGTGACAGTTAGCCCTAATTTTGGGTACCTCTCTTTTTGTGTGCTGAACTTTAGAAATCTAATGCCTGGTTTTCTATTGGAGATGAGGATCCTCACGCCCCATCTCTGAGTGTTTCAAATTGGATCCCCAATAATGAAGCACTCAGAATTAGAGGCCACCTTTAGAAATGTGATCTTATCTTCCTGGGAAAATACAGATATTTTTCCAAGTGTAAAATTTGTGATGTTAGCAAGCCAGAAATACCTCTGAAAACTCATTGACACACATTTGTGTATAAAATTGTCCTTGCATTACAGCAAGCAGTTCTGATAAAGGTTAATTACTTGGATAAATTGAAAAATCTATGTTCATTTACAAATGGACATAAAATGAAGTCTCAATTATTATAATTTATTTACACTGTCAACTCAAACCAATGCATAGTCAAAAATATTACTGAAGGTTGGAACCTTGGGTCCTGATCCTGAAAACTGTTAATGATATCAGTTGTCCTTGCTCACTTGAGTAGCACCATTCAAGTCATGTGAGGGAGGAGTCACAGGACCTGGCCCTTGTTTTGTGAGGAAATTATATTTGTATAGTTTTGAAACACATATCTTGAATATTGCCTTTGTTATTTTAAAGATAAGGAGCATAAATAATTTCTTCCTGGCCCAAGAGTCAGGCATATTTGATTTGGATGGTCTAGAGCATTTTTTGCAATACTATAAATTCATAGAAAATAGAAATAGACATTTCCATATATTGATTACTCCACAGGGACTGTCGATGGATTTCACCTCACTTACCACACCACAAGCAAATTATGTTGAAAACCTTCCAAGATCTGAAATGATATGTTTATAAATTCTCCTTACTGAACTCTGGGCCTGGAGTAACTTTATTATAATAAACCATGTCGGTGTTTATTTATTTATTTAAATGTATGCTGTTCAGAGGGAGGGAAGTGGCAGCAGTTTGTAATTTCACATCTGTATGTGGGATTTCATGCTGCAAAACAAGTGTGCATCAAATAACAAAATAATACCCCAGGGTATCAGTTATGTAATGAATTTCTGCATGCGCTGTTTTATTCATTATGATTATTTATGGACATTTTAATGTACACAGCCTTCTTAAACAACTTAAGGTTGATTATTCTGGAACTACACCGTGATCCAAGAAAATGCCCTGGATCTTTGCCATCATTTAAGAAAGTTATCTGAATCCCTCTGGGGACAAACAAGCTTGGATTAAAGGACTTTGGTTATTCAGTATAAGAACAACAATTCTCTCTGTTTAAATTGGGAGCACTGGAATATAGTGGAAGCAATAGCAAACTAGCAAACTATTATTGTTCTGACCTTTCATTCACTGGACACTCATTGAGTTACAGGTGAGTAACCAATGAAGGATTGGTACTAATCAGGCCCATACCCAGTCCTGAAGTCCTTCCACAAGCAAAACTCCTGATGTAATCAAGTGTATTTTGCTTGAGGACTGGGCCCTAATTATATGCTTCTTGCATTGTAAATGATAGTGCATATTATTTACAATTATGCACAACAGCCAAGGACACCATGTGGGGACTCAATATTTAGGTAAATAGAGGTGGGCTCAAAATAACAGGCAAGCATTGGAGTTACTGCCCCAGACAGGAGGTGATGCAGAGGTGCACCACCCCAGCAGGGTCATGTGGACACAGACAGAGTGGGTGAAATCCTGGCCCCACTGAAGTCAATGGGAGCTTTGCCATTGACTTCAATAGACCAGGGTTTCACCCAGTGTCCTTACAGCTCCAGGAAGCGGCGGAAGAGTGCTCCGCTTGGAAAGGGGGTAGAGTCAACTCCCCTTCTGAAGTTCTTGTGTCTCTGCCCCAGACATTGGGAGATATCTAATATATAGTATTTTCCAAATGCCAGAGAGACCAAATTTGCCACAAACTGAGGCCTGGTGTCACTTTTAAGACTCTTGTTAATAGTCTTGGAAACCTGCCCATGGAGAGAAATAATATGAAAGGGAGAAAAAAGCCCAGTGCTTTCACTTTCATTTCTTGATCAGGGAGCTGTGCCTACGTAAGGACTTTGAAAGATGGAGGGCCCTCGATGTTCCAGGTTTACATATATGCTATAAGGCAGTGGTTCTCAACCAGGGATATGCCCACCCCTGGGGGTACACGCAGGTCCTCCAGCAGGTACATCAACTCATCTAGATTTTGCCTAGTTTTACAACAGGCTACAGAAAAAGCACTAGTGAAGTCAGTATAAACTAAAATTTCATAAGACTATGACGTGTTTATACTGCTCTATATACCATACACTGAAATGTAAGTACAATATTTATATTCCAATTGATTTATTTTATAATTACATGGTAATTGTCATGGTAAAAATGAAAGTAAGCCATTTTCAATAATAGTGTGCTGTGACATTTTTGTATTTTTATATCTGATTTAGTAAGCAAGTAGTTTTTAAGTGAAGTGAAACTTGGGGGTACACAAGAGAAATCAGACTCCTGAAAGGGGTACAGTAGTCTGAAAGGGATGAGAGACACTTCTGTGGGGCCACCTCCCACATTACCCAGAACTCTCCGTGAACTCAGTTGATGTAACTTTTGAACATGTTACTCTGTGATCTTTCCATTGATTTCACTGGGGTTTGGATCAGACCCATTGTGATTACACCACAATTTGAGGAGAGGGATGGAGAGATTGTGTGAAACGTAATGATGAAAACGTCCAGGGGAAATTTCGACAAACACTTGTGAATTTCATGCAGCATTAGCCTATGAGTCATGCCAGGAGAGAACTCTGGTGTTTGCCGCGGAACCATAGACACATGGTGTAATTTAGCTTCCTCTCTGCCTTTATCACTCCATCAGTAATAAAATTCAGTACTCCTGCCATTAGCATTATGCTGCCTCAGAAGAAACAGAATAATAAAAAAGAGGTATTGATTTATTCAGGCGTGTGCATGATCACGTGACAGGCTGAGCTTCCAGGGACTTCACGGGGAGATAAGTGTGCTCAGCACCTCCAAACTAGTACTTAGCATATCATAGGATCAGGCCCTTAATTCCAAAACAATAAATATTTGTGGTGCCTTTATCGGGAGTTAAAACAATCAGTGGCTTGTTATGGTTTGGCAGCATAACTCTGTTTAGAATTAATGCAATCACAATACCGTTTAATCTTATCTATTGTACCAGCTCACCCTCAACCTTCCCAGTGGCTTGTAGGCAATGTACTTACATCAATTACATGTCCATTAGCTTTGCAGATATCACTTTTCATATAGCATTATCAAGATACAGATATATAAAATGTCAATGTTTCCTTTCACTTTGTTACACTAATCACAGTGTAAGACTCCAGGCTAGCATTCTTCAAGGAGGCTGAGATATTTGTGCTGATTTAACATTTATAAGCAGCCAGCCTGCCCGGAGCACTGTGCTCCACACAAATACATGTGTGCACTCAATGGGCTGCACTCAAAAATGTGTCGGATAAGTAATTTTATAAACACTTTAAACACATTAGGACACTTATGCTGCTCTGTAGACACAAGACCCCACCCTGCTCCTCATCAAATTGTGGCAAAATTCTCGCTGGCTTTACTGAAAGCTAGATCAAGCCAATCCACTGTACTTGTTGATGCAATAAATGCCAAAATGCCACCCTGTACTCCTGGGGTTTCTATCAAGCAGAGCTCTCTATGGGAACAGAATGTGCAGACTAGTTAATTGGGGGCCTCAGAGCACTGTGATTCTATCTATGCATGTATTTTTACTGGTATATGTGCATCTACGTACAAACACAAGAACAGCCATACTGGGTCAGACCAATGGTACAACTAGTCCAGTATCCTGCCTCTGACCGTGGCCTGTCCCAGAGCTTCAAGGACAATGAAATGGACTGAAAAGCCTGTAATTTTAGGGAAGCATTTTCAGACAAATATCTCTTGGTGTTTATTTACAATAACATGTAAAGATATTCTTTAGGCTTTTTTGCCTGGGGAGAAAACTATACAGGAAATATCATGTAATGATCACCATCAAGGATTGAACTTGGAATTCCAGTGCTAAAAGTATGAGAGTCAGGAGCGGATTTACCATCAAACAAACCGTGCAGTGGCATGGGGTCCCCAACAATAGGGGGGCCCCCAAATGCAGAACAAATTTCTGACAACCTGCCCCCGAGTCCCGGCCGGCAGCACAGCAGGGCTCGGGCGGGCAGGCTGCCTGCATACCGTGGCTGGTAGCCCCACGCCGCTCCTAGAAGCAGCCGGCTGCTGGCATGTCTCTGCATGCCCCTGGCCAGGGGGGAGGCAGCTCCGTGCAAAAGGGGCAGCAACATGAAAGTGCTGCCATGGCAAAGGACCCTCCTTAAAGCACTCCTGCTGCAGCGCTTTCATGTTGCTGCCCCTTTTGCCCCCCTGTCGGCCACCCTGCCGGTAGGATCCGTACCGGCAGGGCCGCCAACGGGGAGGGCAAAAGGGGCAGCTGCTGCAGGGCCGGCAATTTAAAAGGTCCTGGGGCTCCCGGCCACCACTACTGGCAGTGGCCGGAGCCCCAGGCCCTTTTAAATCGCTTCCAGAGCCCCGAGCAGCGTGGACCAGGCAGCGCGGATGGGCTGGCTGGGGGAGGCTGACCTCCAGCCACGCCCCTTCTGCCCAAGGGCCCACCCCTTCCAGGGGCCGGAGCCAGTCCGTGTACCGGTAAGAGATTTCAGAGTAGCAGCCGTGTTAGTCTGTATTCGCAAAAAGAAAAGGAGGACTTGTGGCACCTTACAGACTGACCAATTTATTTGAGCATAAGCTATCGTGAGCTACAGCTCACTTCATCGGATTAATATTAATTAATTAAGATTAATTAATATTAATCTTAATTAATTAAGATTAATATTACTGTCACCCCTGGATAAAGCCCTTTAAGTGATGCCAAGCCATACTTTAAAAGTTATATGTCAAACATCTGTGGTGTTGGAGGGTCAGGTGCATGATCCAAAACATTTCACATGTGAAAGCCACCACAACAGAAAAGGAGCAGCTCAGTCACATTAAGTTGTGATGGCTGTGAGCACAGCCACCTTAGAAAAATATTAGGCACTTCTGTAAACAAGTGGTTACTTATAAGAGTCAGTTAGGGGTAATCTTGGTCCCCCTTCACCAGTGCATTTGTGGGTTTACAAATTATAGGAGGGAGGTCAAATTAGCTTTGTGTCTTGTTTAAATGTTTTTGTTTTTTTAATGTATGTGGTTTCGTAGCGCTCATCTCTTCACATGGCTGAGTTGTTCTTTTTCTAACTCAGTTTATTCTATAGGGGATTCCAATCACATGCATTTTAACCTTTACTTGTCAGAGAAAAACTTGGAATCACGAACTGGAGGGTGCATCCCCAATACCCGGCATGACTATTTGCCAGGACCTGTTCAGAGTCCCAGGATTTTCTCTTTCTGACATACTCTCATGTGTCTAACGAGGCAAGTATTCATAGACACCCTGACACTGGGGGTTATGGTTCTTCCTAGCAGGTTCCATTTGCGATTTACATGGGGCCCATGGTGTTATGACTATTGCTACTTATTTATTGGGTGTTCTTTGGGCATCACAGTGCACAATGTGCTCAGCACTGTATTGCACCAAGAGACATATGCTCGGACCCGAGGGGCTTACACTCTATTCTAGGAGCATACAGGCTATTTATTACTAAAGGCTGGATTCCACTTGTGGGTCTTACAAAATACTGTTCCCCTTGTTTCTCGAAAAGGTGTTACTTTGTTCAGTTGCTATCTCTTTCTTTCATGCTGTGTTTCTGAATAGCTTTCAGCTATCACAGTGATGAATCCCGTATAAAATTCATAGACTGATAGCTACTCAGTGACAAACGTTTTCTTGGTGCTGTAATGTTCCACATCACTTTGTGTTTCTACTGACAAGTCTACCTCTCTACTCCAGACCTGTCTCCTTCTGTCCAAACTAACATCTCCACCTGCCTGGCTGACTTCTCCTCATGGGTGTCTAACTGTCCGCTAAAGCGCAGCCTGGCTTGCCATGCTAACAATCTCCTTGCCATTGCCACCTCCTTTCTCAGTCACTGTGGACAACGCAATCATCCTGCTAGTCTCTCAGGACCATAACCTGGGTGTCATCATCGACTCAGACCTTCTCTTGGGGGTCCTCGCATCCAGGCTGTGTCTTCCGCTATGTCTACACTGGCACCTTTGTCAGTATAACTTCTGTTGCTCCAGGGTGTGAAAAAACACCCCTCTGAGCAACATAAGTTACACCAACAGAAGCACTGGTGTGGACAGCACAGCTCATTGGAGGTGGTTCAATTATGTCCGCTGGAGAGCTCTCTCCTGCTGGCAAACAGCGGCTACTCTAGCGATCTGACAGCGGGCCGCTGCATTGGCACAACTGTGCTGCTGTAAGCTCACTCGTGTTGACATGGCCTAAATCTTGCCGATTCTTTCCGCACAACACCTCGAAGATACGGCCTTTCCTATTCATCCACACGGCTAAAACTCTCGCCCAGGATCTCATTGTCTCATGTCTCGATTACTGCAACATGGTTTTCTCTGGCCTTAACAAACGTAACTTTACCCTGCTGTGGTGGGGCGTCCGCCCCACACTGGCAAAAAAGGGGTTAAAAGCAGCCCTCGGGAACGCTGCGCAGGAGGCAGCCAATCACAGAAGGGCTTATAGGAGCAACCAATCAGGGCCAGGCAGGCCAACATAAGAAGGGCTGCAGAACAGAGCAGGGGCAGTCACTCCTTGAGATAGGAGTAGGACTGGCTGCCTTGCAGGTGGAGGGCAACAAGCACCCTGGGTAGAGCAGTGCTGCAGGCAGGGACCCAGGGAGCTAAAGGCAGTTCCTGGCACGCTGCAGGGATATGCAGACTGAGACCCTGACACAAGGGCAAGAAGGGTGCTGGAGCCACTGAAGGAAGGGGCTAGACTGTGGACTGCAGTTTGCCAGTGAAGGGCGTGGCTGGACAGTAGACTGCAGGTCCCCCAGAATGGGGGGAACATAGAGTATGGCACAGCTGGAGGGCATTGTCACGGAAGAGGACTCTGCGGACCTGGCAGCGTCGTCAGTCCAGGAACAGAGGTGATGGTGGATGAGACACCACCAGAAGAGGGATTAGCACTAATTCCCAAGACACCCAGCAGGAGGCGCCACAGTGGTGAGTCAAACCCCGTCACACCTGCTCATTCAGAATGCTGCTGCAAAAATAATTTGGCTAGTCCATCACTTTGACCATGTCATCCCTCTCTTTGCGTCTCTCCACTAATTCCCCTTTATTGCATCAAATAGAAGCTACTTGCCCTTATTTCCAAGGCCATTAACAGCCTATCCCAGAGGTGGGGAAACTATGGCCCTTGGGCCACATCCGGCCCGTGGGACCCTCCTGCCCGGCCCCTGAGCTCCTGGCCCGGGAGGCTAGCCCTCAGCTCCTCCCCTGCAGCCTCAGCTCACTGTGCCACCGGCGCAATGCTCTGGGCAGCAGGGCTGTCCTGTCCTGGTGCTCTGGGTGGCCAGCTGTAGTGCCGCCAGCCACCGGTGCTCCAGGCAGCGCAGTAAGGGGGCAGGGAGCAGGGGGGTTGGATCGAGGGCAGGGGAATTCGGGGAGGGTGGTTGGGGGTGGGGGTGTGGATAGGGGTGGGGCAGTCAGAGGGTGGGGAACAGGAGGGTTGAATGAAGACAGGGGTCCCAGGGGGCAGTCAGGAAGGAGGGGGGTTGGATGGGGCAGCGGGGGGGCAGGCAGGGGTTACGGGGGCAGTCAGAGAACAGGAAGAAGGGGTGGTTGGATGGGGCAGGAGTCCCAGGGGGGCAGTCAGGAATGAGAGGAGGGGTTGGGTGGGGTGGGGGGGTAGTCAGGGGTGCGGGTTCCAGGGGCTGTCAGGGGACAGGGAGCAGGGGGGGTGAAGCAGGAGTCCTGGGGGGGCTATCGGGGGGCTAGAAGCAGGGCGGTTGGAAAGGGGGGTGGGGGCTGGCCCACGTCTGGCTGTTTGGGGAGGCTCAGCCTCCCCTAATCAGTCCTCCATACAATTTTGGAAACCCGATGCGGCCCTTAGGCCAAAAAGTTTGCCCACCCCTGGCCTATCCGAACCCTACCTATTATCTCTCATTCACTATCAAAACATGACTTCCACCTCCAATAGGCCTACGTTGCCAACCTCCATCACCCACTTGTTAAATTTTCAAACAAGCCCATTCGAGCTTTCTCTGATGCTGCCCCACGTGAGGTGCACCCCACAAATATCCACAAAGCTATCTCTTTATCCTCCTTAAAACTCCCTTTTTCCATGATACCTAAAAAAAAATCTTGACAACTGTTAGATTTCTGGTTTGCTGAGACCACACCCCGTCATGCTGACCAGTGCTGTCACACTGTTTTCTTGTACTCTCCTGTCTGTCTGTATCCATCTATTGTCTCTTGTTTTATACTTAGACTGGGACCGGGTACATCTTTTTGTTCTGTGTTTGTACAGCACCTAGGACATTTGGGTCTTGGTCCATGAGTGGGGCTCCTAGGTCATATGGTAATAAAAATAATAAATAACAATAATACTAACTCCGTGTGACAGTCAGTCCTCTTTTATTTTCTTTTAATGCCATGGTAACTTTCACTTCTGTTTTGCCAGCTTGTTGACACCATCACATCACCTCGAGTGATTTGCATTGATTTTACGTAGTCTTGACATTGTACCATTATCTACTTGGACTTGCACTGAAATTTGCTTTACATATTATAAAGTGGTCTCCATTGATTTGTATGGACATTGCATTCTTGTGTCACTATAAACTGGTCTCCATAGACTTTAAATGTCATTGGTTTATCATCTTCTTCACATTCCTTTAAGGTTCCCCTAAATTTGCATTTGACACTGTCATGCTGACACCAAAGACCTACATCACTAATATTGCTTTAACATCATTTTGACTTGGGAACACAGTCTTCACACCCACACACTAATACAATTTGCTAATATACACTGCACAGTCACCAGTAACTGGCTTCAGCAGCACTTCCTTTCTTGAGACTTGACATCTAAACATCCTCTTTAAACACACACAGCAATAATGCCCTGAGATTTTGACCCGATGCAAAGTTCTGTTCAAATGAATAGTAATAACGGTAATACTCAGCACATATATAGTGATTTAGATCTTCAGAATACTTTACAAACTACTTAATCCTCCCAACACTCCTCTGAATTATGTCCAGCAAGTATTATTATCCCCATTTTACAGTTAGGGAAACTGAGAACAAAGGGTGGGATTTTCAAGAGATTAGGAGTGCAAATAAACGAGTGGGGCTTGTGTTCCTAAATCACCTAGGTGCTTTTGAAAATCCCACCCAAAGTTTATAATTTTAAATGTGGAAGGGGGGTTAAGGTCTTGCTTGATTAAATACAACAAAAGTTAAGTGACTTGCCCAAGACCACATACTGAATCAGCGTCAAAACCACAACTAGAAAACATCAGGACTACCAGGCTTCCACACCATGCTTGATCCACTAGACCACATTATCTCTTTACATTACAAATATGAGACCAAGCTCTTATTTATATCCATAGTAACCAAAGTCCAAGACTGCTTGTGTAATGAAGGTTTGCAGATCAGACCCCCCGCCCCACCACCAATTAGGAAATAAATATTATTGCACACATTCAGTGTGGATCTGCGTGTGTGTGTAGGGAAGGCAGATTAAGGATACATCTGCACTGCAATGGGGAGGTGTCATTGCAACTCATGTAAACATACCTGAGATAGCTTTAATCTAGCCAGTTCAGGTCCCAGAGCAGTGAAACTGAGGCAGCACAGGGTTCAGCGCAGGCTGTACAAGCCTGCCCAAAACGTTGGGAATTCTTTGGATGACTAGCCTGCCTGAAGCCCGGGCTGCCACAGCTTCACTTCTTCATCACCCAAGCTAGCTAGATTAAAGCTCACTCAGGTATGTCTACATAAACTGCAGTCACATCTCTCAGTTCCAGTGTAGACATATGCACAGTCTGCTACAGCTCCATAGGAAACCCCCCTTCTGAAGAGTACACTATTTTTCCTGAATTACAACATACCCAGTCCACAACAACCTCCAGTTCATCTTTGGTCAATATTATTTGCTTCTTGAATTACACAAACCCCCTGCAGGCTCTCGGCGAAAACGGAAGGGTGTGGCCATTTTCCAATGCCACAAATGCCCTTCTAGTAAGCTTTTCATTTCCAGAGGCCTTTCACCCCAAGCCAGCATGAACCATGGTTGAACCTTGTCTACAGTGTGTCCTACATACCAGACTAGAGTAACTCAGCTTTAAGTACCGGCAGGGAACCCATACTCAAAGCCAACTAAAATATTCTAAAAAGCCATAGGGATTTACAGAGTTCCCTACTCCTGCTACTCTGTTACTAACCAAGCCAATCAATTCAATAGAAAGCTTGATGAAAGCTCAGTATTAAACTGTCATTTTGTCAATAAAATGTCATTTCATCAATATAATGTCCAGGTGGCTGAATGTTTTTGCATAATTAATTCTACAGATGCATTAAGCAATGTTATTCACAATATTAATCAAAAAGTTTTGTCAATATAAGGATCATATATAAACCCAGCTAAAGAAACTACAAACCTGAGCTCTTTTATTTTTTTCCAAGATGACCCTTCAATCTAGATTGATGTGTATTTTTCCACTGAAAATACTGTTAAGAAAATAGCATGGTGGAAAAGTGTGTGCAGTTGAAATACTTTAAAATAAAGACTTTTGTTCTCAGCACGACATCCTTACTAGCAGAGCATCAATAGAACTGGAACTATGATTTGTACATTACAATGCACTGGAATCACTTGCAATTAGAGCTCTGCAGAAAGCAGAAATTCTGTTTCATGGACAATTCCACAATTTCAAAATGTGTTTTTGTTCTGAATAAAAAATAAACCATACAATTTTGAAATGTCCTGAAAAATGAAAATTTTGGGAAAAAAGTTACTTCCAGTTAATCAAAAAAACATAATTTCATTCTGACGTCTTAATTTTTAAAAATGTTTACAATTATAAAAGAAATTTAAAAACAAAAAAGTCATTTTGAAACAAAAAAAATAATCAAAAGATTCCAGTCCAAAAATGGGAACATTTCAACCTCACTGAAATGTGTTTATAAACAAATCAAATATAATTTTATTGAAATTAACACATTCCCAGTACAAATTTTCATTTTGACAAAGCAGCATTTTCTAATGGAAGAATGTTTCATCTGAAATTTTTTTCCAAGTTTCATTGGAAACTTTCACTTCACTTCACTACAAGAAGATTTTCATTGTATCAGAGCACACTACAGGCAAATCCTCCTTTTATACCTGGCCTGAGTAAATAGGACAGGGATGGGAGATGGTTGAGGTGGGACAGGGACATTGAGTAGCTGAAGTATGTCCCTTTACATACAGGAGGATGAGAGGATCCACATAGTATTCAATCCCCCACCGCTTATCCCTGCCGCTCTGATGTGCCACCCACACCTGCCAATCATCACCCAAGGAACCCTACAAAGTTGAGCCCCATGCTGTGCCCATCCTAGTTGGGACCTTTAGGGCCGACTGTAACATAAATTTACGCCCAACAGCTACATTTTAAAAATGTTAAGGTTGCAAAGTCAAGCATTCAAAAGTTAGGAAATGTTAGAATTAAGATGGCCTATATGTATGCATTATGACACTATCCCATAGAAAAAAATACTATGAGATCATGTAATTAAAGACTATATCATTATGCATATGCACGAGGGGGATGAATTAATTCTGGCATTTCCTAACTTTTGAGTGTTTGGCTTTGTAATCATATTTTTTAACATTTTAAACATTTGTGTGTGTGACTTCCGAGGTGGTTAGAAAAGCAAACTGAAAAAAAAAATGCAGAAATTCCATCATGTGTAATCATAGTGACCAGGGCTGGCTCCAGGCAGCAGCGAAGGAAGCAGGTGCCTGGGGCGGCCAATAGAAAGGGGCGGCACTCCATCAGTTATTGGGGCGGCACGTCCGGGTCTTCAGTGGCAGTTTGGCAGCGGGTCCTTACTTCCCTCCCTTCCACTTCGGCGGCAGCTCAATCAGGGGTTTTTGGGGGTTTTTTCTTTTTTTTTCGCTGCTTGGAGCAGCAAAAAAGCTGGAGCCGGCCCTGATAGTGACACCCACATGGTCCGTCAACAGGGAAGGAACCTTTAGATCCACCACATAGATCTTCTTCTTGAGCAACCAGAATAACTGATAGCAGTAGTAGATTGTCATCTTCTGTGTGCACCAGCCACTAGCAGGCAGATGGAGCACTTTGCCAGTGGATTTTGCTGCACAGATATTTGCTGACAGAAGAGGAATGGTGAGACTCAGGAATCTTGGGTTTCGTTCCAGGTTCAGGAGGGGAATGTGTTCTAGGGGTCACAGATGTCTGTGGGGAAAAGAACAGTAGCGATGCTGTGGTGGGAGTCTATTATAGACCACTAAATCAGGAAGAGGAACTGGCTGAGTCATTCTACAAGCAGGTAACAAGATTAGCTAACACACATGAGCTAGTATAAATGGGGGATTTTAACTTCCCTGATATCTGTTGGAAG